>NC_061113.1:206369561-206446958 GCF_002878395.1 Capsicum annuum | reverse complement strand
TTTACACTTAGACAGTATGATTTACAGACAGAATACTAGCCCAGCTTTCAGAACTAAACGTTATGACTCACTAGATTTATAAAGTATTATTTGTTATTCATGATTACAGATTTTAGTTTTCAGATATTCCAGTTTATGTGAGTCATTTACATGTTGCATGCAATGATTAACAAACTATGGTGATTATTGATATTATGTTTTACTTATGCATTCACCCCTATATACTCAATGTATCCTCAAAGTACTTATCTACATATATGTCTATGTGATACATTGTCTCATAATGGAGGTTCAGGTGCTCAGTATCAGTAGCGTGAGTAGTTCAAGTATCTTCTTTTACATCCGATAGTTGGTGAGTCCTCATAGTTCAGGGACTTATTCATTCAAATTTTGCAGCTTATTAGTCTATATGATTCAGCATTTCTTTTCAGACAGTTTGAGTTAGCTAGGGGTCTGTCCCAGTGACTCTCTAGTTATTAGTAGTAGAGGCTTGTCAGACTGCTAGATTTGATTCAGACTTACAGTATTAGGTTTTTAGAGATTATATTCAGATTATTCTTATCTATTTCAGATAGTTTTCGTATGACTTTTATATCTATATTTCCACTAATATGAGATTTAGACTTAGTAGAAGGCAAATAGGGTTAGCTTAAGGCTACTCGTAGTGTTGAGCACCGTGTGGCATCTTAGGACCAGGTTTTGGAGCGTAACAAACTTGGTATCAGAGCTAGGTTTATAAGAGTACTAGGGAGTCAGACAAGCCACGTTACATAGAGTCTTGATCATGGGTGTAAAGCATGCCAAATTTATGAGAAAGAGGCTATGGGATATTTTTAGGAAATCATCTTTTCTTTCATGATCTATCATGCTTACAGTATCTCTATCTGCTTTTAAATCATGCTTTTATATGACAGTTGAATATGCGTCTTCATCGAGCTAACGCTCATAGAAATAATAGCCAGCTACCCAGATTATGCATGTTTCTAAAGAGGTGATATAGAGTTAGCATTCTATAGGTTGAAGAATTTAGCATATGATTGGGTCATTGTGGAAGAAATGTAGAGGTGAGAATGTAGCTCCTATGCATTGGAAGGTGTTTCAGGATGTTTTTCTAGACAGCTTCTTTTTGCATGAAATGAGAGAAGCTAAGATAGAGGAGTTTGTGAACCTAAGGCAGGGCTCAATGACAGTGAAGGAGTATTGCCTTAAGTTCAATCAGTTGTCTAAGTATGCCCCTGATACAATGGTTGATCCTAAGGAAAGTATGAGTATGTTTGTTACTGGAGTATCTACCTTGGTAGTCAAGAGGTGAATATAGACTTTGTGACTGGATTACCCCATTCGCATCATCAGCATGATTCGATTTGGGTCATTGTAGACAGATTGACTAAGTCAGCACATTTCTTGCCAGTTCACAAACCCTACACAGCTGAAGATTATGCTAATCTTTATATCATAGCGTTGGTTAGATTGCATGAAGTTCCTTTGTGCATTATCTCAGATAGGGGTACTCAGTATACCTCTCGATTTTGGAAAACCTTTCAGAACGATCTTAGTACCCAAGTTTATCTTAGTGCAACTTTTCATCTGTATACAGATGGTCAGGCAAAGAGTACCATTCAGACCCTAGAAGATATGTTGAGGTCGTGTGTTCTTTATTTCAACGTTATTTGGGATAAGCACTTACCATTGATTGAGTTTGCTTACAATAACAGCTACCATGCTAGTATTCGGATAGCTCTATGTGAGGCTATTTATGGGTAGAGATGTAGATCTCCAGTTGGTTGGTTAGAAGTCAGTGAGGCTGCTTTGATTGGGCTAGACATGGTGTTTGAGGCCATAGAGAAAGTTCAGTTGATCTGAGAGAGATTAAAAGTAGCTCAGAGTTGTCAAAAATCTTTTGCAGATATAAGAAGAAGATATCTTGAGTTTAAGATTTATGACCTTATGTATTTGAAAGTTTCACCCATAAAAGGGGTGAAGAGATTTGGCAAAACAGGGAAGCTTAGTCCTCGGTATGTAGGCTCCTTCTGGATTTTGAGTCGTGTTGGAAAAGTGGCATACGAGCTTGAGCTACCAGCAGATTTATCCTCAGTTCATCCAGTTTTCCATGTGTCCTTGTTGAAGAAGTGCATGGACGATTCAGCCGTTATAGTTCCTCTAGAAAGTACAGATATTAAGAATAGCCTCTCATGTGGAGAAGTCCCAGTAGAGATTTTTGATCACCAGATCCGTAGACTAAGGAACAAAGAAGTTCCCTTGGTCAAAGTTCTGTGGAGAAATCAGTCCGTCGAGGGTGCTACTCGGGAAGCAGAAGTATACATGCGTACCAAGTATCCTCGTCTCTTATCCACGAACTCAGATTTAGCTAAAGGTAATAATCTTCCTTCATTCAGTGCTTTTTCTTTCTCAGATTCAGTCATATAACTATTTTCATGTAAATTCATGCACTTGCAGATCAGTTCAGTAGTTCAGTATGTGTTTGATTCAGTCATACGGTTATTTCAGTTGTGCATAATAGCCTATAGCCTCAGATTCCTTAGTATTCTCAGCTTAACTAGCCACATTCAAAGACTAATGTTCCCAAGGAGGAGATATTGTAATACCCCATACTTTTCCTAGCTTAAATTCATTCCTAGAATGTTAAGGGTGAGCTTCAAAAATAAATAACTTTTATTACACATGGAATTTTCTAGATTTAGACCCTCCATTATGTAGGAAGTTTAATAAGTTTTCCATCAATACCAATTTCGTCCAAATCCGACACTCAGTTGAGAAGTTATGGTATTTTTTAATAAAGCAGTACGTCATCTGGGTAAACACCGCATCATGGTGAAGGATAAATTCCCAATTGTCAATTCCAGTAGCCCTCCACAATAGCCTCGCATCGTGGAAAAGCCTTATTTCCTATTTGTCCATTTCCAATAGATCACCGCGATGGTGGTGCATCGCGATGATGGCCCAAATGACAAATCAGTAGGGCATCGCGATAGGTCCGCGTTGCAGAGAAATTCCAGGTCCCAGTTGTCTAATTCCGGTAATCCACTGCGATAGTGGCGCGTCGCAGTGGCATTCCAGTTCAAAAAAATTTTATTATTTTTAGCTCCAATTAAAATTTTAAAGGGGTACTTTGGTCAATTCCTAAGCTCCCAATTCATGAATAACACAAGATTAAACCCATTCTCAGCCAATTATGCTTATTTTCATCCATTCTCTCTCAAAGAAAAACCCTAGAGCTCTAAAGTTTACTCTCCAAGAAATCAAAATCCTCCATTGTTTCTCTAAGAAAGCTCTAAATTGAGGATTCCCAAGATAAGATAATCAAGAACTCATCTTCAGAAATTCAAATAAGAATCAATAAATCAAGTTCTTCATCTAATCATCTATTAAGGTGTGTGGGATTTATAAACAAAGATCTTTTTTCATCCTTATGCCCAAAACCAAGTTTTAGTTATAATTTCATTTGATTTTGAATAAATATTCATGATATTTGAATTAGGGTTCATACCCATTATTGCTATTTGTAAGATTATGAGATTTCTAGTGTTTTAGAAAATGAATTGCCATGTCTATTTTCATGCCGATTGCAGTAATTTCCAAATTTTTAGATGAATTGTCATTATTTTCATAATCAAGCATGATTATTATGATGTTTTAATATGTATTAGATGCATGGGTTATCAAGCCTAAGTTTATATGTTGATATTTCAAGAAAGATAATACTTAAAGCATCTTTTGATCAGATTATTTATCGATTCTCAATAAAGCTTTGATCTTTTGATCCTCAGATGAGTTTTGGAATCCACTTTACAGATTTATTATAGATTACCAAATTTAGAATAGCTTTATTTGCAAATTTAAATCAGATAAATGCATAATTGGTTTCAGAATAAACCCTTATGCCAGATTTTAAAATGGATTTCCAACAAAGAGAGCATACAGTTTAAAAGGAAGTAGTGTTTAGCACTGAGCAGGAAGTGTGGGATTAGCGTGCCCTATCTTCGACAGAACTACGTAGATAACGTAGGTACGGATTATCAGATTATTCTAATTCTAATATGGATGACAGTTACAGATGTGATCACTTAGCTCAGGTTATACTCTTTGGCAAGAGTATGACACCTCTCCCCATCGTGACGTTTTCCCCATAGGGGAAAAAGACATTGGACTCCATAATAGCTCACATGGTTTATGTCAATTAGAAGTCTTACAGAATAGTTTTCCTTAACAGTAAAGACTTTCAGAAAAGAATAACAGAAAAACTTTTAGAAAACTAAGTGTAAAGGCTCACAAATTTATTCAGATTATTCTTTACAGAAAGATATTAGCTACAGATTTCAGCTTTCAGATTTCAGATATAGAAGTGAGTCCTTTTACACTTATATAGTATAATTTACAGACAGAACATTAGCACAGCTTTCAGAACTAAATATTATGACTCACTAGATTTACAAAGTATGATTTGCTATTCATGATTACAGATTTTAGTTTTCAGATATTCCAGCTTATGTGAGTCATTTACATTTAGCATGCATTGCTTATAAACTATGGCGATGATTGATATTATGTTTTAATTATGCATTCACCCCCATATACTCAGTACATCCTCAAAGTACTAATCCACATATATATCTATGTGCTACATTGTCCATCTACATCCGACAGTTGGTGAGTCCTCATAGTTTGGGGACTTATTCATTCTGATTTTGCAGCTTATTAGTCTATATAATTCAGCATTTCTTTTTAGACAGCTTGAGTTAGCTGGGGTCTATCCCAGTGACTCTCTAGTTATTAGTAGTAGAGGCTTGTCAGACTACTAGATTTGATTCAGACTTAAAGTATTTGGTTTTCGGAGATTATATTCAGATTATTCTTAGCTATTTCAGATATTTTTCTCATTCAGTATTGCTTTTATGTCTATACTTCCACTAATATAATATTTAGACTTAGTAGAAGGCAGATAGGGTTAGCTTAAGGCTACTCGTAGTCTTGAGCACCGTATGACATCTCGGGACCCGTGTTGGGGCGTTATAGGAAGTTGGAATGGGGAAGATAGGTTTCCTCAAAATTTATGGCTTAATTGTTTGGAATTGGCTTTACCCTCAACCCAAATTGGCTAATTGGTTTCAAAACATAGATACATGCATAATTGAACTCACTTTTGGAACATTACATTTCATAAAAGGTTAATGAAAGTTAAAATGGTTTTTGGAAGGCCTTAGTGGCTACGGCTTGTTTTTAAATAGAAATCTTTGGAGTCAATCTGGCTAATGGGTTTTGGAATGGCATAATGGAATTGGCTTGCAAGCTTAAACTTTATTTGGTATGATGATACCAATGATAAATGCCTAATTAAAAGACTCCTCGGTTAATGGATGAGAATGTGTGCAAATAGTTTTAATTTGGGATTAAATGGGGTTGTGTAGCTCGTCGTAGAAGGTGGAGGTCCCAGGAATACCAATACCAAAAACCACGTTTGCCGACGTAGAGCTCTTTATGACCGTGTTCATAGTTCATACTTTCTATATATTTTGGAATGGCTGGAGTCGTGGATTCCCAGGCCCTTCCTTGGATTTTCCTAGTTTGTGTGGCTAACATGCACTGACTCTTTTAGCAGGAGGAGATATAGCTCGTACGTGCCCTTAGGACGGTTAGAGCTACACAGTCTAGTTTAATATTTTTAAAATCGTATGCTTAAACCGTGCTCCCTATACCGGCATCTTATATATGTGTATATATAAATGTGTGCATATGATTTTTAAATGATTTTGGATTGATTTGATTATGGCATTATATTATCTCTTTTTTGAGTTACATGCTAGTGATCATCCTGCAAACCATCCCCAGGCACCGCATCATTTCATGATGAAGGGTTCTAGGGGTTCTTCGATTATTTTGTACAGAGTTAGATAGTTCTGGTTCGTCCGTTGGTCAGCTTGAAGTGGTGAGCCTCCTTCTTTTGGAAGGCCTGTTATTTCTTGGTTTTATTATATTGTCTTAGACTATCACTTTTGGATTCCTTTTTGGCTATACTCGGGGATATGTCCCGACTTAGGTTGATGTTCGATTTTGTTAAGAGGCTTTTGTGGACAAAGTATGGGTGGTTACTGTTTATTGACTCTTAGTTCCTATTGGGTTATCTATCTATATTTCAAATTATGTTTGAGTTTCTTCCGCCATTATATTTATCTTGCTCAGGTGACTAGGTAAAGAAAGTGGTCTCTGGCCTTCGGTGGGCTTGAGATACCCATCGCGACTAGGCCCGAGGTCGGGTCGTGACAAGGGATGACTAAGGGGTCCTTTTCTTTTAAGAATATTGTTTATCCCATATACCACGTAAAGAAAAGTAAAGAGCATTATATAGATTTACTAGATCAGATTTACTAGATAGATTTAGAGGTAAATTGCAAGCATGAAAAAGGATGATGCTTTCATTTAGGGGGGAAAGAAGTGCTTCTAACTAATATACTGCAGAGTATTTCAATTTATGTGTTATCAACAATTGATACTCCAAGGTATGTCATAAGGAATTACATAGAATTTTGTAAATTTTTTCTTAATAGCAAAGAATTTGAGATGAGTAAACACTGGTCAGCATGGGACAAGGTGTGTCTTCCTAAAAAAGTAGGGGAGCTAGAATTTAGATCTTTGAATGATGTCTCTAAGGCTATGCATTCTAAGTTGTTGTGGAGGTTTAGGATAAAGAAATCTATGAATTAATTTTTTATGAAACAAATATGCAAAAAGAAGGTTCCATCACTAGTTCAGTGGAAAGGAGGATCACAACTGTGAAAGGCAATGCTGAAAATTAGGGAAAAATTAAAAATTTCCTATGGTGGGAGCCTAAAGGGGGTACATCTACAATTTCTTATGACAACTGGACAAATACTGGTCCCTTGATCTTGAAACCTTTTAATGTACAGACTTGTCATCATTAAGGTACATTGCTGATATTTTAGAAGATGAAGGATGCAACCTTTGAAGAATGCAAGAGGTTGTACCAAAAGAGGTGGTGGAACATTTCAGATCTAAAATGAACTTGGTAATTTGAGAACATAGGGGATAGGCCTTGGTAGACTAAGACAAGTAATAGGAAGTTTACTATAAAGTGTGCATGGGAGATATTAAGGTAAAAATTAGATATTGTTGAAGATTTGCAAGTTGTTTAGTGTAAAGTTATTCCTTTTAAATATTCTTTTCTTTCTTGGAGAATCTAGTTAGGTAAAATTTCAGTTGCAGTAGTTATGCATTAGTGGATTCCTAATATTTTATGGGAATGTGGGGTCACACTGTCCCAGTAAGAGAAACAATTGGGCATTTGTTCTTAAAAGGAGAATCATTAGAGAAAGTAAGGTAATATTACTATAGAGCAACAGGACTAATTGAATAGAGAATAAACCTACAACAAGGTATGATATTGTGGAGGAAAAAGAGTGGTAATTTAAGAATAAGAGCAGTCTTTAAGGTGATTCCTATATTAATCTTATGGTTTCTTTGGAAGAGAAGGAATAATATCCATGGTAGATCATTTCATTTGAAGGCATTTTTTAGAAAATAAATGATGCAATTGCTAAATTTGCTAAACTGAATTCAAAATTGGAGTCAACTGGAAAGGACTGGCCTAACATAATGGATGATCTACAAGCTTATAGCGTTCAGTACATGACTAAAGTTGTGAGGGTGTTGCCACCACCCAGCAACTGGTTGAAAATAAATATTGATGAGGCAAGCATATCGAATAACACATGTTTGGGGGCTTAGGCCATAATAATGAAGGAATATTTGCAATACAGCAGAAATAATTCAATACAACAAATAATAAAGGAAACTGACTCATGGAGCACATTTCAAATCATTCAAGGAGGTTGAACAGTTTCTTGGAGTGTGACAATAGAGGTCAACTCTATTAAGGCCTCGATGAGACATATGACAGTAAGAGTATTACATTCTCTTCGAAAAGAAAATATTCTTGCTGATTTTTATAAATAACCTAATTTTAATTATTGTAGGTGAATTCCTATTTAATGTGTTGCAGATTTATCAGCTAAAGGAAAAAGTATTCTAGAATTGTACAAGAGAGGCACACCCCATATTAGGAGAAGCAATCTACACAATTACTCAGATTTATAAGGTCTAGATGTATCTTGAACATGTTGTAACAATCACACCAAATAAAAATGGATAAATTGTGACTAATAATACCAATATGCGAAGATAATTCATTGGATAGGAGTATCATTACATGGTGAGAGTTTGGCGTAGCGATTGATATAAATATCCACACATTGGGATGAATTTGATCGAGAAAGAAGATGAATTGACTTTCTAGACTTTTATTAACTTTTCTTGTTTCCTAGTTTGGTTTAGCTGACTAATGTTATAATTTATCGTTTTGGACCAAATCAATTTTGGGCTCGATTTTGAACTGATTTTATTTTATGAAATGGATCTTGTGCCCCTCCTTTTAATTTAAAAGAAAAAATTAAAAACTTTAAATTTTTTATTTTATCCAGTATAAAAAAAAATTGTAGCCACATAAATATTAAGTAAATACTTATAACTAGTTATTTCAAAAGTCTTATAAACACAGGTGTTATTTCATATGTAAGATCATATTTCTTTATAATGAAAATTATGTTCTTTCTTAGACTATGGGTTGAATTAAATTGTTGTCACCTAAACTGAAATGTAGGGGTGTATTTTAAAATTTTTTAATATGAGTGAGGTCTATCCAACAGTAGTTGTGTGATGGTATTCTTTGCTTTTGACAAGTGCTCTTGTGGGTCCTATTTTGTTAGCAAATGTTTTTCTCCCATTTTCCTTTCCTTTCTTTTCTTTTGTAACATTGCCTCTTTATTTTATATTTCAATCTTCCTCTCTCACTTATATTTTTAGCTCTTTTTTAAGGTTGTTTAACCATGAAAAGTGTACATAATTTGAAAAAAATTTATTTCAAAATAAAAAATAATATTTAAAAATTAGAGTTATGTTTGATCATAAATATGAATTGAAGGTGTTTTTGAATTTGTAGGAATAACTTAGAGTAAAATTAATTTTTGATATTTTTTAAATTTTAATTTTTTTAATATTTTCACAAAACCAGATGTGAAAGGACTTAAGATTTTTACTAAAAGAGTTTAAAAAATAAAAAGAAATGTATGCTTGAGATTTGAATACAGAACTTTAAAGTGAATTTCGAGCGTCTTAATGATCCAACTCATAACATACTGTTTGAGGGATTTAAAAAAAACTATATGATTACATAAATAATAAAAACACTACCTTATATACACAACATAATTTTTTGTCTAGGGGGTCTAGATGAACACCTTCTCACCCTTATAGATATAGGATATGCAATGATCCAAATACTTTTCAAATGACCCCTTGAAGAAAGTTTTTCTGACGTTCCTATTCACAACAAAAAATTACTCACTTTGGGAGGGAGAGGGTTATATTTACAGATTATAGAGGTCAGCAAACCCCACAAAATGACAGCACGGCGGTTTACAAAACCCTCGCAATTACTAGTGTCGCAATTACTTTATGGCAGTTCTTTATTTACCGCCACAATAGTTTAACGGCGGTTACAATGCGGCGGTTTTAACCCCCGCAATATGTACATTAAATAAAATGCTACCTAATATTTTTTAAAATATAACGGCGGTTGAAACCTCCACTATAATTTTAACAATTTTTTTGTTAGCGGGAGTCAAGAGCCCCACAATTCATTTGATATTTTTATTAGAAAAATGATTATAGTGATCATGATCAATATTTTAATTTGAATATTATTTAATAGTTTTCATATAATATTATTCATTGTTGGATCAAAAAAATACATCTTAAAAACAACAAAACTCAAAATATATTAAATCATAAATATTACGTGCCACAAAGTATTGTCATTAGTTTTAAACAACTAATTTAAACACAAAATCTTGTTCCAATGATTCGATAATATCGTCATAATTACAAATACGATTACATCAAAAACTTCAATGAATATCGCTAGAATAACTACCACCAGATGATCTTCGGTTCACATTCGAAAGAGGTCCACGAGATGCATCACTTGGCTACAAAATATATAAAAAAAAAAATAGAAGGTCTTTGGATGCTAAATATTTTATAACAATATATTAACTTAATTTTTTTAAAATGAAAAAGGTAATCAAGAAAATTATTTACCGTAGAAGTAAAAAATCAAGCAAACTGTTCAGGTATCGTGCCTTCTTTCATTATCATATATGCCTTGAAAGAAATCATCATTAAATTGTGAGAATTCACCATTTCTTTGTAGTTCTCTTGGCTTTGCTTATGAGCATTTAACATTTTAATGTAGTTTTCTTGGCAATTAGATGGACATAAATTGTTACTACTTGAAGAACTCATACCTCCCAAATGAGGACGTGATTGTTTAAATGATCTGCTAGGAACAACTCCTTGTCCCAAGCATCTCACCCTTCCAGAATGTTTTTTTCCTAGCACATACCAACAGCATCATTTGAAGAAACTTCGAACTAGTCCATTGTGCTTTGACTTACTGCGAGTTTAATTTTATCCCACATATAGTACAACACAGAAACCATAGTATAACTTCGATTAGCAATGAACAATAAACAGAACGTATGTATAAACATGTTAGATGTTACATGCCAAGATGCCTGCATGGTTATAGGTACTAAATAGCAGAAAAACAAACATTATCTACCTGGACAAACTACAACACTAAGCATGCAATTGAACATATGAACAAAACTAAGAAAAAACGAGACAAGAGTTGTTGCAAGGTGTCATGTTAGCTATTACATTTAGCAGCAATATTGCCTTCAATTATGTCACATCATGTTTTGGATTCATTCAAAAGATTATCTAACTGTGTTCATACAGTGAAATGACTAGTTCAAATTCAAGATAAGTGTTGATGAAAACATCAACAAAGGCTGAAAAACACAGAGAAAATTAAAACATGTGAAACTATTCGCAGAAGCCTATCTTAGCATACATGTATTTTTATGAAAAAAGTACCAAGAAGGTTCCAAAAAGAGACACATATCAGCAACAATATGTCCACATTAGAAAAAAAAAGGGGAACATCTTATCTATCTTAGCATGCTCAACCCCAAAGCTACAGTTGTTGAATGTATGTAGAAATTGCAATGACGGAAGTCTGGGAACTTAAACCTATTCTTCAAATAAGTAACTAGTACACACTCTCTCCCTGTCTCTATTAATTGTCTCTATCAAGATGGAACATGACTCCACATACAAGAAAAAGTTCTCCAGAAGGAAGCAGATCGTCTGTCATGGTCGACATTGTAGGAAGGCTACAGATGTTTTTGATGTTCTTTTTTGGTTTGTTAATGTTGGCATATGAGTTCATACGAAGAGGTGTACGTCGTCTAAACCCAGTCAGAGTAAACGCAACCCTCACATAAATCTATGAAGGCAAATTTTTGTTCATTGGTAACTTAACCGGTGAATTAACTGTACAAATTTCATATACGGGAATCACAATACACAAGGAAGGAAAAGGAGGAATAGATGGAAGTTCTTCCAAAATGATCAGAACAAGCCATTACAACTCTTACTGCTTTTTATTTTAGAGTTGGTTAAGGGGGCATAGAGCATTTTATGAATTTCATTGTATTGATGATTACAGATCATTAATCTTTTCCTAATGACAATTATCTTTTTTAATGAATCAAACAAGAACCCTGCAGTCTTCTGATAGTGTATTTTGTATTATTCCAATTCTTAGGGACACCAAATTCTGATCAAATTTAAACTTATTATACCACATATAGTTTCCTCTCCTATTGAATGGCGAGCTAGCGATTATTCCTGACTCCGTATGGCAGCAAACATAACCATCAAAAACTGGCATGTTTACATACTTTCATTGAACTAATCAAGAAATTAAAACTAATAACTAGAATCTTTAAAAAAAAGGTACCAGTTACAGGAAAAACAAACAAGAAAAACAAGGAAATAAGCTAACCTGAAATGAGTCAAATTTTCCAAGCAACACCTTTTTGTGGGATAAGTTACAACAACAGCTACATTTAGATAAGTCCATCATGTATTGTTTCAGTAAGCCTCTTTTATTCTTTTTGATAACCGTGGTTTTTCAATAAGACTTCTATAGAGAGACTGGTGAAGAGAACCAAATCTTATGGTACTCTTATGTAATGCAAGCAAACAATTTGTACACGTTTCCTTTCCTCCCAAAATAAAAATAAAAGATCCAACCCACCCACTCACCTACCCTTTTTTTAGTGGAGTAGGTGGGTGGGGAGTGGGGGTAGGGTTATAACTTACAGCAAACACTATCGATGTTTAACATAACAAAGGATTCCTATGCATTACCTAAAGTAGAAACTGCTCAGATGGACACCAAGATACCAGTAAGTATACCACCATGATGGCCAAGAATTGAGACTAAATTATGTTACAGTAACCCATGAGCAAATATTTTCTCCGACTGCTAGAATGGATTGGATACAATAGGGCATATTTCTGTAAAGTGCTACCAAAATTAAAGGATTAAAAAACTAAGAGAAGAAAATACAAAGGTAGCATAATATACACAAGCCTTATTGATCGATCTTCCTTGTTCGCCGCTATATACACAAGCCTTATTGATCGATCTTCCTTGTTCGCCGCTAAAATACCAACGTATAGTGCTAGTGCTCTAGGATTACGAAATCCTTTGACTGAATATTACTCTGTAGTGCGATATGTCATTAGGTAAATTAGCATTCTCAGCTTTATTCTACAATTAGCATTCTCGAATTTAGTGTAAATAATGTAGTTTTAGATATTAAGCCACTCACAAACCTATGACTCTAATAACCACATTAAAATTAGTATCCACCTCAAAAACAACATACCCAGTGTAATCCTACAAGTTGTGTCTGTGGAGGGTGGTGTTTGCACCGCCTTACCCCTACCTTGTGAAGGTAGAGAGGTTTCATATAGACCCTCGACTAAAGTAAAGAATATCAACATCAAGTATTAAAAGGAAAAACAATAGTGAACATTTGTATAAGAATAAGTTCTGCCCAGGCAGCATAACGAGTCGGTACCAACAGCCCATGCACATATGTATACTCATCTGACTATGCAGTGAGAGTAACTTTCATAGCAAAGAGGACACCAGAAAACCCCATAGAATATTCCTGATATTAGGGTCTCTCATAGTCAAAGAACAGCAGGAGTGATTTCCCAAGCAATATTGTGAATCCCTGGGACATAGCAACTAAGATCCCCATTGTTCCTCACTTTCAAGTATACATATGAATGAATAATGTATTTTCCATGAACATAGACTTCAAGCACCATAAAAAAGTACACTCAGTCCAACAAATAGGAGAAGCTTAGGGAGGATTAAGTACACACAAACACAGTTTCTAAAAAATAATCAACCACCAAATCCTACTAAGAAAAAAATAACAACACTGTAAAACTTATAACAAAATTTAATCACAGTTTTGAAATTCACTAGCGTTTGAACTACGAACAATTCACTTTTCCATATACCATAAGTTTGTAACTAAAACAAGAAAAATCAGGAGAAACGGTAAAAACTGCTCAACAAAGGTAATTACACAAATCTCTTTTGCCACTTTATTAACATATGGTTCATCTTCTTTCTTATGAGTAGCAAGATAAAGTTATGCTTGTCCAAGATTATGTCCAATCTCAACCATCTACAAACAATATCAACTTATCAAATTAAGGATAGTTTCATTTTTAATAAACTAAAGTAAAATAAAATGAACAAATATATTTTACCATTTCAGTTCTTCTTCTCGCGTTAGATTTGGAGCCACCAATGTGTGAAATAGTTTGGTTCTTTTGATTTTTAGCATTTTTCTTGCACATTTTCTAGAAAAGAAATACTTGAATTCAATATGCAAACAATAAGTTCAGCTTCAAATAAAGGATTTAAGAAGATACCTGCGTTTTATTATCCAAACGATAATCAACATAAGAAGTCCATTCATCTGGTGAAATTCTATTTGGAACATTAGCCATAAGTTCAGGTCTTCTCTGAAGCAGTTTAAAGGTCTTATCCCATAACTTTAGCCTCCTTGTACCCCACTTCTTTGAAATAGAATTATAGACATAGCGTTGTCCAATTGACTCTGATATTTCAAAATAAAAATGCGACTTTGGAAATGAAATATTAGCTACATTATCTATAGTCATATCAGTATAACCTATGTATACATAATATATAGATATAGTTATAAAAATATAGAGTTTATACCTTTATAATTTGACCAAAGTAGCGGTTAAAGTATGACTCAGGTAAATCATTCCATTTGACAAAGCCAATTGGGAAAATAGAGTTGTCAATTGATAAAGTTCCACAAAAACCTGCATGAAGACCTTGTGTTTCTCCAATTGATGCAACATCATCAAATTTAACGATGATACGTTCTTTAGAGGATAAATTTAGCATATCGCTAACCTTCAGTTGTCTTATTTTTATAGTCCCATGTGAATCTTTAAAAAAAAAGATATATTTATGCTATAGAGCATATTTAGTGGATGAAAAAGAATATTCGAATAACAAACATAACATGTTTATACTCAAATTTGGTTGATATGAAAAAGGGAACAAATTGATACATATCATTTAAGAAATTTGATGCAAGAAACTAAAGAAGCTTACCGAGTTAAAAAGATATCAGATGTAAACACATTAGATAAAGTGTACCATCTTACCTATTGCATATACCATCCAATATATTCTTGACTTACGATAAGTATACTATTTGGGTGGTGCATGTACTACGGGCTGAAATGATGGAGCCAATTGTGATGGTGTTTGTTGTGCTGCTTGTTGAACTAGAAGAGTTGGTTGTAATGGTGTTTGTTGTGTTATGGGTTGAACTGGAGAAGCGGATTGAGCTGGAGGAGTTGGCTATAATAATGCCTTCTGTGTTGTGGTCTGAAATAATGAAGTCAGTTGTGACGATTTCTGACATGCTGCGGGCTAAACTAATGGAGCAGGTTGTAATAGTACATATTGTGCTACCAACTAAAATAATGAATTTAATTTTGATGGTGTCTGACATGCTGGAGGTTGAACTGATGAAGTCAGTTGTAATGGTACTTGACGTGCTTAGGTTTAACTGATAAAGCAACCCATGACGGTACCTGCTGTGCTACGAGCTGAAATAATGGTTCCTGACGTACTGGAGGTTGAACTGATAAACTCAATTCTGATGGTTCCTGATGTGTTACAGGCTGAACTAATAGAGCAGTTTGTGATCGTACCAGCTGTGCTATGGGCTGAAATGACGAAGTCAGTTTTGATGGTGCTTGACGTACTGGAGCTGGAACTGATGAAGTCAATTGTGATGGTTCCTGAAGGGCTACAGGCTGAACTGAGGAAGTTAATTCCAAAACTTTTGGATTCATTTGTGTTATGGGCTTTACTAATTGATTCAGGTGTGATATGGTTAAAACTGAAGGTGTCACCTGAGGTTTCGATTAAAGAAGTGATGTTAATGGTAGCTTTGACTTGTTTGCTTATGATATGGATGCATCTTCTGAAATATGTTTACGCTTTCTCTTCGACATATCTATATTCAACAAAAGAAATTGTACTAGAACATCAATAAAATATTTTTACCTGCAACTTAAAGAAGAAACAAATTAATTAATCTCTAGCAACGAAATATTTTCACCTGCAACATGAATAAGAAACAAATTAACTAATCTGCAGAGAAAATGTCTTCAACTTGAAGGCACTTACCATAAATAGAATGGATCCAAATGACATGCATTTGAAAACATAATTGTAACTTAATGGTTTCATTCTCTCCTTAACAAATTGCATCAAGTGCTGGTCCAAAAGTTCCTCAAGGAATCATTATCTTTCAAATCCAAATAGAGGCATTTGATCAAACTTAAAATAACCCTTAAACTCAAAAAATTAGAACGAATATATTCACATAACTTATATCACATAGAAAACATTCAAAACTGGACGACATGATGATGACTATGATAATGTAATGTGCAGTTCATCAAAATTAAACCTTTTCATATCAAATAAAGTAACTTAATTCCTATTATACATATGCTCCTCTATCGTAATTTGAACATTTTCATAATTATCATCAAAAAAACGTTCATATTCTTGTTGTTGGTATGGGTCATTCTCATATACTTCTTTTTCATCGACTTCACCCATGTCAAATAAATCTCTTAGCTTTAGATGTACAGCCACACTCCATCCTTTATCAGTTTCATCATCAACATAGTAGACCAAATTCACTTGAGATGCTTCAATATAAGGATCATGATCCTCACCAGTGTGAATCAACTTAGAAAAATTGACATAATTAAAATTTCAAATATCTTTTTTGAACCCTCTATCGCGAGTAGTATCTGTTTCCTCATTAGCATCATCTCCCCAATATAACATGTAGTCATTTGGGCAGGTATCTATCTTTATATCATCGAGACACAATTTCTTGATGGTTTTCTTGGCATCATAAAAAGAACTAGGGAGTTTTGCAAAATCAAACACATCTCTCAGTAGATCTAGGATCATTGCCATTCCCTTGTCACTTGACCCACCTAAACATTTAATATGATACAATTTCAACAAAAATTCTAACTTTGAGTACTTAGATCCGTCATACAATTCTTGACTTCTATCTCTAAGCAACTCAAGAAAGTCTGTGCTATTCAAAGTAGGCGTGTCATTTGATATTCCTTCTTCTCCCGCTACTTATGAAGGACCTACATCCATCTCCTCATGCCTTAAGCCCTGAAATACTTCATTAATCAATAATGCTACGGGATTGTTAGGATGCAGTATATCATGAGTAACCTCTAATTGGTAGAATTATTCAACACATTACTTTCTCCACGTATAACCCAAGTGATATAATTTTGAGAAAATTGCCTGCAGATCAAATGGTCGTGCACTATATCTCTAGTTTGCCATTTTGTAAAATAGCAGAGACAACACAGACATTTAATTTTATCTCCTGCTGCTACATTCATAAATGCAAGTTCCAGAAATTGAGTCAAACCACGCTTATATTTAGATGTGTTCCTAGGCTTTCCAATCCAAAATTTATCCATCTAACTATGTTAAGAACTAATTTGTAACATAATTAAGAGTGCATATGATAAAGCAAAGTCAGATTATCAAAGAGCTAAAGTATGTTATTTCAAAACTAATTATTAAATGTACATAAAGAGATTGCACTTAAGACAAAGAGCTAGAACCTTCTGCAATAATTTAGAAAAACAAATTATGCAAATCCAATAAACAACACCTTACAAACAACAACAACAACATACACATTAGAAAATTAAATAAAATTGAGGAACAAGAAAAAAAAAAGGAACATTCCATGAGAAGATGATCCAAATGAGGGCTATCAACAATTTTAGATGAGATTAAAACAACAAACGTGCTTCCTTTATGTGCAAAAAAATACATCCATGATTCTCCAAAAAACCCAACAAATAGATCGCCTTTAATAGCACTATTCACTTCAAAACCCACATCGATCATTTCCCCCAAAACCTTGCACCTCAATATCTTACCACAAACTTTTCCCATAATTAACTTGTAAAGGTAAAAAAAAAGGGCATGTAGGATGCAATAGTTGATCTGGTATGAAAGTTAAATTCACACACTCACACACTTCTGGCTAGTTTTCTTTAAGCTTGATCATATTTTCTAGTGCATCGAGTCAAATCTCTAGGACAAACAACTCGTCGAAATATCTTTGTTCACCCTTCTAGGTGTCATTATTATTCGACTCATAAGTTAAAATGTAAGTCCTTTGTATTAGGAGATGAAGCTTTATATACTACTTATTAAGTCTAACCTATCCTATGTGGAATGAGGGTGCAATAATCATTTGTAAATTCACGGTACATAAAAAGAGCTTCATACACTAACTTACTTTTAAACATAGAAATCTCACTTGATCTAAACATAAAAGGTTGAAAAGGACAATAATAAAATACATATCATCTGTTAACTACATAAGCATTATATACAGTACTGCATTCCCTAATGACACAGTATCCCGTCTCATCATCAGGGAACTGAAGCTGCACTAGCAATGCTTTCAGAAGCTCATGGTGCCTTTTTAAGCACATGACAAACTTACAGACTACAGGAATTGAAAAGGAATGTCCAAATGAAAAATGGATGTATTTGATAATACCATATAGAATTGAACAAAATATAGGAGAAGCAAGCGGTCTTTGAAAAAGGGTTGTCTTTTGATGCATCAACATATAATAGGATAGACAGAGAGAAATCGCATTATGTTTCTATGTAATCAAACATGAAACAGTAAGTTTAGGAAATTAAAAAAACAAAAAATCTACCTAATAGAGCTTCAACTAAGCACCACCAGTTAATTCATCTTGGGTCCAACCATTTGCAATAATAATACTCAGTGAAATCTCACTAGCGGGGCTTAGCGAGGGTCGAGTGTACGTAGATCTTACCACTACCTCACAAAATCTTTACAATAATGCTTCAAATAGATAAATTCTTTGCCACAAACTCAAGATTAACAATAACCCCCAACAGATAAAGATTCCATTTCCCCCTCTTTTTTGCACCTAAATCATCTTTACCACCAAACAAAATATGAACAGCAAAATAGACAATCTTTACAACATTTGTAACAATAATACCCAGTCCCACTAGCGGTGTCCGACAAGGGTAGAGCGTACTTAAACATTACCACTACCTCACAATATCTTTACAACAATGCATCAAATAAATAAATTCTTTGCCACAAACTGAAGATTAACAATAACCCCATCAATTAAAGATTCCATTTTTAACCCTTTTTTTTTTTTTGCAATAAATCATCTTCACCATCAAATACAAAACTTACTTTCTCCAAGACCAGACACCATATGATAATGCACAACAATTTGATACCTCAAATATTTCAGCTAAAATTTATGTGAATTTTTTTTTACCAACTTGATTATATGTGAGTAGCTTCTCAACAGTTGTCCTTATAGAGTATGAAGGCGTGCTTAGCTAGTGTAGACCACAATATGGAGAAAGGAAATTTAGAGAAAAGAATAAAAGAGGGATTTTGAGAGAAAGGGGGAAGATTGAGAAAGGTTTAGGCGGAAACATTGATGTATTCGCGGGTTTATTCACCGCTTCAAAATAAAAATATTTTTGATTTATTTTTTAAGGATAGCGGGGGTTTTAGTCGCCCCAAAATATTTGTGGTTTATTTTTGAAGTATAGGGGGGGTTTTAACCACCCCAATTGTAATTAAAATAATAGGCCTATACAAACCCCTGCAATTGTGGAGGTTAATAGTGACCCGCACAATTAAACCTCCGCAAAATACACCTTTTTTATAGTGATTTTTAACTCATTCTTCGATTTTACTCGAACGTCAGATGTTCCTTCGTCTTAAGTGACCACGTGTACATGATAATTTTTTGCAATATAATCTTATATTTTTTGATTCGTCAAAATTACATTTAAACTTTTTAAATACCATCACTCTTATTTAAATCTCCACACTTTTATTAATTTTTCAACATTACATCACACAAATCAAACAAAGAGATAAAACAAACCATAAATGTTGTGGGTTAAAAGTTTAGGACATCCAAAATAAAATTAATTTGATAAACTTACTTCCTGCGTTCGATATTAGTTGCTCATCATACTAAGAATAATTGTCTCATTTTAGTTGTTCACCTTACTAAATCGAGTAAGCATTAATTAAATTTTCTCATATTAGTGTTGTAATTAATTATTTAAGTGTTCACACTTATTTGTAAAGGACCCAAAACAATTTTTAAAGGGTGAACTAGTAAACCTTTTTATTATGATTTCTTAATATGTGTTTAAAAAGAATGACCAACTAATATGAGACGGGGGAGGTATCAATTTCAAAAGGTTATCTACTAATTATGATTTTTGCTTATAGCTAAGTATAATAGATTAGGGTAAAAAAAAAAGGTCCTAATTAACAAACGAATGGTAGACATCAATTCTGCTAATACATGCAGCAACGAGACGGGTATGTCCATGGTAAAAAAATTTATATGAATTTAGTTATGATTAAATTAGGAATCGTTAGATAAAAAAACTAAACTTTAAAAGAAAGAGTTGAAAAAAAAGAGAGAGGAAATATATAAAAAAAAAAAAAAAAAAAAGGAGGTTGGTCATGACTATGACTTTGTGGATGAGAAATAAACACTTGTCATGCATAAAAATCCTCACAGAACTGACACTATTTGAACCTCACCCATATTAAAAATTTTCGTATATTTTTACGGTCCAAGGAGAAAACGAAACGATTAGTTGTATTGGTTTTGCTGAGTAGTATAGTACTAGCTACTTGAAGTACTGTGTATAAGATATTCGAAAAAGGAAGGAAGGAAGAAAGAGGAAAGGGTCACTAGTTGCCGCATCCCCACACGAGTTGGACGCAGTTAAGACCATAGAGTACTTCTTCCGTTTTAAAACTAATGACCTATTTTAACTTGGTATAAAATTTATAAAAAAAAAGAAAATTTTTAAATTTTATAGTCTTAAATTAAAATTATGTCAAATGTATCAAAATGTCATTTAATCTTGTCATCCTAAATATGTCATGTGAAAAATTAAAATTAAAATATTACAAAAAAATATATTTTTTTTTTAAAACGAAGTAAAAAGAAAAATAAATCAATCTTTTTAAAACGGGGGGAGTATTACTTTTCTAAAACAGAAATCCACTGGTCCCATAAAACAAAACAGCTGGGCCTAGTTTTAATTTCTTCACACTTCAATATCCAGCCTGTCTCCTTATCACTCCTCTAACTCCGTGTTTACAATCTCCTTTCATTATCCTACCTTACAAAACTATATATATGTACAACACCTCTAACTGAACAAACATCCCACACTTCCTTTTCTACTCACTCAACAAGTACTCATCAAAAATGGATATCTTTCAACCTATTATTCAGGCCCACTTATCGAATTTTCTTCTTCTTCTTTATCATCATCATTTTCTGATGAGGAAGTTATGTTAGCTTCAAATAATCCGAAGAAACCAGCCGGGAGGAAGAAGTTTCGAGAAACTCGACATTCGATATACAGGGGAGTTAGGCAGAGGAATTCAGGCAAGTGGGTTTGTGAAGTAAGAGAACCCAATAAGAAATCAAGAATTTGGCTGCTGAAATGGCGGCTAGAGCTCATGACGTGGCGGCTTTAGCATTAAGGGGTCGTTCTGCTTGCTTGAATTTCGCTGACTCTACTTGGAGGTTGCCCATCCCTGCTTCCTCCAACAGCAAGGATATTCAGAAGGCGGCTGCTGAGGCTGTCGAGTCTTTCCGACCATCAGAGTCGGAAGGAGTTTCAGGAGAATCTGCTGACAGTAGTTCTCCTCAGACACCAGAAAGTGTGTTCTTTATGAATGAGGAAGTGCCAGAGAGTAGGTTCTTCATGGATGAGGAAGCGCTCTTCTTCATGCCGGGATTACTTGCGAATATGGCGGAAGGACTAACGCTACCTCCACCTCAATGTGGAGAATTTGGAGATCATGTGGAAGTTGATAGTTACATGCCTTTATGGAATTACTCTGTCTTAAGTTTTGTTATATATATCACTTTGGGAGCTGTCTTCCTTTTAAGTACATTTCTTAATTACTAGGATTTCGGTAGTTTTCGTACTCGATATCTGGATGGTACGGCATGTATACTACTCCCTCCTTTAATTTTACGTATTACAATTATATTTTGACTTGATATATTTATTACGAAAATAATAATTAATTTGATCATTTTCATCATACTATTCTACCGAAGTTTAGTTTTACATATTAAAAATGATTTGGAGAAATAAAATAATTAACGTTGAGAATAAGATATGAAAAATAAATAATTATATTTTGTTAATATATTAAATAAGTGAAAAATTATTTTATAAAATAATGGATAAATAAAAGGAATGGAAGAGTAGTACTCCCTCCGTTCCACGATAAGTTAATTGATGAATTTTGTCACATATGTTAAGAAAAAACAAGCAAAGACATAATCTTATCATGTTTTTCTATTTTTACTCTATTCAAATTTTAAAATCTTAATAATGTTACATCACTTTCAATATACATTTAGTAGAGGGTAAACTAGAAGAAAAATTTGACATTTACCTTGAATTGTGAATTATTTATTTATTTTAAATATTGAATTGATATCAATAATTCATTTATTGTTGAATGAAGGGGGTAGTATTTTTATTCAGTACTCCACTAACAGGGTAGATAGTAGCGCCGCTAAAATTATGACACTTTTCAATTGGATGACTTGGTTTTGGCAGTGAGAAGAAAAATTAGCATTGCAAATTTCCAGCCGTCGTATTTGAATGAACAAAGTGCGCAAGTGATATCTCACAATGTTCAAGTAAACATTGACTTATATTCTTGAACCAGAATTTTTCTTTTCTTTTGCCACTAAAGAAAAACAATTTCTAACTAACTTTTTGTAATTTTAAGTTTCTAATTTTAATTTATGGATTCGACTTCATCAAAATTATCTGATATACAAAAATTCTGTTGCTCACATTTTGTTATATACTTCCTTCGTTTCAAATTATTCATCTTAAATTTTTTAATTTGATTTCTCATTTTACTTGTTTTTTTTCAATAATCAAGAAGAGATAAAAAAAATTTCATGTTTTACTCTTGGTATCAATTCTTTTTCTTCAAATTAAAATATAAACGTCATTTAATAGGGGTACTATGATAAACTAGTCATATTATTAATTATTTTCTTTATTAATGTGTCATCTCAATTTGAGATGGGTAATTTGAAACGAAGGGAGTAAAAAACTCAAAAGATCGAGTGATTTAGTCGGTTTTGTAATTTTTTTCTAACGACATGATTGATTGGTGTTTTTTTCTTATGAAAATCGAGGAATGTTTGATAATAATTCATCAAAAGATATGAGTTATGATCTAGTGATAGAATTGTTTAATGCCATGACAAATACTTTGGTTAGATTTCAAATTTTCAACTAGTTACATTTTTTATATATTTTCTGAAAAGCAATGTAGTCCCTTGATTTTTTTTCTATATTTCTTATATCGATTCTTTAATAAAAATTGATACTTGTAATTATATTTTTAAAAAAAAACTTCACAAACATTCCTCAATTTTAACCAAGAAAGTCCATCAACTTCCTTAAATCGATTATAAGTCACAACATTTTATGCTTAGTTAGAAGCATTTTAAAATTAAAATTTAACAAATAATTTCTAGGACAAAATTAACTTTATATACACTGAGAAATAATGAAAATAAATAGAATATAGTTAAACTCCGTTGGGAGCGCTGCCACCTTAATGGGTCCTGCAATGCGCGATCTGAATTAGTCGAGGCTCCAATGCGGGCACCGGACACCGGATGGGAAACCAAAAGGAAAAAGGCATCATTTTCATCCCATACTATACAAGAAAAGTCGAAGTCACACCTAAACTATATAAATGACTTATTACACATCTTAACTATATAAAAATGATATTATTACCTCCCCGCGATCCTCATTCTAAGGCGCGTATGTTACACTTATTTTAGGCGAGTCCAACCTATTAAATAACAAAAGTCAAAAAGTCGAATCCACACATAAACTATATAAGTGACTTATTACACACCTTAATTATAAAAAAGTGATACTTTTTACTCCCTAGATCTGACGTGAAAAATACATAATTATTTAAATAAAAAATGGCGCGTTTGAATTAAAAATTAATGCAAAAAAAAATTAAAAAAATTAAAATACTCCTCCCCCAACCCCCAACATCCATTTCCCCACCCCCACCCCCAAACAATCATCTTCCTCATCACTCCCTACCCCCAAACCATCATCTTCTTCATCACCCCCGACCCCCAAACCATCATCTTCTTCGTCACCCCCCACCCCGAAACTCCAACCCCAACCCCAAGCCATCTTCTTCGTAACACCCACCCCAACCAACACAGTTTCTTCATCACCCCACCTTCAAATTCCAACTTCATCCCCAAATAACACAATTCATCTTCCACCTTCATCGAATCAATGTCAATTTCACAATTAACAAAATCAAATTGTATTTGATGTTTAAACGGGTAAAATCGAAATTTATAAAAAAAAAATATAAAATTTTGTGGCAAGGATGTTTTCCGATGAATTCTCGTCGAAAAAGTCGGATTCATCGTCGACTTTCTCCTTTCTGTCTGTTAATTATTAATTCATCCAAAAATGAAGCTTGCTATCATATTAGTTTTTTTTTTTTTTTAAATTATAGCTGAAAAACAAATAGAAAAAGTACGAAAATGTGTTGGTCATTACCATTTAAAATATAGAGGTCAATAGTCGAGTGACCATTTTTTGAAACAATAATGGCCATTATAGTTGAGAATTTTTTTATTTTCTTTTAAAGAAAGACGATGGGTTATAAATAAAGAATAATGTTAGAAGAAATTAATTGTTATGGTAATTTTGTTGGTGGGATAAAGTTTATGGTGGCGAATATGGTGTAATGGAGGTAATGAGGATTTTGGACATTGACAACAATGGAAGTTTTAAACATTGAAGAAGAAGAGGAAAAAAATAAATTAAAAAGAAAAAAAATTATGAAAATAATAAATTTATTATTTTTTCAAATTATGTTGACGTGGTGCTGATGTGGCAGCGCGTGTAAAACACCACACTACATGTAAGTGGTGTAATGCCTGACAGGGTGTAAAAATATTACTTTTTTATAGTTAAGGTGTGTAATAGGTCACTTATATAGTTTAGGTGTGGATTCGACTTTTCGACTATAGTTTGGGGTGAAAACGATGCCTTTTCCCAAATCAAAAAGAAAAAAGAAAACAAATAGAATAACTTATTAATGTCAAAAGATATAAGGTGTGTTTGGTATGATGGAAAATGTTTTCTGAAAAACGTTTTCCTATTTTTCCTTGTTTGGTTATAGTAAAACATTGGGAAAATATTTTTCAAGATAACTCATTTCTCTATTTGAGGAAAAATGACTTCCTTCATGGACCAAGGAAAGTCATTTTTTGAAAAATGACAATGTGACTTATGCTCCCACCCCCACCCTCTTTCTCCACCCCAACAACACGCATATTCACATGACTCACAAAATTCACATTTCTCAAAAATTTACATTATTCAAAAATATTTTTCATTGTGCTTTGTTTCTATTTTTCACTGCTTGAAATAAAAAATAGTGAAGCCTGAATTATTTCCTTTTTCAATATTCGTTGAATGTATTGTTATTTTCATATGCATAGAGGAAAACTTACATATGTTACTTAATTGTATATTTCATTTTTGTCATCGATGTAACTTGTTTCATAAGGTTGAATAAACTTGTCGTTCCGTTATATTTTTATTGCTTATAGTATCTTGAGATTGTCCTGACAAACTATTGAAAAGTGTCTCATATATTTGCTAATTAATAATTTCTTAAATTTAGTGATTGTAATATTTTAGTATTCAATATTAATATTATTTGCTATGCTTAAATTAGTTCTTACAAATTGTTGAGTTGTTCGAGACACTGATATACTAGTTAACAGTTAGTAGTATTTTCTAAAAAATATTTTTCACTCACCAATCAAACACTAAAAAATATTTTTCTAAAAAATATTTTTTACTCACCAACCTAACACCATAAAATATTTATCATTCACCAACCAAACATAAGAAAATAAATAGAAAATCAATTTATTTTTTTAAAAAAATAAATAGAAAATCAATTTATTTTTCAGGAAAATATTTTCCATGAAAAACATTTTCCATCATACCAAACACACCCTAGAAAAAACATTGGAAAAAAAAATAGACTATCTAGTCCTTTAAGGATCTTGCCCAATAGAAGAAAATCCAATAGGAAACAATAAAATACTTCCTCCGTTTCATAATAAATGAATTATTGAATTTTGACACACATATTAAGAAAAAAGTATTAAAGATATAAATTTAACACAACTTTTCAGTTTTATCCCCAAAAAAGAAAAAGTTGACCTTGTAATACCTTTTCAAAGGTTAATTAATTGTCAAATCATAAGGACAAATTTGAAAAAAATTCAATGATTCACTTATTTTGAAACACCAATAAATACCTCAACAATTCACTTATTTCGAAACGGAAAGAGTAGGATCTTGGGGACCTGCAAAATCGGCACGTGGCCACACGTTTTCGTGGAACATCAGTGGCGAAAAGCTTTCTTTCATTTCTAGCAGAGGGCAGGCTGTTGGAGTACTCATGTAATTAACGGTGAAACTACACTATTAATACGGATCGATCCAGTTCATCCAAGCTAGTTCATACAATTTTAAGTTTGATGGATCAGGCCGAGTTCACCCATCAAAATAGTGAGTCAAAAACATCAAATCCACACCATTATTCTGTGGGTTGTGGGCCTCATGTGTCATTTCACTTTTTAAGAAATAATATTTTATAATTTAATTTTAGAATATTAAAAACATAAATATTACCAGATAATGTTAATACTTTTTTTTTGGTCAATGTTAATAATTGTTAATCAAGTCTCCAACACTCAAGAAAATATTCCTAATAGCGAAATTAAATAACTTTTGACATGATATCCTTCAAACCAAATAAATATACTAATAAACAATCTAAATAGTTGCATGTATTTGACTTATAGGCCGGTCCACGGGCTAGCTTAACCCACATTATTCAAGCCCCACAGATAACGAGCTTTTTAAGACCGGATTAAAAAACTCTGATTTTAAATGAGCTGCAAAAATCAAGGTCCAACTTCATTATATTACAGACCGAATTGAATCGGGCCGACCCAATGTGCCTGCCCATATTGACGATTTTAGTCAAACATTTTAAAGTGACTTCCGTTAAGATGACTTTCCTATACTCCCTCTAGATAACTTCACTTGTCATGATACCTCCCCTTGCTTTTAGTTGTCATATTTTAATATAATATATTTATTAATAAATAATTATTAGTATAATTATTATATTATTATATTAATTAATATTTAGAGTGATATGTTTTAAAAATTATTTGAGTAATAAATAATTAATGTTAAAAGTGACAAAAAAAATTATTTTTTCTTGATATGTCAAAAACATAAATTAAAATAAAATTTTAATTTGAAAAATAATGACAAATAAAATTGTAATTTAAACACCGCTTAGGAAAAGCATAAGTACTTCCATGTTTATTTTAGTTGACTCTTAAATTAAAGCTAAGCGTTTCAATTTACTAGTTTATTTTCGTAAATCAAGAGAATTTTACTATTTCTTTCTAATATTATATTTAATATTAAAAATTATATAAATAATTTAATTTAGAGTTTTAAAACATCATTAATAAAATAAGTTTGATAAATACACTATTAATTAAAGCTTTATTAACGGATATGTCAAATCAATAGAGGTCAAGTAAAATAAGGAAGGAGTAAAAGATAATTTGACTAAATTATAATTGTTTACTATTGCTCTCTAATTAAAAATTTTATTTTTTTACCATATTAATATCTCTCTATATTTATGATTAAGGTTAAAGAAAATATAAAAGCGATTTTTTTTTTGTTTTTCATCCGGTGTCCGATGTCTGCATTGAAGCCTCGACTAATACGGATCGCGTGTTGCAGGGCCCATTAAGGTGGCAGCGCTCCTAACAGAGTTTTCTCTATACCCAGAGTCAAACTTTTGACCTGTGGTTAAGGGTGGAGCAGCTTCATCCACTGTACCACAACCCATATTGATAAATATAAAAACGATTGTGAACACTTAAGAAAGCGGAAAGGGTAATATGCACATTAATTTGATACGATATAAATATAAATATTGCAATAAATTTCAAATTTTAAATTTAGTGACTTATTGAGATTCTTTCTAAATGGATAGTGGAAGGTAGAGGGTGAGTTCGATTCCTGGGACAAAAAGATAATAGCCTCCCCTACGTAATCCAATTGAAAGATGAGTTCAAAAGTGAACTTTCAAATACATATGAAGCCATAGAATATTGTCTTACTAGTAAACTATGCCACTGATATTCAATCACTCAACACACACGGTTTTGACAGTTAATATGATCATTTGCAAATTGCAACTGCAAGAAATTAAGGAAACTTTTCTGCCGCGAAATATTTAACGCGTGGACCACGTGCAACATTTCCAGCTTCAGGATTTTATTTTGTTGGACTAGGAATCTTGGATTAGTACTAAAGTGAGTCATATTCATATCTCCAAGGATTTTTTGTCCGTATCATTCTTCTATTCTAGAACTAGTCGCACAAGGTCTGTATTGAGCATGTGCTCAAACTCTAAATATAATAAATATAATTTTAATTAATTTAATAATTATAATTTATGTTATTTTTATTACATAATTAATTCAATATTTGATTAATGGCACTACCTACGTTTTCAAATATTATATGACATCATTTATTAATTTCTGCTTTTAGTATTTATAATGCATATTTCAAAGGTGTGGATGAAATTGTCCATAATTTTTTTTATTGAATTCTAAAAAATAGAAAAAAAAAAGTCACTAATTACATGAAGATTGTATTTAGGTCAACATGATCAATTTATATCTTTATACAAATATATAATTATAAAAAATTTAGGATTGTACTATTCTCCTCTTCCTCTTCTTTAATTCATCTCCAAATATTATACTTAATTGAATAAATTTCTTTAAAAAGTTATAGTCCTTGTCCTTTTTTTTTTTTTTCTCAAGAAATGTTAATTTGTTGTAAATTAATGCACTAATCTTTTATTAAAAAAGATGCAATATCTAATTCAAATTATAAGAAAGAGAAAAAGAATTTGGCTTGCCTTGTAAAGGAATTAAAGGTTAAACCATGATCAAAATTGAAATATAATATTTTTCAACATATCTTATATATGACAAAAAATTTAACGAAGTAATGTTAAGCATCTTGTAAAAATTGTTTTTTCTTCTTGAACCAGAGTATACAGAGGAATATATGATTTAAGACATGTTTAAATCATTAAATGTAAAAAAGATCTAATAAATACTTTAATTGAGAAAGGAATTTTACCTTTAAAATTCCCTAAATTCTACTCCCTTCTTCCTTTTTAATTGTTATAGTTTTTCTTTTAAGAGTCAATCGATGTAATTTGGACCAATATTTTAAAATAATATATATTTTTAATCATATTGATATGAGAAAAATTATAATTTATATTAATTTTTATATATTTTTAAATATTTAAATATTATTTTTAAAATATTAAATTAATCTAATCTTATTTAATTTTAGAAATTACTCAAATTGACTTTCGGAAAATGAATCGTGAGAACTAAAAAGGAATGGTTAGAGTACCAAATGCACATGGAGAATATGGTAACTTAAGCATTTTAAGATTTCACACTTGGTTTAGACGAATATGTACCTTTATTTAAATCAATAAGGTATTAATTTATTTTTCAAATTTACCTTATTAGATAAGTACTTTTAAATATATTTTAGAAAACATATCAAATTAATATTTCTATTTAATTAGGAAAAGTTGATAAATATATTTCTTACTTTTGGGAATTGGGTAACTTTTTTTATATAACCAAGGAATTATATTAAATTAATACACTAGTCCTTTCGTCTTAAAATAGTTGGTATGTTTATAAAAAGATTGCTTTAAAATAATTGACATGTTTAAAGAATCAAAAGATAATTTTTTTCAATTGTACCCTTAATTGATTCCCACATTAATTGAACAAGATTCATGCAATCAATATTAAAAAGATAATAATGTCATATTAGTCAATTTGCATTCCTTATTAATTTTTTCTTAATAGTTATGCAAAATATATACATGTCAACTATTTTGAAATTAAAGGAGTATATGTCAATTATTTTGAGATGAAGAGAATGTTAATTAAGAATAATTTAGTTAAAATACATTTTAATTTCAAAAGGTGACTAACTTTGTACAAATTAAAAACACCAAAATTCCTTAAAACAATGCACTATATTTGAAGTATTAAAAAATAAAATACTTCACTCTTATGCTTACACATGTGCAATTAAACCAATGGGGAAGTTACTGCAATGTTCATGTAATCAATGTTGTCTATCACCTTAATAACAACTCAACAATTCAAACGATAATTAAATCAATTCATTTCATAACTTGCTTTTAATACATAAGATATGAAAAATAAATGTGAAAAATAACTACAAGTGACTTCCCAGAACCTAGTCTAAACCGGTATAAGAGCACTAGACAAGGAATAGGGAAATCCACGACATAACATCCATGTAGAATAGAAATAGCAGGAGTTGTTGTTGAATGATCAAGATCGCTTTTATAGAAACTTCAACTAACCTACACCATGGATATATCCCTGAGTGGAGATATCGTAAGTGTAGCATCAATACAACCACATGTACTGGTAAGCATTATCGGTCGGTCAGGGTTAGAAACAATTAACATCAATAATAAAAATGAAAAAAATATAACATCAAGTAAAATTTTGATTCGAAATTCCAAATTAGAGAATCCTCAACATTCATTTTAGCATCTCTGTGACCTACCTGTCATTTAATATTTTCGTATATCCTTGTCCTTTGACTATCTATTCCAAACTATATATTTTCCTCCCATATCGATTCGTTCTTATGGTACCTACAATTCTTTAATTTATATCCACTGTGTCCTTTCGATGCTCTCTATTGTAAGTCATCATAGTACCACATACCGCAACTATCATAAGCTCCATCAATCATACTATACTATAATCGGTCCTCACAGGGGACCATAGAATGTCATCTCTAACCCAGTCTGCACAAGGGACCTAACATACGCTCATAAATCCTCTTTCATCATTTACCATAACAAAAACACATATAATAACATATATAGAATAAATTCACATTTAGAACATATAAATAAATGCACGTATGCAAAATGTACACATTATTTCTTACCCTTCTCAGCCTCATCAGCAACATAACATCATACCGGCGTGGTACTCGACTCATACCATAGTTATTATATTCATACCAGTGTGGTACCCTACCCATATCACAACAATAATATCCGTATCGATGTGGTACCCGATCCATATCATCTCAACACCTCAGCACAGTGCAATAAAATACAATGCAGTTAAAAAGTCACAAGCATGTTAAAAGCAATCATGGATGTCAAGTCCACAAATCAATCACAAGGCAAAAAAAAATCTAAGTGCTACAACAACCATCTAACTTATTTGATCAGCAATCTTAACCTATATATATATTTCCCAACCATCATGTACCATATGTCTTTATAGACTACAGTAGCCCAAGTTCATGCTAGTAACTTACTCTTCCTCTCTTTTGACATCCTAACCTCATATTTTCCTCATTATTCTCTATCCTTCTTCAATTTCTTATAATGAAAATTTCATTTTTTATTTCACATTATTATTCTTTTATGCTCACTCATCAATTACGGAGTTCGATTGTGCTAATTTCTGATTCCTATCTTACTATATTTTATTTCTTAACTATTCCTCTTTAGTAAAATCCAATCATTAAGATATAAGAATTAATTGAGTTCACTTAACTCCCATTTTTTCTCTTCCATGTTATCATATTCACTTTCCACTATATTTAAGCCAAAAATTTATTAAGCTACTCATGTTTTCTCTATCATTTTATCTCTCTCATCACAATTAATACATCAATATAACATACGATTACACAATCATAATTAGGCTTAACCAAATTTTTAATGTGTCCGTCCATTCAACTTCGTGTCTGAAGGTCTAATACAGGATATTACTAATATTACCATTACAGTTAAATACATAAAGCTCAGATCTTGTTGCTACAAAATAAATCTTAGCTTACCTCTTAGGTGAAACATATTGTTATGAAAGGTGTGAGTTATCCCACGTGTGTTAAATGAATTCAACGTCGGATTCCCCGCCGAGTGTGTCTCAAAACCACTCTTATGAACCTTGGCCTTTGAAATCTTAGGATTGGGAAATTGTAGTTTTTGAAGGTATTTTTTAAGGAAGGGGGAGGCCTAGGAAAATGAAAAGAAAGAGGATTTTTAAAGTTCCTAGACTAGGCTATTGATTTTTACCGCTTCAGTGATTATTCGACCGTGACAACCATTACGAATAGTTCAACCCAGTCCATAATTGGACCTCTTGGCCCAATTTCCCAAGGCCTCAATTTTCTTACCATTTTAAAATTTTTTGATCAATTTTGAGCCTATTTTTATTATAAATTATCTTTGTGGCATTTAGACGTGTAACAATAATTTGAATCATTATATTATATATCAATTTACCCATTGTTCATCCCCAAATGATCCTAGGGGTGAGGTATGGACAATGCATGAGTGCTCGATGGATTTTAATACCATAGGACCTTAGGGTAATTATTTTAGCATACACCAACTTATTACATATCTCCTCCTCAGTGCATGATCACTAAAGTATCGCCTAATCTAGGAATGATGGTTATTTTCATTTTTTTTTCAAGTAAGTGTGCACGATTAATTTGTGGGATAACTCCCAATCAGGATTAGCTCAATACAGTACGACACCACAATGTTAAAAAATTGGACGAAATTGGCTTTGGAAATATTTTACTACTGCAATGGTACCATTGCAACTGTAATCCAATTGCAGCAACGGTTCGTGGAAGTTATATAAAGGGAAGTTCCATTTTCCCCCATATTCACTCTCTTCTCTCAAGACTCTCTCAACTCTCTCTATGAAATCTCCCTCTGACAATGAGTTCAAGTTAATTTCTTTATTTTTGCTATTTACTTTATGTATTTCTCATTATAAAATTATAGGATTATGTTAGAATAGAGAGAATTTAGTTGGTTTTGAGTGTAGCTTGTTGAATTTGAATGTGGGTGGTGTTTTTAATCATATGTGATGATATGCTAGGTTCTCTTACGTTTTCAATACGCCTACAATGTTTACATAGTTCATGGTAGATTTTGACCATATGAGGCGTGAAATTTGAAGGGTCATTTTCTCCAATAATTTTCTTCAATCTGGGTTGAATTTCAAGTGTTTCACACCCCCATTTTAATGTAAAAATGTTCACATGCACTTTTCTAAGTTCAATCTATACTTGATTTTCAAAATCTAAAAAAAAGTCAAACCACCGCAATGGAAAAGGAGGTTGATGGATTGAAGCCTATGAACTACTGCAGTGATAACTTTTCCATTATTGTGGTACATTTTTACCACAGTGGTTAATTAACCACTACTACGGTACTGTTAGTAAGCCCCCAGTTTTTTATTTTTTGAAATTTTAGATTTTCATTTTCCTCTTATGGTGTTTTGATATGGTTCTAAACTAGTGGTTTGGTGGTTTTTACAAGATCATTATGGCCTAGCAATCCACCTATCACAGATTCTAAGGCGTTGCTATCTATACTAGTGTAAGAAGGGGCGACACAATAGGAACTTCCTTTATGAGCGAGGGATTGTGATGGATGACGTAGAGGACGGATTGCCTGAATTTAGTGATCAACTAAAAATTTTTGGATGGGAGATGTTGGATGAGCCGGTCTCGAAGTACAATCTGGCCTGAGTTTATGAATTTTATGTCATACTCCCTATGATGGAATGGGCAGTACTTCTCCCTACCATCCCGGTCTGAGTAAAAATATGTACATGGATGCCACTACTATAATAAGATCTTGGGGTTACCCAACCCCTCTAATATAGCCTTCGAGGCCAAGATTCAAAAGTTGTACTTGAGGTGTATGGCGTGATATCAATGCCTGAGTGTAAGGCTAATGAGGTGATGTGGTCCATTAGAAGGGGACCAAGAGTACCTACTTTTTATCCTAGGCTAAAATTTAGTTGCAACTAGTGTCTCATAGGATTCGTGTTTTGAGAAATATTACAAACGTAGTATGTATACCAGGCTATGATAGTAGCGTGCTATATAGAAGGGATCGAGGTAAATATGGAGGAACAAATCATGGACTAGTAATAGTATGTCTATACGAGGAAGAGGTTGGCAAGGGTCTTTTTTTGCCTTTCTTAATTACAGAGCTTTGCAATTGGGTGGGTGTTTATACTGTATCACACCTTTAGATAAAGGAGTAACTGAGGTAGAGGAAAGAAGAATAAGAAGGCAAGAGAAAATAGTGGGAGCATTAGAGCTGGTGGGAGTAGAGGTGCTCCTAATTCTCAAACACCTATTCCTCACAGTGTTTGGGTGGTTGACGTTGCTGTTCTGTGAGGTTAAATGGGGAGGAACTAGATTTCTCAGTATGGGTTGGCTCCTTCAAGCTCTACTGCCCTCGTAGATTTAGCCCGCACTTATGTTGAACTCCGAAAAGATCTAGACGAGCAAAATAAGAAGTATTGCTCCCGAGAACGGTTATGTTGAACTCTGAAAAGAGATAGATGAGAAAAATAAGAAATATCACTCCTGAGAACGCATGCTGGTAAGGATATGGAAGGCTGTGTGGGTCATATTCGCACGCATCTTTCTAGCTCAGGAGCTTCTGAAGCTGAATATGGAGGAAACCGATGAGTTTTTCTTCCTCAGTGGCATAGATAACAAGGGACTAGATGCACAAGCCTTGGATATGATGCCACTAGCTAGATATTCCCCCCATCCCCCCCTCTTTTTCATTCCTTAAGTATTTGTATTTGGATTGCCCCCATTTGAGGCATGTAACAAGCAATCTTTCTTTTTATTTCTTACACTTAAAATACGTTTTTCCTTCCATCCCTTGAATAATAATCATAACTATTTATAAAGCGTGTTGGATATAATTCTGTCATTTTATTTTTTAAAAATAGGGTGATTTGAAACAATTAAGAAATTACATAAATAGGGAAAGCGTCTAGCATGACTCTTCTTAAATTTGTTGTAGTGGTAGCCTCCAGTTGGTCCACATTTCATTTTCTTACCCTATCTCAGGCCCCTTTTCCTATAAAGTAATCTTTGTATGCATGCTATAATATCATAAAAACCTCTTGTTTTATTTATATAAATTGACTTCACAGTTCTCTTGCTCTCAGACCACATCCACATAATGTTCCATTCATTAAACTAAACTGTGCTACCCATTCATCAATTGTTATTACTTACTGAATTCACTATCTTTAAAAGTGTTCTACAACCATCTAGGCACCTAGGTAGTTTGTTGGGAGTCGGATAGAAGTTAATCAGTATTCCAAATCACTAGGAGATGAGCCATAACTAAAGTCATGGAAATAATATACTCTCAAGATCACATCCAGTCATTATGTCCACTGGCCTACTTAATATTCATCATCCACCCAAACACACAATCCATAATCATATTTGATAGATTAAGCATCACAAAGCAAGTTATCATACGTTACCATTAACCATAATACATATAACATATTTTTAATACATCAGTGCCTCACCACAAGTACTTAACACCATATCAAACAAAGCATAATAATCCACTTCCTATGTTTCTTGTTAACCTATATTGGTTGAATGTCCTATGCATACCTTTCCTTATTAAAATATATCAATTGAGACCAACTAGTCCTACTTATGATAATTGAGATACCAATTGAAATCGACTAGATGCCAGTTGGACTCGACCCGAGGCTATGACATTGAGATGACTCAATAGGAAAGAAGAAAGTGAGATAGATTCCTAGATGTGTTGTAACTTCCCATAAATTTGATGTGGACGTCGTCACACCAATCTGTAGGAATTCACTTAATATTTATTCTTACATTGAAAGATTGGTAACCTGCACTCTGATACCATCTTTGTCATAATCCAACCAACCAGATCATGTCGGGTACCTACCTATACCTACTCCAGCTAGGGAATCCTGAATATCCCACCATCAAATTAATGTAGAAGTTACTGCAATATTCATTTAATCAATGTTGTCTGTACTTAATAACAACTCAATTATTCAAATGATTTAAATTAATTTATTCTGTAACTTGCTTTTAATACATCAAAAATGAAAATAAATACAAGAAACAACTACTAGTGACTTTCTAAAACCTAGTCTAATTCAGTACAAGAGCATTAGACAAGGGGTAGGAACATCCATGACACAACATCCATATAGAATAGAAATAGTAGGAGCTATTGTTGAGTGATCAACATCGTTGCTATAGAAACTCCAACTGACTTCCACCATGGATATATCCCTGAGCAGAGGTATAGTAAGTAAAGCATCAGTATAATCACACGTACTGAAAAACATCATTGACTGAGCATGAAATAATTGACATCAATAATAAATATGAAAAAAATCATAATATCAAGTAAAGTTTTGGTTCTAAATTTCCAATTAGCGAATCCTCAACATATCATTTTGGAATCTATGTAACTTATCTGTTATTTAAAATTTTTGTATATTATTGTCCTTTAACTATGTATTCTAACCTAGTTCTTTTTCTCTTATACCGATCCATTCCTATGGTATCTATAATTCTTTAATCTACGTTCACACATGTCCTCTTTGAACTCTCTATCGCAAGTCAGCACAGTACCACATACCATAACTATCATAAGTTCCACCAATCATATCATAACCAACCCTCAAGGGGTTCATAGATCTCACCTCTAAATGGTTTGCACAAGGGACCTAATATCCTTTATCATTTACCACAACAAAAAGGCATATGAAAACATATATAGAATAAAATATCATTCAGAACATATAAATAAATGCATGTATGTAGGATGTACACATCATCTCTTACCTTTATCAACATCATCATCAACATAACATCGTATCAGTATGGTAACCAACCCATAGTACAATAATCATATATGTACCACAGTGGTAATTGACTAAAATTACAATAATCATATTTGTATCGGTGTGGTATCCAAACTAATCATCTCAACACCTCAACACAGTGCAATGAAAAATAATGCAGTTAATAAGTCAACATCATGTTAGAAGCAATCATAGATGTCAAGTCCACATACCAAGCACACAGCCAAGAAATTTCAAGTGTAACCACAACCATCTAACTTATTTGATCAATAACTTTAACCTATACATATATACATATTCCTCAATTATCACATGCCATACATCCTAATGTATTTGTAACACCCCGAAAAATGGGTCCCAAAGCATCACACGGTGCTTGAGGCTACGAGTAGCCCCAAGCTAACCTTTTAAGCCATTTTCATTTAGTTCAACACAAATCAATGAAGTTTTCATAAATAACCCTCAAATATCAACAGAGTAATCATCATCCAAGAATAAAAGAATTTCAGAAAGATAACAAAATATGACTTATTAGTCAACTCCTAACATCTACACTAGTCTGACAAGCCTCTAAGAAAATCAATAAAACCAGTGAGCCATTGAGACATGCCCCAACTGACTCATACTCAGTTACCAAATGTAAATAATTCCATAAAACCAATATCAGACATCACGTTCTTGGAACATGAGGACTCACCACAACAGAGGATGTAGAACAGCTTGCCCAAAGAATCACTGTCAAACCTAGAACTGAGCACCTGAACCTACATTCTGAGAAAATGCATCCCACATCCGAAGATGTGGGTCAGTACCATGGAAAGAAACCGAGTATATGGGGGTGTATGAAGTTTTATAAACATCATGATCATAAATATTTATAAGAAATATGCAGGATGTATGAAAGACTCACATAGCCTGAAGAAAATCATCATAATCATGAGAGGATGAAATAAGTACAATAACTCATGTGAGTCATCATATAATTTGTCAATCACTTTCAGTTCATCAAGAATATCAATTCTCATAATGTAAATATCATTTAAATCTTTTGAAAGAATAACTTTCACAATTCTACTTTCAAATCACTTCACCATTCACCATAGACATAAGGAAACACACACACACTGGGAGATCCTATAACCGACATAAACCATGTGAGCCATATGGAGTCCAACGTCCAACCCACATTGGGGAGAGCAGTCTTATCCTTGCCATCGGAGTAGGACTATCGATATCAAATTCACAAAAACTAGTGATCACTATATAAATCAGCCTCAAGCTCACTCCTACGGGGGTACGTAGTTCTAGGGAAGTAAGGTCGCTTTATACCTCCCACTCGGTGCTAAAGATTTCTCCCGGACTTAGCTCAGATCATTTCAAAGACAATCCACAAAAACAATTTCAGTAATATATAAATATACATCGGGAGCCATCATGCTTTCCATCTATCAAAATCAACCACGTTGTGGATTTCTTTTGCACTCGAGTTCAAAATAACTCCATTAAAACCAAAAGATCAAATCATTCAAAATATCTCAAATATTCAACATCAACGTGCTTATAACACACACTTTCTAAAAAAAACACAATTTTCAATGGATATTCACAACCCAATTATCAAAATCATGATAAATATCGTTTAAGATTCATACTTTATATCTCCACACATATAAATTCATCTTTCAAAATCATAAACATTAAGCTTTGATAATAATCATCATAAGATATGGGTTCATGCTTCAAATTCGTAAAAATTAAATAAAAATCATGTCTTTGTAAAGAAAATTACTTTTGGGCACAAGAACGAAAGAGAGTTCTTGTTGAAAAACTCCACATACCTTGAATGATGAACTTGAGATCGATACTCATTTTTGAGATGTTAATCATATCTTTGAATGATGGTTCTTAGAGTTCTTGAACTAGGAACTTGGAATCTTGAATAAATTTGCAGAATTAATGGTGAACTTTGGAGGTCCTTGAAGTTCTTGAACTAGGAACTTGGAATCTTGAATAAATTTACAGAATTAATGGTGAACTTTGGAGGTTCTTGAAGTTGAATGTAGGAGCTTAGGGTTTTCTTTTTGAGGGAATTTGATGAAACATAACATATAATGCTTCTAATAGGCTTTAATATAGGGTTTGGACGGATTTTGGGTGAGGGGGAATGACCAAACCGCCCCTAAAAATCAAATAATTCTCGAATCTATCCTTTGGTGGACTGTTTTGATAGTCTGAAGTAGATCAACCATAACGTTTTACTCCGATATCTAAATTGGATAAAACTAATTTCATTAGAAAGAGGACTCTCATATCTTTCTGTTGATATATAGTATCTCACCCAGATCATTGTGTATGAGGAGTTATGATCATTTGAAGTTGACCCAAATATTTGCTTTTGATAGGCTGAAGTAGATCGACCATAACTTTTTTCTCCGATAGAAAAATTGGATAAAACTAATTTCATTGGAAAGAGGACTCGCAGAGATTTTCGTTGATGTATAGTAGATCACCCAGATCATTATGTTCAAGGAGTTATGATCGTTTAAAGTTTGAGAAAAAATACGCCAGACCTCATTACTTTTTCCTGCACGTTTTACTGTTCACTACTATTCACAGTTCGATTGGAATGTTCATAACTTGTCGCTCGGGTGTCCGTTTTGGATGATCCATATATCGTTGGAAAGCTTATTCGATACTGTACGCAATGATGGGTCATAATATAAGACATTACGCATGGAAAAATTTATAATTCATTCTAGAAGATAGAATCCAACACGTTTACGCACAAAATTTCAATGAAAAATTTTCTGGGGTATTACAGTATTGTAGTTTAAATGACCTTTTTCATCATTACGTGTGAGACCATCGTTTGAACCTTCATGCTAAAATTCATTCTGAATTTAAACTTTAAATCTTAAGCTAGGCTAATTTCAGATGAAATCTAAGAGTGGTACAGTCTTGGAAAATCCAAGAATAAAAGAGTTAAGTATGGTGGTGTTTTATTTGATTTCTAGTTAGATAATACGATAAAAAAACCCTAGGATTTTATGAAATTGAATTTTGATAAGTAGAACTCTTAAATTTAGTCTTAGCATAAAGGATATTATTTGGTATGCCTTGGAATTAAGGTGTGTTGTGAAAAATAAAAATTCAGATAGAAACCAAGCATTATGCCCCACCCATGTCGCTATAACGACATGTCCAAAAGCAAAAGAAATTCAACTATAGTGTCTAGGAAATGCCTATGTAGCAACAAAATTTTTTAATTTATTTTAAAAACTCCTCAAAATGATTTATTTTTCTAAAATTTATTTTTCGGAAAGAGAGAGGCAATTTTGGATGAAATTCATCAGGTAATTATCATTTTCCTTCATTAATGTATGGATATCATTCCCGTTAACTTGTAATCACTAATCTAATCTTAGCATTGCTAGTTTGTGTAGTTTAGGGAGGATTAAGCTCTAATTTTTATTGGATTTTTGGTGCAAGGGATTAAATTGAGCATAAAATCAATGAATTTTGATTAATTATTGTTAATTATTCTTTCATGTCATTAATTCACTAAGTTATCCATAAAATTGGTAGTTTTAGTTGAATTAAGGTAGAAAAGCCCTTGAAAGGGGAAGAAATAACCATGAACTTAGCCTTAGAATTGGGTTTGAGTTATAATCTCCAATGTGGTAGGCCATTTTGTTAATTAAGTGTTTGTATGATTTATCTAGACCGAGATCAAGCAAAAATTACACAGAAGGGCAAGGCCCTGACTTAGTGAAGTTATGCAGGTTTGGTTTAGGTAGGTTATGGTATTGTAGTTTAATCCAATTTATACTATATGTGAATATTAGCTACTTCTTAGTATGCTTGTTAATGCATTTTATTTGGTGTTGTTAATTGAATGAATTCATCTTGTTGTATGATTTTGACATACCTTATGGTTAAATAAGAAATGTTTCGATATTTGAATATTCTCTTAGCTTATTAGTGTAGTAATATTGGCACACACTTGTGTCTGAGATATTGGTACATGGATGAAATTTGTCCCTGCAGGTCATGACTAGAGGGTGGATATGATACCTATATCGTGTATGTACAAGGTTTGTGTGAGTTTGACAGTTCCATGAGTGAACCAAAAAATATATTTATATGTTTGATTATTGTTCAACTTGGCTTGACTTATGCTTGGTGAGGTTAGAATGAGCATGGATTAACTTCTTATACTACGTTTTGGTTAATATTCATATTCTCATCTTGGGATGGCCAGATGACCCTACTAATACATTGTTATTCTAGTGTGTTGATACTACACGAACTCTTACTTTTATTGAGTGCAACACATATTTCAGTGGCTCCTACAAGACCTCAATTATGATTCTAATTTGTGATTTAGATTTCAAGGGTGAGCAACTTATTTGAGCTACCTGATGTTCCATGGTATCATGACACTTTTGATGCTTAAGACAAGAAAATTGTGCAATTACTTAAGTATTTTTTTTTTAGATGTGTTGTGCTTTGTAGGAAAATAGGGTTCGGAGCCAATAAGGGATGAAGAATAGCTGAGAGGCTGCCTACGAGCAACCTATGGCTCTTAGGTAGTACCTATGAGCCCATAGGTGGCCAAGTAGGAAAAAGCTCTTAAGATTCTGAAAGTTGTTGATCATGGTATGATTTCTATGCCCCTACCTACAAGGTATTGGTAAATCTACAAATCGTAGGTAGGTGTTCTACAGTCTAAATATTTATCTAATTTCCACGAGCCTACTTATGCCCCGTAGGTACAACCTATGACCCATAAGTTACCTCATGGTTTGGTGCGACACAAGTTTCTTACACTGTTTAGGATAGATTTTCAAATGTATCTATAAATACCCTTGGGAATCTTTTACAGTAGCTTACGTACTTTATACATTTTTACATTATTTTGAGTTCTAAGATACATTATTGATCTTGGAATTAATGTTCTTGGTTTTTATGATTTATAATTAATATGAGATTTTGGATTTTTATTATTATTCTTCGTAAGTTTATCATTATTCTTTCATATATAAAATCTATGTGTTTTATTACAATCATGGGCATCTAAACTAAATAACTAGGGTTGTCGAAACCCTGATGGATTAACAAAGTAGCTTTAGTGCAAAGTCATTCTAAATTAGTGTTGTTGCATGTATTGGGATTTCTTTGGTTTTGATTGCTTTCTTGACGGTTGCAAACATTAGGAAGTTGTTGTATTTGATACTTTATCGAGAGAGGTAGAGATTAGGATAAAGAAATCACAATAGAAATTTGAAGCTAACAATCTTCATCTATTTAACTTACGACCTAGAAAATATAGTTAATTTGAGATAAAAAATAAGGGTTAGTAATGTGACACTCTAAGACTAAGAGGAGATGAGTGAAATTCACTCAAACCAAGGTCGAGAGATGGTTATGTGATATACAACTTCTTATATTTTGCATACAAGACACCGAGATAGTTTGACAAGCATGAACAATCTGTGGAGTTATGAAATTAGGGAGAACACAGTACTAGTGATTATCTCATATTGATAGCAACTCTAATTACCCAGCATATTGATAGCAACGCTAATTACCCAGCATTTTTACTGTTACTCTTACTTCTACATGAACCTCCCATTTACTTTCTGCAATTTCTAATTACATCAGCAAGGTCGTGATAGATTTTTGACCTATTCTTCATGGGATCAACCCCAACCTTATTGGGTTCTATATTTGACAAATGACTGCTTTATACTTTCTTGGAGGTGTAATTTTGTAACAACCCGAGACTATACCCTAGTCGTTACACGGTGCTTGGAACCACAAGTGATCCCAAGCTAACCCATGAACTGGCATACTGTTAAGCAACTAAATTATAACATAATAAATAGTTGTTCTGCTATGCGAAAACATAATCATACTAAAAATCTAAAATAGTTACAATAATGATAAAGCTTTATAATATGATAAATCTGAAGAATGAAACTAAAATTACATGACTGACTCTGACGGATATCTATAAAGCCTCTACTATATTGACTATAGATAGCTGGGATATGCCTCCAACTACCACTAATCAATATTTATGAAAATAAATAAATTGTACATGAACTAAAATTATCTGGAGTTCCTGAAGTAGGAGAACTCATCATCTGCTGGCTGGAATGTGCAACTATCTGATCGTGATGTGTGGGCTACAACTAGTACCTACATTATGAGACAATGTAGCACATAGATATATATGTGGATTAGTACTTCTGGAATGTACTGAGTATGCAGGGGTTAATGCAATAAGTAAAATTAATTTCATACGTAAACATAAAACGTGCATGTTAAGTGTAAGTAGACTCACTAATAGGTTGGAATAAACTGAAAACTGAAATATCTTAAAGCACAAGTGACAAATATTCTCTGATAAGATGGTGAATCTCTACACTTAGTTTCTGTAAACTTGCTTTAATAATATATGTATAACTGAAGCTGAAATATGATAAAACATGGATACTGCATGAATACTGGGTTCACTTGGTGTTGATTCCTACTCCCAACTGAGTAGACACTAACTAATTTCTAGATGGTACTAGGCTTGACAGAACTATTACTGATCGTGTTAACTGACTGAACTGGACTGAGTTTACTAAGTTCTGATGTCTGACTAAATACACTGAGTTCTATACTGATTGAGTACTACTGATCGTCATATTACTGAGACTATCCTGTAACTATTGTAGATCTAGGTGATGATGTTCTGGCTTTTGATGGAATATTTTGCATCTTTTTCGTGGAAAAATTGTGTGTTTTCAAGCAACTAAAGTTGTATTTAACACTGGATTTGAGTGCTTTCAGGTTAAGGAGTAAACCACAAAAGAAACCTAGAAAAATAGCATAAAAAGACCTATGGCGGGCAAATTGGCGGACCGTCAGCCATGCGACGGACCACCAGAACAAGACAAAATGAAAAAACCAAGTGAACTCGGTGACTGTCCAAGTGGTGGATCATCGCGGACCGTCAGACTTGCGATGGTCTGCCAACTTGGCCGTCAGTATTAACCAGAATTCAGATTTCAGAAGACCCAGCGACAGACAAGGCGATGAACTGTCAGTCCAGCGACGGTCCGCCAACATAACCGTCAGACCTAAATAGAACCTGGTATTTTTTAACATCAACCGACAGCCCGTGTAATGGACCGTCAGGCCTTCGATGGACCATCAGTCAGGCCGTTAACTTGGGTGCGGCTTTTTCTGAGTTTGAATTTTAAATTTTCTATACCTGGGAACATATAAATACCTAGTTAGGGTTTTATTTCTTTTATCTTGAATGTTGCTACCTTTTTTTTCCATCTTTAAAACTCAGTAAGGTAGTATTCTATGAATCAAGCAAAACTGGTGGATCTAATCATTTTATTTCTATTGAAGATTCAAGAACTAATCCTTGTAACTTTTGTAAGTGAATTTTGAATTTATTTATAAATAGTACAAAGACTTTTTCTCTTTCTTCTATGGAGATGTGTGGCTAAGCTCCTATAACTAGGGTTATGGGAGCCTTGATGTGAAAAACTAATTTGGGTTGTGATTCTAATTGATTTTCATGGCTAATTGACATTGCATAAACTCTTCTTAATTTTAATGACTTTTCTTGATTACAAACTTGAAAGGTGAGCCCAAGAACATCACTTGTTTGAATAGAAAAGTATTTGTTGGAAAAAGAAAGGGTTTACATAGGATCTAGAGGTTTTAACCATTGAATTAATGGCAAATGCCTTAATAGGATTAACCTACATGAGAAAATAGTTGAATAATCAATGCATTCTTTAAGTTTGAGAAAATTAATGGATAAATTATCCATTTAGGTTGAGAAACTAATGGGTAAACAATAGGATTCAACTACTCTTGCAATTGAAATTACTAATTGGAACTAAAAAGTGAATCACAACCCTAAATATTTAAGCATCTTGGTAACCATAACTCTAGTTTGTTTAATATCATTGAATTACTACTTGCAAAAAGAATCATTAATTGGAACAACTCTATTACAATGTATTTAGGCTATAATTCATAAATCAAAACCCCTTTTACTTAGGAACCTTTGATCAATAGTCTGATAACAATCACAATACTTAGTGAACACAGTATTTCCCGTGGGATTCAACACCCAACCTAGTTGGGTTCTATATTTGACAGCGATCACTTAATATCTTATAATAGAGTTGTAATTTGTGCGTATCAAATTTTGGCGCCGTTGTTGGGGAATACGGTTGTCAATTAAGTTTGTGTTTGTTAATTGACCTTTGGTCAAATTTCCTAAATTTTACCTTTGTTTGTTGTTTTTGGTTTTGTTCAGGGTATTTATTGTGTATGACAAGTACATGGAGATTGGGTGCAACATTATTACCAGTACATATGGAACCGCAGTTGATTGGCAGAATGACAGACCCCCAAGATGTGAAAATACTAGCTGCTCTGACTAGAGCTCAACTTAATCAGCAGAATGATGGCCAACCGATGTGTCATCCTAATCCTGATGATGATGATTTTGGGGGGTGATGATCTGTTAGATCCTGTCAACCCAAGGTGTGCAGAGAATGTGGCTACACTAGTGAATCAAAATGTAAATATAAATGTCCCTTTAGGGCGAGGCAGGATCGACAGCTGGTATAATTTGATCTTAACGATGATGAGGATGGAATAGATGGATCAGGTGAAATCGTAGCTATTATTCTTCCACCTCTAGCACCTGGAGCTAAATTTAGTATCACCAGCATGATAATTCAACTCCTTTATCTTAAGAGATTATTCGGTGGCCTTCCAGGAGATGATCCTAACATGCATTTGGTGAACTTTGTCACCATTTGCAACTCTTTGGATAACCCAGGAGTGAGTCAGAATGTTATCCTCCTGTGTTTGTTTTTGTTGTCTCTGTCTGGGGAGGCCACATTATGGCTTAATGAACTGACTCCCGATTCTATAACTAACTGGAGGTAGTTGAAAGAGGCTTTCCTAGAAAGGTTCTTTCCACCTTCCAGGAGGGTATAGTTAAGGGATGAGATCAGCAACTTTTGTGAACTTCCAATCGAAGCTTTTCACGAGACCTGGGACAGGTTTAAGAAAAAGCTGATGCAATGCTTGAATCATAATATGATGGATATTCATTTGATGGAGACTCTCTATAAGGCCTTAAACTCTATTACGAAGCTAGTTGTAGATAATGCTACAAGAGAATCATTTGTGGATCTCACTTTTCTAGTAGCCTTGGAGATGCTCGATAGGATGACCAAATAAAGTAGAGTTTAGTATACTAGGGATTTTGTGGTAACAAGCCCTACTGTGTCTATTGTATGACTTCAAAACAATGCAAAAAAGAGTAGGAACATGATTAGGATATGGCACACTTGAAAATCTAGATGGATTTACTGACTAAACATTTATTATCTGGAGAAATAGAGAAGGTGAAATTTTTGCATCCGAAGGTAGAGCTGACTCTGATTCGGAAGAAGAGGTGAACTATCTAAACAATCAGGGAGGGGTCGGGGGGAGTTTGAGGCAATATCCAAGGAAATCAAGGTCAGAACTATTATGACAAGGCTGGTTTTAAGGATAGGGATCAAGGAAACTGGAAGAGCAAAAATTACAGGAGTGGACTATATGTACCACCCGAAAGTTGAGATACTACGACGACAAGCTCTGTAAAAATGTCCTTGGAGGACATGATGGATAAACTATTAAAAGGAGTTGAGGCTACCAACTTTGAGGTGACTACTATGAAGAGTGATTTGTCTTTCATGAGTCAGTTGGTAAACTCACACTCTACTTCTATCAAATAGTTGGAGCAGTAAATGAGCCAACTCTTAGAAGTATTAAATCAGTGGAAGATCGAAACTTTGTCAAGTGATATAGTTCAGAATCCTCGTAATGATAACTCTTGCATTGTAGTTACCACACAGAGTGGTAAGATATTACTAGGCCCTTTTTTGGGCAAAGCTGTGATCGAAGAGGTGATCAAAGAAGATATTAAGCATGAATAAAGTTATCCAGTAGAGTATGAGAAACTGGATGGTATTGATATTCTTTCTAATCATCAATCGGTTGATGAGTTAGAAAAAGGGAAAGACAAGAAAAAAGAAGCAGTGGTGACTACTTTCCAAAACCACCACCTTCCTTTCCTCATAGATTGAAAAAAAAGTCTGATTATACAAAGTTTAGTAAATTTATGGCAATGTTGAAGCAACTAACAGTGAATGTGCCTTTGGTAGAGGCACTTGAGCAGATTCCAGGATATGCTAAATTTATGAAGGATCTTGTGACAAAGAAGAGAGCAGCAAGCTATGAATCGGTGGATAATCTTTACCATTGTAGTTCTATTTCTATAAGATCCTTGGTGCAGAAGAAGGCAGACCAGGGCACCATCCCTTGTTTTATTGGGTCTCTTGATTTTGCTAAGGCCTTATGTGATCTGGGAGCAAGCATTAATCTGATACCACTAGCTGTTTATAAGAAGTTAGATTTTGGGGATCCTACACCCATAAACATGCGACTTGTGATGGTGGACAGATCAGTGAAGTGGCCTGTGGGAATATTATATGATGTTCTAGTAAAGGTATCCAGTTTCATATTTCCCGCAGAGTTTGTTATTCTGGATTGTGAGGTGGATTTTTAGGTACCTATAATCTTTGGTCGACTTTTGCTTGCAACTGTAAGTGTGCTTATTGATTTGTGAGCTAATGAGCTCCTATTCAAGTTGAATGGTAAAGTGGTGCGATTTGATGTGTGCCAATATATGATATAGCATTAGCAGATGAGCGTGTTCTCTATTGTTGATGTTTATTATGAGGATGAGCAGGAAGTGTCGATAGAGGAGAAATTTGTAGTTGAGCCCTTAGTTGCAGTTCTGAAGAATTTTTATAGTAAAGAAATTGAAGAGTATGGGGAGATTATTTGTGCTTTAATGGGAGTGGGATCATACTCTTTTGATCCTAAGAAGCTTGATCTGGATCTTAAAAATTACCCAACACCACCGACAAAGCCGTCTATTGAGGAGCCACCGGTGTTGGAATTGAAGAAATTGCCAGGCTATCTCCAATACATGTTTCTAGGTAGTGATAACACTCTACCTGTCATCATTGCGGCTGATTTGGGTAAGCAGCATATAGAGGCACTTATTTTGGTGCTTTGGAGGTGCAAAATGGCAATAGGATGGACTATCGCGGATATTATTGGCATCCCTCCAGGTATTTGCACTTATAAAATTCAATTGGAGGAGGACTGCACACCAATAATTGAGCATCAACAAAGTCTTAACCTGCCTATGTAAGAGGTAGTTGAGAAGGAAATCATCAAATGGCTTGATGCAAGAGTTGTATATCCATTTCTGATAGCAAGTGGGTAAGTCCTGTATAATGTGTGCCCAAGAAAGGGGGCATAACTGTTGTAGCGAATGAGAAGAATGAGTTGATACTACTCAAACCTATCGCTGGGCAGAAAGTTTGCATGGATTATTGAAACTCAACTCATGGACGTTAAAGGACCACTTCCCAATGCCTTTTATGGATCAGATGCTTGATCAGCTGACGGAAAGAAGTTGGTACTATTTTTTGGATGGATATTCTGGTTATAATCAGATTTTTATTTCCCCGGAGGATCAGGAGAAAATGACATTCACCTGCCTGTGTGGTACTTTTACATTTAAGCGGATGTCGTTTGGAATGTGTAATGTACCCGCTACCTTTCAACGGTGCATGATGTCTATTTTCTCAGATATGGTTGAAGACACCTTGGAGGTGTTCATGGATGACTTTTTTATGGTAGGTGATTCTTTTTAGCTTTGTTTGGTGAATCTTAGTAGAGCCTTGCAGAGGTGTGAAGAATTTAATTTTATGCTTAATTGGGAGAAATGCCACTTTATGGTGAAGGAGCGCATTTTTCTTAGGCATAAAATTTCAGCCAAGGGGATTGAGGTCGACCGAGCTAAGGTCGAGATCATTGAAAAGCTACCACCTTTTATTTCAATAAAAAGGGTGCGTAGTTTCCTCGGTCACGCGGGTTTCTATCGGAGATTTATAAAGGATTTCTCGAACATTGCAAATATACTTTTCAAGCTTTTGGAGAAGAATGCTAAGTTCAACTTTTATGATGATTGCTTGAAAGCATTTGAATGTCTTGAAAAGAAGCTAGTTGACGCCCCTATTATTGTTGCACCGGATTGGTCAAAACCATTAGAGATTATGTGTGATGCAAGCGGTGTTGCACTTGGGGTTGTACTTGGCCAAAAGAGGGATAAATTGTTTTATCCTATCTACTATGCAAACAAAGCATTAAAAGGAGCCCAAAAGAACTACACCGTTACTGAGCAGGAACTTCTTGTAGTGGTCTATGTTTTTGAAAAATTTCAAGCATATTTTCTAGGAACCAAGGTGGTGGTCCACACTGACCATGCAACCTTGAGATTTTGACTGCGAAAAGGGATGCTAAACCAAGGTTGATTAGATGGGTGCTGCTGCTTCAAGAATTGACTTCGAAGTCAAAGATAAAAAAAGTTGTGAAAACCAGGTTGTGGACCATCTGTCTGGGCTGGAAAAGGAGCAACAAGTTAGATATGAATTGGAGATTAATGATGCAGTTTTGGGATGAGGAAATCTTGGCGGCTGTTCTGGAAAAGATACCTTGGTATGCAGATTTTGCAAATTACGTGGTAAGTGAGATGATTCCAGAGAGTCTTTCTTTTTATCAAAGAAAGAAGTTTCTCCATGATATGACTCATTACTTCTGGCACCAGCCGTACCTATTTTGGTGATGTTCTGATAATATCATAAAGGGGTGTGTTCCAGAAGTAGATATGTTGAGTATCTTGGATGTATGTCATGCTTCCCCAGTTGGAGGTCACCCTATAGGTGATCGTACTGCTCAAAAGGTGCTGCAAAGTGGCTACTATTGGCCGACTTTATTCGATGATGCTTATGAGTTCGTGAGAAGATATGACCAATGTCAGAGGTACGGGTCAATCTCCAAGCGCCATGAAATGCCTTTGAGAAAAATAATGGAAGTAGAATTATTCGACGTTTGGGGCATCGACTTCATGGGGCCTTTTGTCAGCTCATATGGGATAAAAATACATTCCAGTTGCTATTGATTATGCATCAAAATGGGTTAAAGCCATTGCTTTGGCTGACAACGAAGGGAAGAGAATGGTTGTTTTCCAATGGTTGTTTTCCTTAAAAGGAACATCTTCTCCCGATTTCGGGTGCCACTCACCATTATAAGCGATGGTGGATCTCATTTTTGCAACCGAGTATTTTGAGCTGCCTTAGCAAAGTATGATGTTAAGCAACAGAAGGTAGCAATTCCATACTACCCACAAACGACTGGGCAAGTGAAGATTTCAAATAGAGAGATCAAAGCCATCCTTGCTAAAATAGTGAATACTAGTAGACAAGACTGGTCTAGGAAGCTGGATGATGACTTATGGGCATACCGAACAGCTTTCAAGACACCCATCGGCTTGTCACCATACCAACTGGTTTATGGCAAAGCATGTCATTTGCCAATTGAATTAGAGCATGAGGCACCGTGGGTACTTAGGAGGCTGAATTTGAATTAGAGTGAGGCAGTGCAGTTGAGACTGGGAGAGCTGAACGAGATGGATGAGTTCCATCTCTGTGCATATGAAAGGGCAGATCTTTACAAAGAGATGATAAAAAGTACCATGACCGAAGGATTTTAAAAAGAGACTTTCAAAAGGGTGATTGGGTGCTTCTCTTAAACTCCAGATTGAAGTTGCTTCCAGGTAAGCTTAAATCAAAATGGTCGAGTCCATTCCAAGTTAATCAAGTCTACTCGTCTGGAGTAGTTGAACTAACAAATGAAAACAAAAGCGTCTTCAAAGTGAATGGGCAATGACTGAAGTTGTATATCGGTCCAATAGACTCGATAAAGTGTACAACTACTATCTATCTCAATGAAGTCTGAGTAATTGAGATAACTAAGTCATACCGCTATATTAATTCTGGCGCTAGTGGGAAGTAACCTACAAAGTGTTGTTGTAAGCATAGCTAGAGTTTATTTGGTATTTTTGTGTATTTTTGATGTGTTGATGAAGTGTGCAGAATTAAAAATATAGAAAGAAAGGAGTTCACAGTTGAAAAGGAGGTCGACGGAGAGATTGATAGACCGTCACAAGCTTAACGGACCATCATATCTACCGTCAGATTGAAGTTGAAATTCTGGGACACTGGAACAACCTGACGGACAGATCGATGTACCGTCGGATACTCAATAGACCATCGGATCAACCATCACATTGAAGCTGAGACGGCCAACTTGGCAAACCATCGCAAACCTGACGGACCTTCAGGTTAGCCGTTAATGAAACCTTAATTTTGGGTTGAGTCGGTCTATGTTGAAATACTATTTAATGCACAAAAAACCAACCCAAACGTCTTTTAAAGGATAAAAACAAGTGGTTACATACGTTGCCACCTTTTCAAATTTTGAAACTGTTTAACTCCCTTTGTATTTAAAGAATCAGTTATTCTAAAGGACTCTCCCTCTTCTTTTTCTCTCTATTTAAACAACATCACCCCTCTCTTTCTCTTCATCACAACCAAAGTTGAAATCACTTACTAGAGCCTTAAGTTAGTTTGATTTTCTAAAGTTGCAAGCAAGTAGAGAGAAGTTTTTGCGAAATCAAGGTTTGATTATAACACTTCTCTCTTTTGTTTCATTAATGAGATTAGTTATGTGATGATTTCAAGAGTTCTAAAAGGGAAATTCATCTTCTTCTCTTCTCTTGCCTCGTTGTGGATTGAATGAGTGTTGAACCCTGGTAAACTATATTTTGGACAAAGTCTGAGTAACCCAGGTGTTTGAAATAGGAAAATTTACATCTAAGTATTGAATTAATGTCATTATAATGTTGCTAATCAAAAGATGTCTACCAGGTGTTCGAAAAAATGTCCAAAAGAAATTTTGTACTGAAGGGGTTACCGACAGTTATTCTTGGCAGACCGTCGCTACTTCGACGGACCACCGGATAGACCATCGGACTAGGCCCAAGTTTATTGTTCACTGGATAAGGGGTGACGACCAACTTGGCAGACCATCAGTTACCCGACGGACCGCCAGTTTGCCCATCACAAGCCTCTAAATTAATTGACTCACTGGTTAAGGATGACGGTCAGACCGACAGACCGTCACAACACTGACGGACCATCGGGATGACCATAAATCCATATTTTTTACTATTTTCCATTTGTTTGACTTGCCAACTGATTCCTTTTATCTGTTATAGGCATTATGGAATGAAAACTCCCATTGACCAGAGGTGGTGGTCGGGAAAGAGGAAGAGGAAAACCTTTCTGGAGCGAGGAGGCACCAGCCTTCAACACTCGCCAAAGAGATCGGACACTTTCTACACTTTTTTAGTCTAAAGAGGAGAGTGAGAGTAGAACTAGCAGTACTAGCTCAAGCCCCGATGAGGCAAGGGTAGTTACGTCTTATCCAAAGCCAGTTGAGGATGAAATTGAGGCTATCAATATGGAAGCACAAAAAGAAGAGACTGATATGGAGACTGATCCTGAGGATGCCAACTTAATCAGATGTAAGGACCCTAAAATAAGGGAGGCCATCAGATAGCAACTCGAGGGAGCAAGGGACAAGTTCTATGATGTACTGACACCGATGGAAAATAGGACAATCAAAAGACCATTCTCTGAGGAGTACCAGATAGTGACATCTAAGTTACACGAGTACCCTAAATTGGAGCGCCGGTTCAATGAGTATGAGTTGGCTTGGATGAGCAAGCCACCTGGGTCATATCAGCCGAATTTGGTTAGGGAATTTTTTGCTAACTATTTGGTGTTGGCAGAAAAGGATGTTCAAAAAGGCTCAAAGATTTTAGATCTGCAGAACAGGGACTCAATTCTAGTTTGGGGAGTTAATATTGAATCTCAGCCAAACAATCAACAGGATGCTGTTTGGGCCAGACTATGAAGCCCCACCTACTATTCCAGAACTCGAGTTCTGTCTGCGTTCTACATCTTCCTAAAGACCTTGGTTGGCTGGATTATCGACTGATGATGGTAATCTTTCTTGGGCAACAAACCCACGTGAGCATATAACAAAGTTTTTCCTTAGCTTTAGAGCTAAGTTTTGGTGGGCTGTGGTTTGATTGAGACTTATGCTAACCGGAAGTGATGGTAATATGGATAGTCATCGGGCTGTGCTTTATTTAGTTTACTTTCAGGACTAGAGATTAATTTCAGTCAGATATTGTCGATGAGCTATTCGTGGGAGCATGTAAGGTAGCCAATGCACTACTATTCCCGTGTTTAATCACGATATTATACAGGCAGATGTGTGTGCCTCTGATTTATGAGATAGATAATGAGGTCTGGGTGACACATAAACAGGATATTGTGAAGTCCAAGGATGACTCAAAGTTTGAAATGAGGGTCACCAAACCTCCAGCCTATAAGACTCAGTCAGCACCAGCCCTAGATACCTTGAAAATTCCAATAGGTATGCCATTGCCGATTACCACTTATGTACCACCTGATTATGTACCATCAAGTATGTCTACAGGGTTAAAATCTGCACCATCAATGGCTAAGTTAGAATTTACAGAATATAGGTCGACGCAGGAAAACTTTACCAAGTCTGTGAAATTACAAAAGAAATTCAATAGGCAGCTGGACACTTGGGCTGCAGAATTCAAGCCTTTTGCTGATAGAATTATAGCTAAGGTAATCCGTCCATTCCAAGACATTCAGATGATAATGGATCACATGGAGGAGCGAATCAACAAAAGGCTGGATTCAATATCCATACCAGACTTGGCTAAGTTCATAGTAGAGTTTAAGAAAGCACAGATGACATCGAAGAATTAAAGAGCAGGCAGCTACAACAACCTATTTTTATCTGGCCTTAGTAATGAGTGATGAAGATGAAGACATTGTTGATCTGATGGGAAGACCATTGAAAGACATGAGAAAGCAATAGGTAAATGAACATGCTAAAAAGAAAGTTGAAAAGAGAAGAAAGAGAGAAGCAATGACCCTGAAGGAATGAGAATATTATGATCTAAAGAAAGCCTCAGAAATATTAAGGAGAGATGAAGAGAGAAGAAGAAAGAAGGTAGAAGATGAAATGGCTGGAGTATCTACCAGTTTCACCCTAGTTAGGGGGCCGACTTCAGACCCAGTACGGGGTGTGATACCTCCGATTCTAGAGAGAGAGTATATGAGTACCCCCACCACCATGGGGGTCATCATTGCAACAGGTGAGGACACTGGAGCCTTACCACATTTCACAGATTCCTCAGATGAATAAGAGGCATTGCAAGTATTTCCCCTCCTCTGTACTTAAAATTTTATGCATTTGAGAACAAAACATGTATTACACTATGGGGGTGGTGTACTTGTACCATGGGGGGTTGTGTTTTCGAAGTCTTTTCCTCCCATGAGCTATTTAGTAGAATCGGCATGTTTAGGATTATATTTTTCTTTTTCTAAGTTCCGTTTGTTATGTCTATTTATAAAATAAAAGTGTCTTTTATTTCTAAATTTTGTTGTATATATGAATGATGAGTGATATTTGCATAAGGTTGTGAGCATGTATGTGTGATTATTTACTCTAGTCATTTGACATATGCGAGCAACCTTAAGTGATTCTGTAACTGGCATTAATATGTGAGATGTTCATAAATCATGTAATGGAAATCCTTAGAGCAGTTGACTAAGTTTAACTCAGTTGCCTCTGTGTGTGCGAGGATTTGTCTTTAATTCTTGCATAGTATAGTACTTATAACTTGCCCAATTCATTGAGGTTTTCTTGTTGTTGATTCAATAGGGTAGGATAGCAGGCCTCTTTGTACATTTAGTCCACTTAACCAAAATAATTAATACCACCAAAAAACATTTTCCACATTTGAACCTTTTTGAGCTTGTAGTAGTTTTCTTTATTACCAATAACTCAAATTAACTCTCTTTAGAGTGTTAGCACCTAACTCTAGCCCTGGTCCAATATTAGACATTGTGCATCTTAACTCAGGGAAAACACCTAAGTTGAGGGTGACTATTGTCAAGTTGTTGAGCATCTAACGAAAAGTTGGTTTAGAACTTAATTTTGAAAGCATTTGGCCCTGATTGCATCAGCATAAGTTGAGGGTGGCTGATGTTTGTTAAAAAAAAGGTTATGTCAAAATAAGGCTAAATAATAGAAGTTGTAAATAAACTGGTAGATAGTAGCTTGGGTGAGTAAGAATGCAAGGGAAAAGAGGGCCATGTCTATATGATGAGTCACTTTTACCAAAATCTATCCTTACCTAGCCCGAAGCCTCTTTACAAACCTGAAAAAGACCTACTTGATCTTGGTGAATCAACTATAAGGGAGCGTTAGATAGTAAGGGCAAGACTATGGGTATGTAGACTATGCTTGTAACTTCTTTACTGAGTGTGACAGTTTAGATTGTGTCCACAAAAGATAATGAATGGTGGACTTCATTGCGGTGAGAGAAACTTGAGTTTTACATAGTCTTGCTAGTCTCTGTAGGATATAATCCCAATGATTGTGTGTGTGCTGATATTGAATAATTGTAGGTTGTAGATCCTAACGTGTTGAGCACATATGTGTGAATGAAGAGTGAATGGTTGTACTAAGTCTAGTTCAATAGTTGCCAGTCATTGTATTGTTCATGTTTGCATTTTAGTGCTGAGTTGCTTGAGGACAAGAAATTATCTTAAGTTGAGGGTGTTGATATTTCGACTTTTGACAGAATATTTTGCATCTTTTTCTTGGAAAAATTATGTGTTTTTAAGAAACTAAAGTTGTATTTAACACTGGATTTGAGTGCTTTCAGGTTAAGGAGTAAACCACAGAAGAAACATGGAAAAATAGCATAAAAATACCTCTAATGGGCAAACTAGAGGATCGTTGGCCATGTGACGGACCACCAGGGTGACCGCCAGAACAAGACAAAATGAAGAAACCAAGTGACCTCGATGACTATCCAAGTGGCGGACCGTCAGACTTGCGACGGTCCGCCAACTTGGTCGTTAGGCTTAACCAGAATTTAGGATTTCAGAAGATCCAACGACGGCCAAGGCGACGGACCGTCAGTCCAGTGATGGTCTTCCAAAAACCATTAGATCTTAACAGAACCTGGTATTTTTGGACATCAAATGACAGCCCGTGCAACGGACCATCAGGCCTCGGACGGGCCGTCAGTCAGGCCGTTAACTTGGGTGTGGCTTTTTCTGAGCTTAAATTTTAAATCTTCAATACTTGGGAACATATAAATACCCAGTTAGGGTTTTATTTCTTTTATCTTGAATGTTGCTACCTTATTTTTCCATCTTTGAAACTCTGTAAGGTAGTATTTTGTGAATCATGCAAAACTGGTGGATCTAATCATTCCATTTCTATTGAAGATTCAAGAACTAATCCTTGTAACTTTTATAAGTGAATTCTAAATTTATTTATGAATAATACAAAGAATTTTTCTCTTTCTTTTATGGAGATGTGTGGCTAAGCTCCTATAACTAGGGTTATGGGAGCCTTGATGTGAAAAACTGATTTGGGTTGTGATTCTAATTGATTTCCATGGGTAATTGACATTGCATAAACTTTTCTTCATTTTAATGACTTTTCTTGGTTGCAAACTTGAAAGGTGAGCCCAAGAACATCACTTGTTCGAATAGAAAAGTGTTTGTTGGGAAAAGAAAAGGTTTACATAGAATCTAGAGGCTTTAACCTTTGGATTAATGGCAAATGCCTTAATAGGATTAACCTACATGAGAAAATAGTTGAATAATCAATGCATTCTTTAAGTTTGAGAAAATTACAGGATAAATTATCCATTTAGGTTGAGAAACTAATGCGTAAACAATAGGATTCAACTACTCTTGCAATTGAAGTTACTAATTGAAACTAAAAAGTAGATCACAACCCTAACTGTTTAAGCATGTTGATAACCATAACTCTAGTTTGTTTAATATCATTGAATTACAACTTGCTAAAAGAATCATTAGTTGGAACAACTCTGTTACAATTTATTTAGGATATAATTCATAAATCAAAACCCTTTCTACCCAGAAACCTTTGATCAACTATTTGATAACAATCACATACTTAGTGAATACGGTATTCCCTATGGGATTCGACACTCAACCTAGTTGGGTTTTATATTTGATAGCGACCGCTTACTCTCTCATGAGAGAATTGTAATTTGGGCGTATCAGGTGAACAGTTAGATTTTTGGGTATTGAATACCCTCTGGACTCGATTACATAACTAAAATCATGAATTGGAAATTCACATATAATTCGCTTGAAATAGGACATGGGTATTTCATCAAAACATGTAAAGTCCATAACTTTAACATAAGAATCTCTTAATCATGAAGGAATAATAGAGTTACATGGAAAAATTCATAACTTGGGGATTCATTTTGAAATTAACTTAACATGATATGGGAATTTCATCAAATATGTGGAAGGCATGAATTTAAAACTTGGAAATATTGCCAAACATCATGAATTTAGGTTCCATCATGGAATTTACTTGAATAAAGAATTGAAAATTCAAATTCATAGCATGAGGAATTTAAAATCTCTCATGGAATCATACATTGGCAGATTTGGATTAAACCACCATGAAAACATTAAATTCAATCTTTCTTAAACATACAAAATACCATAATAATGAAAAATTCATTTTTTAATTAAAAGAAAAGAGTTTTTGGGCTCCATGAGTGAAAGAGGACCCATGGATGAACTCCAACATACCTTAAAGTTTTAATCTTGAAGGGAAAACACAATCTTGAAAGCATTCTTGAATTAGAAAACTTGAGTTCTTGCTTTTCTTGAAGAAAAATTGATGTTCTTGGTGTTCTTCAGGAGGCTAGGATGTTTCTTTGAGAGAAAAGATAAATAATTGAGTGTATATTGCTTTTGAGAGCTAAAATTAAGTTTATGAGCGAATTTGGGTGAGGAAAGTGACCAAAGTACCCCTAGACCCTTTAAAAACTGAATTAGCGTGTGAAAAATTCAGTAACGTGCTGGCCGACGTGTCGCGTCGCTATCACGTCGGCTTACTGCCTCACACGAAAAATGCCATAACGTTTTGCTCGGGTAATGAATTTTGGCAAAATTTGTATCATTGGAAATCTAATTCAATTATCTACAATTCTGTGGCTCTTAAGATAAAAAATTCTATGTATATTAAAAGATCTATACATTTAAAGTAGATCCTTGTACAATTGAATGCCAAACTTTGGAAAATCAAAGGCTCTAAGATCAACTTTGTTCTAAGTGATTCTTATGAACATTTTTCACCTCAGAAGCAAATCAAACATGAGGATAAAGATCATGCAACTCATATTTTCATGGGAATCATTTAGATTATCGCTTATACACGTAGAAACGAAGGTTCAAACACTAGCCAAAAATGCGAGGTATAACAAATTTGGGCGACATTAAATTTTGGCACCGATGCTAGGGAATAAGGATACGAATTGATTGATTAATGTTGTTGAACTTATTGGTTTTGTTTGTTAATTTTTGGTTTACTACTATTTCTAGGGCACACACCAGTGTATGCCCAGTACTCGAAGTCAAGGCAATCCCAAATTTTGTTTGATGCTAAGCTTGAATGTACCATAGACAAAATCGTAAGATAGAGAGAGTAGAAGAGTATGATTAAGGAGCCCGATGGGAAGGGGTTCATGATGACCCAACTGCATTGAATTGGCCATCTCCTATCACGACCCAAGCCGAGGCCCTGTCCACAATGTGCATCCCAAACCATGAAGGCTCGAGAGCCCTTTTCTAGATGGCAATCATATGCATAGGTCATAAAAATAAAATACGGAAATACAAAACGGAAACATGGTCATCTGATTTCATCAACTAAACAATACAGGCTTAAGTTGAATAAGACCCAAAAACCATCTAACACAAATCTGCAAATCTTTACTAACAATTGAAAATAACATCTGTCTAAAAATGGGACAAAGCCCCCGGTCGTATCATAAACCAAGTCCAAATGAAAACAACACATGAGATAAGGCCTTACAAAATAAAGGAGGCTCACCAACTCCAAACGTTCGACAATGATCTACTGCTTAGCGGGACCCCGGGACTGAGCCTCAGATCCTAAAATATAGGGGGTCAATACAAATATACTGGTACATAGAATAATCCAAAACCAAAATATATTTATGTATAACATAGGTGAGAGAGTTTAATAAATATATGTCATCTTAAAATAGTTGAAAACACACGGGCATAATCTGAATCTTTCAAAACACATTCTTCAAATCATGTCTCTAATCTTTCTTCTCTTCTAAGCTAGATGGTATACCCTATAATCTGTAATTCTGTGGGCTATATGGAATCCTTCCTTGACTGATGGCCAAGCCCTCAACCCAAGTTTTCCACAAGGGTTGGAGTCTTTACATCTCTACTATGCCACAGGCCCGTTACCAGCGTAAAATTCCCTTTTCGGGCAACATGAACCTGTATTGGCAAATTATCATTTTGGGCAATGATTCATATATCTCGTGCCTTCTTTGGGTAACGATCTAACTCTCTTAGGCACAATTTTAGACTCTTTAAAACATATCCTCTTCTTATAATTTTTTCTCTCTTATTCTGTTTCACGCACATCAAAAAGGGTATCGTCATACCCAGACTTGCAAGCCTTATCACAATTCTACTGCCTCTTATCATTTTAAAAGATATTATTGACTACCCAAAAAATCTACTAATTAGCATGAGTTAATATTTCAAAAAATTTGATAGTCAAACAATTCTCTCTTCAACACTTTATCTACGGTGGTCACCCTTTTCTATCAAGTTTGAAACCATTCATAATGGAAAGCCTGATCTTTTGTAAAACAAGTAAAACACCTTCTTATTATCCCATAAAATAGTATAATTTATAAATATCATCTCACCAACAGACTCAAGTCTTTTAGCAATTTTCAAAAATTGATTCACAACATGTAAAATCAAGGAAATTTATAATAAAAGAGGGAATTGCATATCCCATGCTCTCTTTTAACTTCACAATTCTAATATCACATAATCACACAAAAACATCTCAAGTTTAGGATATCACAACACTATTTCCACAATACTTCATCAAGATATAGGATTTTCAATACATGTTCATTAAAATCTTAAAATCTATTTTCATTTTCATACATATATATTCTTTAAAGCTTGTTCAAAAATAGTAAAATCCATGCCCAAGAGGTTTAGGATAGTCCCACATACCTTTTTTATGAAAGGAAATTTGAATTAGCTTGAATTCTAGCCTTGAAACCTGGCCTTGAAAGAAACACTAATTTTTTTTTTGTTCTTGAGAGTGGAGAGGATTAGGAGATGAGAAACTCACATAATAATGGGACAATAACATTTAAAAAATGTTTTAAGTCGTGGGATAGGGTTTTAGGGTATGGAAAAAGACTAAAATACCCCTCTAAAGCTGAATAAGAATTGCTAAAAGTTTTAGTTAATGACTTAGTTGATAGCTTATCAACTTAAGTCGTCAACCCATAGTTTGATTTGGAACCTTGCTATTTAAGGGTGACGACTTGGTTGATAAGTCGTCACTTAGTTGATGGCTTATCACCTTAATTCGTCACTTTCTAGTTGAGGTTGATCATATTTTGGTTAAGGCTGGCGACTTGGTTGATAAGTCTTCACTTAGTTGACAGCCTATCACCTCAAGTCGTCACCTTGTTGACAGACAAACATGCTGAGGTAAAATGAGCATAACTTCCCACTATGCTTTTGGATTAAGGTAAAACCAGTTGCATCAAAAAGTAGACTCGAAGATCTTTATTTTGGTATATAGTAGGCTACGTAACTCATTATGTACAAGGAGTAATGGTTATTGAAAGTTGACCTAAGATGAAATGTTCACTCAAACTTAATCGATAGAAGCATTCTCAACTCGCCTTTGATTTAGGAGGTATTTGTGACCTCAATTCGTATTCAAAGGTATTCTCAGACTATAGAATTTATCATCACATATATAGTAACAAGGAATCATTGGGTTTGGATCTATACACGTAGGAATGACGGTTTGAATTCTAGCTAAAAAATGTGGGGTGTTACACCTCCATATGGTATTCAATAAACTACATACTTGATTAAAATCCGAAGAAGTGTGAGGTTAGCACTTGCTTGACGTGCTAAAGAAAGGAATAGATAGGAGAAGAAAGATCAACGAGTAGTATTAGATAGAGATACAGTTAGAAGGAATAGAGTTCGACCACCAGGTCATCAATATTTTACAGTTTATGATGATCTGAAAAAGGATCTTGGTATATTGAACTAATTGAGATAGGTTATATCATTCCTCTAAAGTTACCCCAAGGAATAAAATTTGGCATTACAAGCGCAATGATCCAGTTGCTAAATTTGAAGGGAGTGTTTGCTGGTTTGCCTATTGATGATGCAAATATGCACCTTATGAACTTTGTGGGGACTTGTACTTCATATAATCTGCAAAGTGAGTCAAGAATCTCTACGACTTAAGTTTTTTCCATTCTCTCTTATAGATGAAGTGATGTTATGGTGAGGAGAGCTGTCTCATGGGCCTATTACCACCTGGAACAAGTTAAGGATACAATTATTTGACCAATTTTTTCCTCCCTCTAGAATACTATAGTTGAAAGATGAGATCTATAATTTCAGGCAGTTACATTCAGAGGCACTCTATGAGACATGGTTGAGATCCAAGAAGAAGTTGATGAATGTTCCAAATCACAGAATCATCGAGTGGAAATTGTTGGAAATATTCTACAGAGCCTTGAATAAAATTATTGACATGAACCAAACTTGGGCCTAGTTGTGTCGGGCATCTCAAGTCCAAACCAAAGTGGAGACCACCCCCAATACCCAACCATAACCACCCTGCACCCTATATCGGATGAATTCTGAACATATAACAAGACAAAACAATAATAGTTTAAAGACATTGAATAAAGTCTATATTCACAATCTAACAAACTTAATCAAATATACAATCGGTGCCAATACCAAGGCTATCACAAATACCGACATTGCCTATGCCCATAGTTGTCTGACAAAGCCTCTATCCAGAATCAATGATATCCAGTCGGGACATGCCCTCGACCATAGCCAAAACTAAACCAAAGAAATAAAAAAAATAAAAGAAGTCCATAACATGAAATGGAGCCTTTAGGAGTATGGAAGCTCACCACTTTATTCTGACACAAAGTTGTCCCCAAATCTAAGTCACTGAGCAGGAGGAATAGTAGTATAGCTGGTTCCTACATCATGTGGGGATATAATGCTCGAAGATGGCTAGCAGAGTGAACGCTAGTATGTACTCAGGGATAAAGATAAAATAAGTCCATCATTCAAATCCAACTAAAATAACCATATGCAACCACCTATATACATATATATCGTGCCGACAAAGGGAATCGGGTTTAGTATGAATTTAAAACCTTAACCTGGGTTGAGTAGCTTGACCATCCTAAAACCACCCATGAATTATATGGGTTCATCTCCCCCTACTGAAAGATCCCGAGTGCGCGTTAGCCACACAACAGTAGAAATGTTCCTGAGATGACTAGTACATCTCCCAAAATATGTGTGACATCATGCACACGGTTACCAAGCCCACCCTCACATCGACAAACCTAAAATTCCAGTGTTGTCCCCCCTGGGACCTCCACCTTCCACGGCTTTGCTACTAGACCCTCTTTAAGCCCATATTAAAACCATTTACACATTCCAATAATTTACCAAGAAGTCTTTTGTTTAAGCATTAACCGTTGGTATCGTCATACCAAAATTAGAGCTTGCAAGTCTATCCTTTTATGTCATACCAAAAAATCAAACCAAGATGACTCCAAAGTTTCTAATTAAACCAAAATCATGGCCATCAAGGCCTTTCTAAACCACTTAAACTAACCAAACCAATTTAAGTTCCATTACCTCTTATGCAATGCTAAGGTTTCAAGAATAGTCAAACTATGTGAGAAAACCATTCTCATTGGCATTTCAACAAATAGGTTGAGGGCACATATGTTTAAAAACCATAACCAAGTAATTTGGGGGAATCCAAAGTACCCCTAAATCTATTTATCATAACCATGCATTCCACAATATAAAAATCATATTAAAAGCATGAAAGAAACACCATTAAACCATGAAAAATATTATTCAACCATGAATTTCCAAGAAACCCCAACCACTATGTCAAACCATAATAATAGTATAAAAATAAAACATTAAACATATGGTCATTGTAAAATAACAACGAGAGAGGAGTAACACACCTTAGACACCAAGGAAGACGGAGAAAATCACTCTTGAAAGCCCCGAATTGATTGTCTTGATGAAACTCTAGCCTTTTTACTTGAGAGAGATTTTTAAGAGTGTTTGATTGAGAATAAAAGGTTAATGAAGTCCCAAAAGGTATTTTATGTCGTAGTATCAAAGGGAGTTACAAAGGGGATATGTCCAGAATACCCCCAACTTAAAACTGTAAAAATACCGCAGGTGGTTATGAGTCGACCTCTTGACTCGTGACCATAACATATGACTCAAACCATTGAGTCATCACCAAGTAAGTGAGTTGGACACCCATACATTGTCTATCATATGACTCCTTAAACCCCTTTCCCCCCTCCCACATACACTCATGAACAGAACATACGACTCGTATGGTCCAGTCGTACCCAAGACAGAATCCAAAGGGATTGTCACTGGATAACATACAATTCAACTATACCACTCGTACCCTATCCATATGGATCTTAGTGATCCACTCGTACTCAAATCCAAGTCAAGTTACTAAGTTACTGATTTGATTAAGGAACCGACCAAATGAATTGTCACCACCCCTAACGACCCATACCATCAAACATAACTAAAATAGAAACCCAACCACCCTTCACTGGTCTCCTAACGAGTAGGGTTCCCTATCCCGTACCCATAATATACGAATCGTATGGTGAGTTATTACAAGGACAGTGAGCTCAAAGCTCAGGAATTTTCCAAAAGTCAAAACCCAGGGTGTTTCAATTCTCCCCGCTTAGATCATTCGTCTTTGAATGATGGGACAAGGCAGTACAAGCATGATTTGGAACCCACACGCCTCTACTCTTACCTTTAACAAAGTTAGAAAACAAAGATACCAAGGAAATCAATATTTCCCTTAACAAAGTCAGAAAACAAAGATGGTAAGATCAGCACATACCTTACACACGATCTTTTAAAGTGGAAAACAAAGATGGACACTTGGAATTCGTGTCCTCTTCAGCATCCCATCACCTTATGGTTCATCCAGAGAACCTTTATCGAAGCTACATCCTTGGTCCACTACCGACGAACCTACTGATCCAAGATCTCAACAGGGACCTCTTCATACGATAGAGAATCCAAAATACCAATATCCTTGATAGGCATAATTTGTAATGAATCACCCGCACACTTCCTCAACATAGAAATATGGAATATCGGGTGAATGGAGCTCAAACTAGAAGGCAACTCCAACTCATACGCAACATTACCAACCCTTCTCAAAATCAAGTACGAACCAACATACCGGGGATTGAGCTTCCCTTTCTTCCAAAATAGTATCACTTTCTTTATGGGAGACACCTTCAAGAATACTCTATCCCCAACCTAAAACTCTAAATTCCTTCACCTCACATCCGCATAGGAATTTTGGCAACTTTGGGCGGCCTTAAGTCTATCCCGAATCACCTTCATCTTCTTTATAGATTGGTGAACCAAATCCGAGCTAAACATCTCTGTCTCTCTAACTTTAAACCACCATATAGGAGATCTATACCTCCTACTATATAATGCCTCAAATGAAGTCATTCCAATGCTAGAGTGGTAGCTATTGTTGCATGCAAACTTTATAAGAGGCAAATGCTTAACCCAACTACCACCATAGTCAATCACACAAGATCTAAGCATGTCTTCCAACGTTTGAATGGTCCTTTCAGTTTACCCATCCGACTGTAGGTGGAAAGTTGTACTAAGACTCACTTTGGTCCCTAAATCATTTTGAAATGATTGTCAGAAGTGCAATGAAAACTGCGTACCACGGTTCGAAATGATAGAAATAGGCACCCTATGCAACTTCATAATCTCATAGAGGTACAACCTCGCACAATCAGTCGAGAAATTAATCCTCACTGGCAAAAAGTAAGCATACTTAGTCATCCTATGAACTATAACCCAAATCGAATCAAACTAATTTAGAGACCAAGAAAGACCGGTAACAAAATCCATGTTGATTACTTCCCACTTCAACATAGGCAGCTTGATTTCTTGATATAATCCTTCGGGCCTCATGTGCTCAACTTTCACTTGTTGGCACACCATGCAATTATCCATGAAATAGACACATCCCGCTTTATATTGTTCCACCAATACATCTCCTTAATGTTATGATACATTTTTATCGAACCATGATGAACAACATAGTGTGACTCATGTGCCTCAGCTAAGATCCTCTCTCGCAAACCATCTATATTGGGAACACATAACCTCTATACCACTAATCTCGAAGACCATCACTTCTGCCAACCTACATCACCTTTGATCCTCATTAAGACAAAATCCAACACTTGCTTCTCCTTCACTTCAGCAACAAGAGACGACTGCGCCACCTTCTGTACAACCACACCACCATCCTCAGAGTTCAAGAAACGACTCCAAGGTTAACTAAATGGTGAAAATCTTTCACCAACTTTCACTTCCCTTCATCCACATGAGCTAGACTTCCCATGAATAACCTGCTAATTTTTTTAAAAAAATAAAGAAAATATAGAAACTGGGGAAAGAAAAGAAAAAAATAAATATAACAAAACAAAAATAAAGATTGAGAAAAAAGTAATAAATAAAGAGGAGAAAACATTAAAATAATAAATAGAAGTTTGTGAGGAGAAAAGAAAAAAAGGTTAGGCTTAAGAAAAACAAAAAGAGAAAAGAAAAATCAAAGTAAAATAAAAAAAAGAGATTTTTTTTTAAGAAAAAATAAAAGTTGAGAGGAGAAGGAAAAAAAATAAGGATTGAGAAAAACTAAAAAAAAGAGAGAGACGAAAGAAAAGATAAAAATTAAAAGAAAATAAAAAAAGAAAACAAATAAAAATTGAAAGATAAATAAGTATGGAGTTCTTTAGAAATATTTGAGATGTTGAGGAGCAAATTAATAATTGTGTTATATTAAAAAAAGAAGGGAGACTAGTTTTACAAGATTATAAAAATAAAATCACTCATTATAAAAGTTATTTATATAGTTTATACGAAGACCAATAATAAGAAAAGATGTAATAACGACCCGCTCAAGCCTGATGGGCTAACAAATTTGATGGCTAGGACAAAATGATCCTTCATTTGAAAGAACCTTAAAATGATCGGTCCAATGCGACCCTAAAAGGGTTGCATGATAATCCTTCATTTTTAACGGTTTTTCTTTGCAATAAGGGTATTAAGTGGGCCGAGCTGAGTTAACCCAGAACCGGCCCATTAAATTTATCCAGTTTGTGGGCTGAGCCGGGTCCGAGTTGGGTTAAGTGGGCTGGGTCAGTCCGGGCACAACAGTAAAATTTTTAAAAATAGCCTAACCCGGCCCACTTAACCCAACCCAATCAAACCCACCAAAACCCGGTCAAAAATAAATTATTTTTTTTTCAATATACACTATATATACCCACCTATATTCATTTTAGATACTTTAAACAATATATATACACTATATATATAATATATACTACATTACAATTTAAAAAATATATACACATATACACAATTACACATATATATGCATCATTCAATGTATATGTACTACTTTAAAGTTTAAATAAAATATACTACAATATATATACATTACAATATATATATATATATATAACTATATATATATATATATATATATAGTTATATACTAATTTATAAAACAAATAAACTTGTATACGTTAAATATACATGCCTATAGAAGATATATTCACATATATACACTCTATTCAATGTATATGTACTACTTTAAATAAAATATACCATAATATATATACATTACAATATATATATATATATATAGTTATATACTAATTTATAAAACATATACACATGTATACGCTAAATATACACGTCTATAAAAGATATATACACATATATACGCACCATCCAATGTATATGTACTACTTTAAATAAAATATACTAAAATATACATTACAATATATATATATATATATATATATATATATATATATATATATATAAAGTTACATACTAATTTATAAAACATATACACATGTATACGTTAAATATACACGTCTATAGAAGATATGTTCACATATATACGCTCCCTTCAATGGATATGTACTACTTTAAATAAAATATACTAAAATATATATACATAACAATATATATATATATATATATAAATAGTTATATACTAATTTATAAAACATATACAAATGTATATGTTAAATATACAAGTCTATAGAAGATACATACACATATATACGCACCATTCAATGTATATGTATGTAATACCACGAGGGCTCTAACCAATAGTGCCACCATGACTCAATCTTATGAGAAATAAATTATAGTGCTTTGGTTGTTTTCTGATCAAGGGTGATGCGTATAAAGGCCTCAAAGATGTCCTAGCAATTAGGTGAATCAAAACATCCCTTATCGATTGAATTCTTGAGAAGGATTTTGGAATAGTCAACTTAAAATAAGCATATCTATTGTTACACTAATAAATTTTGAGCTCATGACCCACCAACATATAGATAATTGAATTATCTTTCCAACGGTACCAATTTCACCCAAATCCGATATCAGAGCAAAAAATTATGCCTATTTTACTCCAGCGTGTTAGCCTGGAAACTATGTGACTACATTTTGTGATGACTTGTCACAAGTTTGATGGATCGTCAAAAAGTGTCATCAACCTTAAGCAGAAAGTCGTAAATTCCACCCTTTTTTGACGATATTTTGTGATGACATTTCGTGACGACTTGTCACAAATGTCGTCAGCTATTTTTTTCAGCAATTAAAGAATGTTTTTGCAAGGGTATTTTGGTCTTTTCCCATCTTTTGGAGGCCCCTATATATATGAGAATCTCCATCCAAACCTTAATTTCTTCATTTTCTCTTCCAATTCTCTTAAGAAAATATATCTAGGGTTTCATTCAAGAACATTAATCTTTCAAAAATCATCCATAAATCTTCAAGATTTCTTCAACAACCAAGTTCCTCATAGTGTGGGCTTCGAGAATCATTTATTACAAGTGCGGATAGAGTTTCAAGCACTAGAATTCATCCAATTTCAAAGATTAAGGTATGTGGGGTTTTGAACAAGAGAAATCCTTTCGTTCTTGTGCCCAAAGCTTTGATTTCTATTATGGATTTATATGATTTTGCAAGTGGGTTTATACTCAAATTACTTCATCATGAAACTATAAGAATAAAAATTGTTCAAGTTTTGTTATACATGATTATTTTACAATTCCCAAGTTATGACTTGATATTTAATATTGTGAATTTCATATTTCTACCATGAGTTGATATTTCAAGTGCTTTCAAGATATGTGTCAAGCTTTAAGCATTCTTATGACAAATTGGATTATTGAGTATATTGATTCATGAGATTGAGTTGTAATAATGAGTCTTGATATTTCTTCAAAGTTATTGATGTTGCCATGATTTAATGAATTGATACATTTTGATATTTAGAAAGATTGATTTGATTTGAGTCGAGTTAGGAATCTACAAATTGATTATGATTTGATAAATGAGAAAGAGATTTGATTTGATCTTCATGATAGACCCTTGTGATGTTTGTGGTGGATTTCCTAACGCGTTCTGAGCTTGTTTCTGGGAGTAATATTTAACACCGAGCGGGAAATATGGTATTTTCCTGGAAACTAAGTGCTACCATAGGATTGGTATTGATATTTGTGGGCCAGAGGCCGAGTATGAGATTGTGATCACTAAATTGAGGTTGTACTCCCTGACAAGAGTACGACACTCCCGCCAATGTGGGTTTCTCTCCTTAGGAGGGCAAAACGTTGGATTCCATGTAGCTCACATGGTTTATGTCGGTTATAAGAACCTCCCATATCCATAAGAGTTGAGTTTCTTGAATTACTGAGTCACTCCGAGTCTTGAGATGAAGAGTTGAGTTGTTTATGATGATTTATGAGGTTTTTATCATATGGTTTATTTACTATGAGATCATGAAAAGTATGTTTCAATCTAACTCAAGCCAAGTGAGCCATTATTGTACATATACATATTTTCATGAAATTGATGATGATATTTACATTGTTGCATGCACCCCCACATACTCAGTGCATTCCAAAGCGCTGACCCACATATTTTCCTATGGGTTATATTTTCTCGTAATGTAGGTTCAGGTATTCAGCCGTAACCGCATTAGCGATATTCGGGTGCCTTAGTACGTTTTCTCAGTGGTAAGTCCTCATGGTTCAAGGACCGTGTCTATATTTTTGTGACATCATTTTGTTGTTATGGCTTTCAGTACTGTTGATTCAGTTGGGGGTTTGTCCCAAAGGCTCCTTGATTTTGATGTATAGAGGCTTCCTCAGACTAGAGGGATGGTATGTACAGACATTCAATATATACTTTGGTTGTACAGTTTAGTATTCTCCAGTATCTAAACCCGATGTGATATATCTCTTTATTATGCATGACTATTGTTGAATTGAGTTCCTTGATGTAGTGTCTAGCTCCGAGGGTTAGCTTGGGGCTACCTGTAGCCCTAAGCACCGTGTGACGTCTCAGGATGGAAATTTCAGGGCGTTACAAAGATTGGTATCAGAGCCTAAGGTTTAATGAGTCCTAGGTATAGGGAGTTTAAAAAACCGCGTTACGTAGAGTCTTGATCATCGGTGTGTAGCGCGCCACATCTATGAGCAAAAGGCTACGGGACATTTTAGAAAAAGTCATTTCTTTCTTTCTAAAGTTTATCGTGCCTACAACTGTCTCATTATCTGTGATTAACTTGTGCTATCTTATAACAGAAAATACCTCCTCATCAAGCTTGTAGAAACAACGAGCAACCTCAACTCGTTAATCCTTTGAACAAGCATTGTCTCATGCGGAATTTTGGGCATCTTTTCAGTCTCTAGCCCAGGTAGTTACCACCAATGTTCAGGCTAATGCCCAGGCCACTGTTCCACCTCATTAAGAGAATAATTCTACTGCAGCTCGAGTTCATAACTTTATGCGGATGAATCCGCCTGAGTTCTATGGGTCGAAGGTAGGTGAAGACCCACAGATGTACTTGGATGAAGTGAAAAAAATCACCCAGATTATGCACGTAACTGAGGAGGAGAGTGTTGAATTGGCTTCCTATCGAATGAAAAATATTGCATATGATTGGGTGGAGATGTGGAGGAAAAGTAGAGGGGAGGATGTCGCTTCCATGACTTGGCAGTTATTTTAGGATGCGTTCTTGGATAGATTCTTTCCTCTTGAGATGAGGGAAGCAGATATAGAGGAATTCATGAATTTGAGACAAGGCTCCATGACTGTTAAGGAGTATTGTCTTAGATTCAATTAGTTATCCAAATATGCTCCTAGTATGATGGCTGACTCCAGGACCATCATGAGCAAGTTCGTGACCGACGTGTCGAGTTATGTTATGAAAAAGTGTAGATTTGCTATGCTTAATAGGGAGATGAACCTTTCTCTATTAATGATATATGCCCAACAGATTGAAGCTCATAAGGTGAAAGAGAGGAAGAGGTAAGAGAGAATAAAAGAGCTAGATCAGAGAAGCAGGGATTCGATCAGTCCAAATTCCATGGAGGGAACCACCCTCAATTCCAAAGACGTCCGTTTATACCCGCTCCTTTCTCAGTTAGTGCTCCCGTACCTAGAAGCAGGCAGGAGAAGGGCAACAGGCCTATCTCGTCCAGGTATCAGGAAAGTGTAAGTAACATACCTCGTCCTCCTTTATATGCCAAGTATGGTAGAGATCATTTTGGCGAGTGTTTTATTGATCAGAAGGGTTGCTTTGGTTGTGGCAAGTTAGGCCACCGACTTAGAGATTGTCCGTATGCTAGACAGGGAAGTCGAGATGCTCATCCCCAGAGTTAGGCTACCAGTGCCCCCACTCCCGTAGTCTGTCCAGTTCCTTCTCATCGTGCCTCTTCTAGTACTGCTAGCGGTTCATGCCCGAATCGCTTCAATGATATACCACCTCACCAGGAGCATGAGGAATCTCCAGATATTGTCACTGGTATGCTCTTTGTCTTTTATTTCGATGTGTATGTATTGATAGACCTCAATTCAAGTTTCTCTAATGTGACACCTCTGGTTGTTGTAAATTTTGAGACGGACACTGAACGGATTCCTGAGCCTATTCTGTTTTTTACCCCAGTTAGAGAATCTATTATTACTAAGCGAATATATAAGAAGTGTCCTGTCATTGTCCTTCATCGGGTCATATGTGCTGATTTGATTGAGCTAGATATAGTTGATTTTGACGTCATACTGGGTATAGATTGCCTTCACTCGTGCTATGCATCTATAGATTGTTGTACCCAAGTGGTCAAGTTTCAGTTTCCTGACGAGCCCATTTTTGAGTGGTCTAGGAGTTCAGTAACTCCGAAGAACCATTTTATATCCTACCTCAAAGCTAGGAAGTTGATTTCCAAGGGTTTCATCTATCACCTAGTTTGAGTTAAAGACCTCAAGTCCGAGACTCCGACTATTTAGTTAGTTAGTTAGCATTATTAATGAGTTTCCTGATGTTTTTTTGAAAGATCTCCCAGGGGTCCCATCTGATAGAGAAATAGAATTCGAGATTGATATCCTTCCCGACACTCAGCCTATTTCTATTCCTCTGTATCGTATGGCTCTCGTAGAACTTAAAGAGTTAAAGGAGCAACTCAAAGATCTCTTAGACAAAGGCTTTATCAGACCCAATGTTTTCCCGTGGGGTGCACTTATTCTATTCGTGCATTAAAAAGATGGTACATTGCGTAAGTGCATTGACTACCATCAAGTCAATAAGGTAACTATCAAGAAAAAGTAACCTCTTCCTAGAATCGATGATTTATTTGATTAGCTACAGGGTGCAAGTTATTTCTCAAAGATAGACCTTAGATTCGGCTATCATCAGCTTAAAGTGAGAGAGTGTGATATTCCAAAGATAGCCTTCCGAACCCGTTATGGTCACTTTGAGTTTCTTGTTATGTCCTTTGGGTTAACCAATGCTCTAGCATCCTTTATGGACCTCATGAATCAAGAGTTCAAGCAATATCTTGATATGTTTGTCATTGTATTCATAGACGATATTCTTGCGTATTCCCAAAGAGAGGATGATTATGCCAACCATCTTAGAATTGTCTTGCAAAATATTATAGATCATCAATTATTCACTAAATTTAGCAAGTGTGAATTTTGGCTAAGGTCAGTTGCTTTTCTGGATCACATTGTTTCTGCCGAAAATATTAGAGTCGATCCCCAAAAGATAGAAGCTGTAAAGAATTAGCCTAGATCTACCTCCCCATCTGAAATTAGGAGTTTTTTAGGTATAGCTGGTTACTACCATTGGTTTTTTGAGGGTTTCTCTTCCATTGCGTCTCCCATGACCCGGTTAACCCAAAATAAAGTTAAGTTCCAGTGGATAGATGCCAGTGAGAAGAGTTTTCAGGAGTTAAGGACTCGACTCACTTCAGCCCCAGTGTTAGCTCTACCCGATGGTACTAATGGTTATGTGGTGTATTTTGATACTTCTAGAGTTGGTTTGGGTTGTGTGTTGATGCAGAGGGGTAAAGTTATAGCTTATGCCTCTAGACAGTTGAAGCCTCATGAGAAGAATTACCCAACCCATGATCTTGAATTAGCAGCTGTAGTTTTTGCTTTGAAAATCTGGAGACATTATTTGTATGGTGTTCATGTTGATGTGTTTACTGATCACAAAAGCCTGCAGTATCTGTTTACTCAGAGGGAGTTGAATCTTAGGCAAAGAAGATGGTTAGAGTTGCTAAAAGACTATGATATGAGTGTGTTGTATCACCCGAGCAAGGCCAATGTTATGGCATATGCTCTTAGCAGCTTGTCTATGGGTAGTGTAGCTCATGTAGAGAATGATAAAAAAGAATTGGCTTGTGATGTGTATCATTTGGCTAGGTTAGGTGTTAGATTGCTTGATTCCGCTAAAGGGAGTATGTTAGTTCAGAGTAGTTCTGAGTCCTCTTTGGTCTCGGAGGTAAAGAAGAAGTAAGACAGAGATCCTAGTTTGGTCAGACTGAAGGAGTCAGTTAAGGACCAAAAGATAGAGGTTTTCTCCTAAGGGGAAGATAGTGTATTGATATTGCAGGGTAGATTATGTGTTCCCGATGTTGATGATCTAAGGCAGAGAATTATGGCTGAAGCACATGGCGCGCAATATTCCATTCATCCCGGTGCTACCAAGATGTACCATAATTTATGAGAAATCTATTGGTGGAACGGTATGAAGAAAGACATAGCAGGATTTATGGCAAAGTGTTCTATTTGTCAATAGGTTAAGGTAGAGCACCAAAGACCCGGTGGTGTAATGCAAGTGTTTAGAATTCCTACTTGAAAGTGGGAAGAAGTGAACATGGATTTCGTAATTGGTTTGCTTCCTTCTCGTTGTCATCATGATTCGATTAGGGTTGTTGTAGACCGGTTGACTAAATCAGCTCATTTCTTGCTAGAGCATTTGTCTTATACAGCTGAGGATTATGCTAGATTGTATATCCGTGATTTTGTCAGATTGCTTGGAGTTTCTTTGTCTATTATCTCAGATAGGGGTACTCAGTTTACTTCACAGTTTTGGAGAGCCTTTCAGAAGGGTATTGGTACCTAGGTTCAATTGAGTTCCATTTTTCATCCACAAACTGATGGTCAGGATGAGAAAACTATTCATACTTTGGAGAACATGTTGAGGGCATGTGCGCTTGATTTCAAAGGTAGTTGGGATGAGCATTTGCCACTGATCAAATTTGTATATAGTTTCCATGCTAGTATTTAGATGGCCCCGTTCGAAGATTTGTATGGGAGAAGATGTAGATCACCTATAGGTTGGTTTGAAATAGGAGAAGCAGCTGTGATTTGGCCTGATGCTTTGTTCGAGGCTATGAAAAAAGTTAAGTTGATTCGAGAAAGATTGAAGACCACTCAAAGTCGTCAGAAGTCATATGCGGATGTGAGAAGAAAAGATCTTGAGTTTAATATTAATGATTTAGTGTACTTGAAGGTTTCACCCATGAAAGGGGTGAAGAGATTTGGGAAGAAAGGAAAGCTTAGTCCCCGTTATATTGGTCCATACAGGATTCTGAGCCGTGTTGGGAAAGTAGCATATGAGGTGGACTTACCTGCGGAGTTGTCTAGCATTCATTCGGTATTCCATGTTTCTATGCTTAAGAAGTGTATTGGTGATTCTGTCATGGTTGATTCTTCCGAAAGCTTAGATATTCAGGATACCCTTTCATTCAAGGAGTTTTCAGTTGAGATTTTGGATTTTCAGATCCGTAGGCTAAAGAACAAAGAAGTTCATTTGGTTAAAGTGCTTTGGAGAAATCAATCTATTGAGGGTGCTACTTGGGACGACGAAGCTGATATGCGAACCAAGTAACCTCACCTCTTTTCTGTAAGTTCGAAGCGAGCAGAAGGTACTATTCCTTCTTAATTCCGCCATCTTCTTATTAAAGATTCAGCTGTGTGTCTACTTCCATCACGAATTCGTGAATTTTGTATAGTATCCGAAAGTATAGAGTGAAGTAAGTCCTTTGAGTGAGTCATTCCATCTATACGTCCTCATTTTTTTTCTTGTTCTTGGCCTATCTGGCAACATTCGGGAACGAATGTTTCCAAGGGAGAGATATTGTAATACCCCGAGAAATCTAACCAATAGTGCCGCCATGACTCAAGCTTATGAGAAATAAATTATAGTGCTTTGGTTGTTTTCTGATCAAGGGTGATGTGTATTAAGACCTCAAAGATGTCCTAGTGATTTGGTGAATCAAAACATCCCTTACCGATTGAATTCTTGAGAAGGATTTTGGTATAGTCAACTTCAAACGAGCATATATCTTGTCACACTAAGAAATTTTGAGCTCATGACCCTCCATTAGATAGATAATTGAATTAGCTTTCCAACGGTACCAATTTTACCTAAATCCAGTATCGGAGCGAAAAGTTATGCCTATTTTACTCCAACGTATCAGCCTAGAAACTGTGTGACAACATTTTGTGATGACTTGTCACAAAATGTCGTCAACCTTAAGCAAAAAGTCATAAATTCCACCCTTTTGTGATGACATTTCATGACGACTTGTCAAAAGTCTGACGACTTGTTACAAATGTCGTCAGCTATTTTTTTTAGCAATTAAAGAATGTTTTTGCAAGGGTATTTTGGTCTTTTCCCATCTTTTGGAGGCCCCTATATATATGAGAATCCCCATACAAACCCTAATTTATTCATTTTCTCTTCCAATTCTCTTAAGAAACTATATCTAGGGTTTCATTCAAGAACATTAATCTTCCAAAAATCATCCATAAATCTTCAAGATTTCTTCAAGAACTAAGTTCCTCATAGTGTGGGCTTCGAGAATCATTTATTACAAGTGCGGATAGAGTCTCAAGCACTAGAATTCATCCAATTTCAAAGATTAAGGTATGTGGAGTTTTGAACAAGAGCAATCCTTTCGTTCTTGTGACCAAAGCTTTGATTTCTATTATGGATTTATATGATTTTGCAAGTGGGTTTATACCCAAATTACTTCATCATGAGACTATAAGAATATAAATTGTTCAAGTTTTGTTATACATGATTATTTTACTATTCCCAAGTTATGACTTGATATTTAATATTGTGAATTTCATATTTCTACCATGAGTTGATATTTCAAGTGCTTTCAAGATATGTGTCAAGCTTTAAGCTTCCTTATGACAAATTGGATTATTGAGTATATTGATTCATGAGATTGAGTTCTAATAATGAGACTTGATATTTCTTCAAAGTTATTGATGTTGCCATGATTTAATGAATTGATACATTTTGATATTGAGAAAGATTGATTTGATTTGAATCGAGTTAGGAATCCACAAATTGATTATGATTTGATAAATGAGAAAGAGATTTGATTTGATCTTCATGATAGACCCTTGTGATGTTTGTGGTGGATTTCCTAATGCTTCTGGGCTTATGTCTGGGAGTAGTATTTAGCACCGAGTGGAAAATGTGGTATTTCTCCAAAACTATGTGCCACCGTAGGATTGGTATTGATATTTATGGACCAGAGGCCGAGTATGAGATTGTGATCACTAAATTGAGGTTGTACTACCTGGAAAGAGTACGACGCTCCCGCCAATGTGGGGTTATCTCCTTAGGAGGGTAAAACGTTTGGACTCCATATAGCTCATATGGTTTATGTCGGTTATAAGAACCTCCCATATCCATAAGAGTTGAGTTTCTTGAATTACCGAGTCACTCCGAATCTTGAGTTGAAGAGTTGAGTTGTTTATGATGATTTATGAGGTTTTTATCATATGATTTATTTACTATGAGATCATGAAAAGTATGTTTCAATCTAACTCAAGCCAAATGAGCCATCATTGCACATATGCATATTTTCATGAAATTGATGATGATATTTACATTGTTGCATGCACCCCCACATACTCAGTACATTTCAAAGTGCTGACCCACATATTTTCCTATTGGCTACATTTTATCGTAACGTAGGTTCAGGTACTCAGCCGCAGCCGCGTTAGCGATATTCAGGTGCCTCACTACATTTTCTCAGTGGTAAGTCCTCATTGTTCGAGGACCGTGTCTATATTTTTGTGACATTAGTTTGTTGTTATGGCTTTCAGTACTGTTGAGTCAGTTGGGGGTTTGTCCCAAATGCTCCTTGATTTTGATGTATAGAGGCTTTGTCAGACTAAAGGGATGTTATGTACAGACATTCAATATATACTTTGGTTGTTCAAATTAGTATTCTCCAGTATCTCTCTTGAACCCGATGTGATATATCTTTTTATTATGCATGACTATTGTTAATTAAGTTCCTTGAGGTAGTGTTTGGCTCCGAGGGTTAGCTTGGGGCTACCTGAAGCCCTAAGCACCGTGTGACGTCTCGGGATAGAAATTTTGGGGAGTTACAATGTACTACTTTAAATAAATCATATACTTCAATATATATATATATATATATATATATATATATATATTTATATATATATATTATTATATACTAATTTATAAAACATTTCTACGGTAAATATACATGTCTATAGAAGATATATACACTTATATACTCACCGTTCAATGTATATTTACTACTTTAAATAAAATATACTAATATATATATATACATTAATATATATATATATATATATATATATATATACACACACACACACACACACATAGTTATATATTAAAATATAAAACATATACACATGTATACGTTAAATATACACGTCTATAGAAGATATATACACATATATACGCACCATTCAATTTATATGTACTACTTTAAATAAAATATACTACGATATATATGCATTACAATATATATATATATATATATATATATATATATATATATATATATATTGTAATGCATAT
>NC_061113.1:206352123-206369461 GCF_002878395.1 Capsicum annuum | reverse complement strand
AACATATACACATGTATACGTTAAATATACACGTCTATAGAAGATATATACACATATATACGCACCATTCAATATATATGTACTACTTTAAATAAAATATACTATAATATATATACATTACAATATATATATATATATATATATATATATATATATATATATATATATAGTTATATACTAATTTATAAAACACATACACATGTATACATTAAAATACACGTCTATAAAAGATATATACACATATATACGCACCATTCAATATATATGTACTACTTTAAATAAAATATACTACAATATATATACATTACAATATATATATATATATATATATATAGAGAGAGAGAGAGAGAGAGAGAGAGAGTTATATACTAATTTATAAAACATATATACGTGTAAATGTTAAATATATACGTCTATAGAAGATATATACATATATATACGCACCATTCGATATATATGTACTAAAACATATACTACAATATATATATATATATATATGTACTACAATATATATACAATTTATAAAACATATACACATGTATACATTAAATATACACATCTATAGAAGATATATACACAAATATATAAAACATATGCTACTTCATATAATAAATTAATAATACTTGATAATAAATTAATAATATATTAAAAGTAAGTTTTTAATTTAAACTTGAAATTCAATTTAAATCATTAAATGAAAAAATTACAAAGTAAGGACTATGGAGTGAATGAATGTTGAATTTTATTGATTACGAAATGATCCAAAATTTATAATTTACATGAATGAAAAATCTACAAATTATGCATCATTTTTTCCAACTCATTCATGTTAATATTAACGGGAACTTGCATAGGATAGTCAAAATCAACAGGGGCAAAACCATGCATTGGACTTGATTCTGCTGAGTTCTCCCGTTAAGGCATAATTTCTTCAAGTCTCTGCTCGTCGTTCGACTCCGGTTTCATTCCTTAGTTTCTTATTTCCTCTCTAATTCAATCTTTGAGGCAAACTAGAACATTCATTGCATTGTTTCCCAATGAGTGTCGGTTGTCTCCAAGCTGTTGTTGTCCCTAACTAAAGGTGCTCTCTGATGCAACAGTTGATATTGGAACATTCAAGATATCTCTAACTAATCTTGAAAGCACAGGATATTGTGTTTCATTACTCCTCTACTAATCCAACATGTTGATCCGTCGTCTGCGATCCTCTAGCGGCAATCGAAGATAATATTTCAACTCTTCCCGATAAGTTGATGTGTAAGTTCTCTCATCAACACTGTTCCAACAAGATAAATCATAAAAGGAATCAGGAAAACCACTATGTGTCGGCCTTTTAGAAGATGATGACTCTTCGGGAGGATGAGGAGAGATAGTTGGAGTGATATTTGTAGGTACGGCTAAATCAACTAAATCAGCATAGTGATTATATAATTTTTCTATGTATTCATTCGCATCACCCATAGCCGTCCACAAATCAGGTTGTACTTGTTCAGAATCGTTGTTAGTATTTATTTCTAAGTTAGCATAAATAATAGTACTAAAGTAGCACATAATATTATATTTCATGCACGGATTTAACATTGCACCAACCAAGGGGGGGGAATCAGGAAAAAATATTTTTTAAATTTAGTAAACATGGCACCAACAGCTTCTTTATAACCTTCTTTATTTTTATATTCTTTGAGCAAATCAAAAATATTGGAAATATATGCCAAAATATTACAAACAGTAGGATAATAAGCACCGGAGAATTTAGCCGTAGCTACATAATTTTTTTAAAAAAACTTAACAAGATCATTAATTACAACCCAATCAGAATCATGTAGCATGCAATCAGTAGAATCATCAAACGAACCGCCATGTTGGTTAAAAACTAGTGTAATAGGAACTCTATATTTATAACAAGTTTTTAAAAAATCATACGTAAAATTTTATCTAATATCAATTTCCTCAGGCATTAATATCGGTGCAAGTTCATTTTCTTGACATTTAACTTTAAATTCTCTAATTCTCAATCTACGATTATTTTCTTGAATAAAACCAACAGCAAGACGAATTTTTCAATATAAATCTCAAAAAACTCAAGACCATCTTTTACAATTAAATTATATATATGACATGCACACTTAATATAAAAAATTTCAGGCAACGGCGAAGATAGCTTTGATTTTAACTTTTTTATAGCAGTCTTGTTGTTAGAAGCATTATCAAAACTAATACATAAGATTTTATTTTCGATACCATAAAATTCGGCAACTTTAACAATAGAATCAGCAATAAAATCTCCAGTATGTTTACGATCTTCATCACATAAAGCAAGAATACGTTTTTCCATCACAAAATTACTATCCATCCAGTGACAAGTAACGATTAAATAATCATTTTTATTTACAGCACGACCAAGATCAGAAGTTAGAGACGATCTACATTGAATATTTTTTAACAATGTTGATAAATAAAAATAATATTGTGAATGAAGTCTAAAATTATTAGATCGAAAAGTACTTCTAGAAATACCATTAAACATAGGATTATAAATTGCTTGAATATAATGAATAAAGGCATAAGAAGAAGGAAAACTAAAAGGCAAACAACCCACAACTACCATTTTAGCCATTTCTTTTCGGTCCCTCAATTTATTATACTTCGTCGCTACCTGACGGTTGCTGGGTCCATTCTAGTTTGCGTTGGCCCACCAACATCCCCACCACCTTGTGCAATATTTAACTCTCTTTCGTGAGCATCACCTATATGTCTCATTAACGTACCTGTACCCCTTTGCTTGCCTCCGCTTTTATTCTTATATATTTATTGACAAATATTGCATTGCACCTCAATATCTGATATACGTTCAAAAAATTGTCATGCAATACTAGTTGTTTTACGAGCTCTTGGGGCACGGGGAGGACGGGAAGGGAGATTAACCTATTCAGATCTAACGTTAGCATTTCCTACTGTGGGTGTCTCACCAATATTTTCATCATCTTCTTCTAAATTAACCGCGTCTACTTTATTTTCTTCTTCTATACCGTAATTTTTCTAAGCTTCTACATAATCCATATCATGAGCACCTACACCTATTTCTTCCTCAAAAGGTGTACCAAACGGTACCAAAGGCGAAGGCACATGGGTATATCTACTACTTGAAGTACCTCTACCACTAGTAATTCACTTTTTACTACCACTACCGCTTTCGGGACAAAAAATTTTAACACTTTTAGTAGCGAGGTTTCTTAATTTATCCATAATTTAAATTAAACTAAAAAAATTCAAAATATACAAATATAATAAAATAAAATATTCAACAATTAATACAATAAATAAAACTTAAACATAAGAGATGGAACGACAATACCAAATTTTGGAAGTATCCGAAGGTTGCGACTTTAGAAACTTCCACTCGAACTTTGTAATCGCAAAATTAAAAAATTAAAGTGAGCACTTTAGGAATTAAATATATTGAATATTTGAGAATTGAGAATTGAGATTTGAGAGAGTGAAAAATTGTGTGAAAAATGATTTGAAGGTGTAGGGTATTTATAGAATTTATTTTGGGATTAAAAAATATTTTAGATGAATTTTTTTTTCTTTTAATAAATGGGCTCAAACTAGCCGTTTGGACCCAAAAACGGCTATATAGATGTTGGGCCAACGGCTAGTTTGGGCCAAATATCAATTTTAAAAAAAAAAAAAAATTAACCTTATTCGGGCCTAGTTGGTTGACCGACGAGCCTGGATCGGGCTTAGTCCGGGCCCAACCAAAAAATTTAACCGGTCTGGTATCCGGTACCCTACAATTCATGGACTAACCGGGCCAATCATACCAAATCGGTTTTATTAAGTGGGTCGATTCGGGCAGAATTGACCCGGCCCGTTTGACAGTTTACTTTGCAACATAATCCCCTACTCATATAAATTATACTTTAGAAAGAAGTACTGGTTTAAAACTCTATCAAACGTTGCACCAATTCCCAAATTTAAAGTTAATGCTGAATTTTTTCAAAAAATACTTACAAAATCTTTGACCAAAACAAAGCTTGGTCTTCTTCTAAATGCTCCTATATACTGCCGTACATTGGCAGTTGAAATAGGTAACTTGCCCAAAAGATATTGAGAATTCAAAAACAGAAGAAAATAGGTTTCAAAAACTTGCCCATTTATTTCATTCAAATACAACTACCAACTTGAAAAATAGACTCCACAAATCTACTTTTCACTTGCCTAAACTAGAAAAAAACTTTAGACCACCGTCATAAATATCATAGTCTTATCCGCACGCTCTAGGCCAATGATTTTCATTTAGCCCCAACCACTTACTTATGCTGCTACACGTATATAATAGATAGAAATACATACTTATAATATCCACATATTACAATACCTTTACAATAATTCGCACCATACCCAAATATTGAGCACGAAGTATATCCTAATTTAAGGAACTTCTTTCAGCATTAATCTGATTATACTTATAGGGAAGATCATAGCTAGAAGAGTACTGCATCCAAAATAAGTAGTAACATAATTACTTAAATGGAATAGCTCCATAAAGGGGTATCCGCATCAGCAGTTTCCACATGATCTCCAATTTCTGCACATTGAGGTGGTGGTAACATTAGCCCTTCAGCCATATTCGTAAGTAATCCCGGCATGCAGAAGAGCGCTTCCTCATCCATAAAGAACATACTCTCTGGAGTACTGCTAGATGATTCTTTTGAAATTCCTTCCAACTTCAATGGTCGGAAGGCTTCCGCGGCCTCAGCGGCCGCCTTTTGAATATCTTTAGTGTCAGAGGAAGCCGGAACAGGCAACCTCCAAGCAGAATCAGCAAAGTTCAAACAAGCAGAACGACCTCTTAATGCTATAGCCGCCACGTCATGAGCTCTAGCAGCCATTTCAGCTGTAGGAAAAGTACCAAGCCAAATTCTTGATTTCTTATTGGGTTCTCTGACTTCACAAACCCATTTGCCTGAATTCCTCTTCCTAACTCCCCTGTATACTGGATGTCGAGTTTCTCGAAACTTCTTCCTCCCAGCTGGCTTTTTCGGGTTATTTGATGCTAATATAACTTCCTCATCAGAAAAAATAGCTCTATTAGGGGAGTAAATGCTACTATCAGAAAAAGATGATGAAGATTCAGTAAGTGGGTCCGAATAATAGCTTCTAAAGATGTTCATTATTATTTTATGGTATGTTGGTTGGAAGTTTTTGTGTTTCTAGTAAATATGAAAAGTGGGTTTATATATATATAGTGGAGGCTGGATTATGAAACTTACTAGTATATGGTGAGTGAAGCTAAAAAAGGTTTGATTTGATGACGAAAAAGAACACGGAGTCAAGAGGGTGATAAGGAGACAGACTGGCTTTAGTAAAATGAGTTGAAAAGTGGAGTAAGCTATGGGGGTGCAGCTGTTTTATGGGACAGCTGGAGTGATTTAAGAAAAGTAAGTTATAACTTCCAAATCTTCTTTGTGTATAATTCGTGTGGGTTATTATAGTGATGTGGCAAGCAGTGGATATTTCTAGTTTCTGGCTCTTTCTTCATTTCTTCCTTTTGGAATATATCGTACTTGTCTTGGGCTACTACTTACACATTTGAAATTGACTAAAAATAATAAATTTAGTCTAGTCAAGTCAAAAGGATACTGGGTACTCCATAAGAATAATCTTCTTATTTATTAGGCAAAATAATCTTTCTAATAGGTTGATTTTATAAGTTGGACACTTCTAATTATATATTTATCATTTGAATCTCTAAACTCACTAAAAAACAATATTTTAAACACTTTTTTGGTGAGTGTAACACACTCGCCCCACGTCAGCTTCCACGTCATTTTAAACATTATATTAAATTCCATATCATTTTTAAAATGCCACTTAAAAATTTATAAAATAAAAAAAATAAATTAAAAATTAAAAAAAGAAAAAAGATCGATCTTCTTTCTTTTCTCTCCTCTCCATCTCTCCACCCTCTCTTCTCCATTAATTTTTCTTGGTTTCTCAATAACAATACAAGTTCTCACTTGCAGCTTGAGGCGACTGAAAATTAGGAGGAATCAATTGATGATATCATCAATAATTTTGAGAAACAACACCGATAGAAGCTCGTGTACAACATTTCCTTCTACTAAAAAGGTGTCGATCTTAGAGTATTAATGGAACTACCAGTTGTTCGATATTCAATTTGGCTACTGATATGCTGGAAATGCATCGCCGGTTTGTGTATAATCTTTCCAGTAATGACAAGTGAAGAAAAAATTGCTCAAAAACCTTCACTGACTTGTATTGTTTTTGATATGTTCCTACTTCTCCGTTCTCATAAACATAGCAAAAGTAACGTAACTTTAGTAGTGTTTACTCATAGTTCTGTTTAAATTTAAGACGGTAACATCTTAGATTGGAGAGCAAATTAACAAGATATAATTTCATTACTTGTTACCCTTTGTGCCCAAAATTGGGTTGTGAAAAGATTGAAATTTTGATGTTTTTCTACACTTTGTTTAAGGTTGTTCTTTGATACCCATATCTTGTTTTTGACAATTTTAAAGTTGAATTGTGAAAAAAATTAAAATTTTGATTTTTCTATATACTTTGTTTAAGGTTGTTCTTTGTTTAAGATTGAAATTTTGGAAGTTGATGGCCATGGCTGTTTGAGGTTGTTCTTGGTTTAAGATTGAAATTTTGGAAGTTGATGGTCATGGCTATTGTTGAGGGATTTAAAATATTTGTAGCCATGGCTATTGTTAACGGGGGCAATGGTGGGGTGGGGGTGGGAGACTGGTGGATGGTGGTGGGGGTGGGGGACTGGTAGACGGCAGTAGGGTGGGGTATTAGAGGTTCTGGACGGCGGAGGGGTTTTCGAGGAGGGCCTTTTTTATTTTATTTTTTTAAATTTATTATTTTTAATTTTTAAAAATATATTTATAGTTGGGAGACTTATTTTTAAATTTTTTAAATTATTTTAATATAAAATTGACCCCCACTCGCACTCTAGGAGCGTGCCTGCACGTGCCTCATCCTAGTCAGCCCTTTTGATGCCACATAGGCCTGGTCAAGGGTCAAAGGGTTTGAAATATTATTTTTTAGTGGGTTCAGGGGTTCAGATGACAAATATGTAAGTAGAAGTATCCAACTTACAAAACCGATATAGTACAGGGGTCCATAAGGTCATTTTACCTACTTATTACCCTCCCGTTCATTTTTACCTATTTATATGATTAAAAATAAATATCTAATACTCCTTCCGTTTAAAAAAGAATGACCTACTTTGGCCTGACATAAAGTTTAAGAAAATAAAGAAGACTTTTGAATCTTGTGACCTTAAATTAAAGTAGTGTCAAATGTACCAAAATGTCCTTTAATCTTGTGGTCATAAACATGTCATGTGGAAAGTTAAAACTAAAGTATTGTCAAAAAAGGAAATGGGTCATTCTTTTTTAAACGGAGGAAGTAATATTTATCTAATCTAAATATTAATAGATAATTTATTTATTTGTATTCATTTTATGCTTGATTATTCAATGTGTTTTATTAATATTAAATTTATTAGATTTAAAAAATAATATATTCAAATTATTATATTATTTGTTATTTATTAAGAAATGTGTGTCAAATCAATAGTTGGCAAATATTATTAGATTTGCGGAGGTAGCACTCCCTATAATTCATATTTCTTGTCAATGTTATTAAATTGTGTTAAAAAAAATTATTTTTTTCATTTTGCCCTTAATATTTTTTATAGTATAAATATTACTTTTCTATCCAATAATATTTGTCCACTACACTAAAAATAAATATAAAAAATACTTGTCTAGCTTGAAAAATTAACGGATACTAATTTTTTCTACTCATTTTACTCTTACTATTAAATACTATTTATCACTCAGTACATTTCTCAAGACATTAAATTTATTATTTTCAAAGAATAATATAATAAAATTATTCTTATTATTTGTTATTTTTTAACTTATGTGTCAAATCAATAGAGGATAAGTATCGTTGAATGGAGGAAGTAAAAAGTTTCAAAAATGTTTCTTTATTATTAATCTTGATATTAATGAATACGATCTATAAATATTCTCTTATTATATAAGAGGGAGTTGGGCGGCAAGCTGCTCTCCGTCGATATGTTTGCTCCGTCATTTCTATATTTACCTCTAATTAATTATTAGAAGTCATTTATGTATTATAAAATTAATAATATTTAATTTTAAAAAAGTAAAATAGTCATTTATGACATACCTGCTTCAACTGCTTAAATTGTGATTTTATTATATCACTCCTAATTAATTATTATAAGTCATCTAAGTATTAACAAATTAATAATATTCAATAAAAAGATATAAAGTGATAACTTAACTTTTGATGTTTTAAATTAACTTGACGTCTTATATGGGGCTCACTTAATTTTTTTTCACAAGTATTTTTTATATTTTTTTGTTATATCACTTCTGATTAGTTATTATGAGTTATTTACGACATGTCTGCTTCGTTGTTTCAAGCGTTATTTTACTATATCATGCTCAATTAATTATTATAGGTCATCTAAACATTATAAAATTAATAATATTTCATAAAAAATATATAATAGAGACAAAATGATAAGTTAATTCTTTCTATTTTAAATTAACTTGACAACTTATTTTAGGACTCACTTAATTTTTTTTACAAGTACTTTTTATAGTAATTTTACTATATTACTTCTAATTAGTTATTCTAAGTCATTTAAGTATTTGTTATGAAATATAAAGTAAGAACAATAAAAATAGAGAGAGAAGAGAGAGTGATTATTGTTTCTCTTTAGAGGTTTCTTGATGGGGCGAATTACAATGAAGGAAACTCCTTTATTTATAGGGAAAAACTAACCTTGAGGTTTCTAACTTTTTCATAAACAAACATTCACTATATTGTAAAGTAGACATTCACTATATATGGTAATATACTTATAACACTCCCCCTAAATGTCTAATTGATAGATAATGTGCCTCGTTAAAATCATACTAGAAAAAATTTAGTGAAAAAAATCTAGTGAAGGAAAAGAATACACATCTCTAACAATACACATATAGGTTGTCTCATTAAAGACCTTACAAGAAAAATTCGGTAGGACAAAACCGCATAAGGAAAAAAGAGTACATCGCGTATTAACTCCCCCTAATGTGAAAATCTTTGAACCTTCGCATCTTGGTCTTGTGCACCATCTTCTTAAAATTTGCAATTGGAGGAGACTTCGTGAATAAATCAGCCACATTGTCACTTGAACGAATCTGTTGCACATTAATATCACTATTTTTTTAGCTCGTGTGTATAGAAAAGTTTTGGCGAAATGTGCTTCGTTTTATCTCTATGAGTCCTCCCTTAAGTTGTGTTGTGCATGTTGCATTATCCTCATAAAAAATCATGGGTACTTTGTCACATTTCAACCATATTTTTTGCGAATAAGATGTATCGTGGACCTCAACCACACACACTCTTGACTTGTTTCATGAATAACTATTATCTCAACATGGTTCGATGAAGTGGCTATGATAGATTGTTTTGTAAATCTCCAAGATATGAAAGTATCTTTACGTATGAACACATTGCACGTTTGAGATCGAGATTTATGCAGGTTAAACAAATACCTAGCATCAACATAATCAATAAGATTGGGACTGCAATCTTTAGAATAAAATAAAATCAAGTGTTTAATCATATTTCGATGTCTCCTAGTAGGAATAGAAATATACCTTGCTAACAAATTAACTGAAAAAGGCTATATCAGGCCTTGTAATATTTGGAAGATACATTAGTGCACCAATTGCCCTAAGATATGGTACTTCATAACCAATTCAATTTGGTATATTTCTCATTTCAAAAAATAATCTATTATTTTTTAAAACTCTCCAAGAGTTTCAATGATTTTCAAATTTATGCAATACAAGGATTATAAATAAGTTATCGAGAAATTTTTATATGCTTCAAATATTTTGAATCCTTAAAAAGTTTTCATATAAATTATGTCAAGTGACAATATTCAACATTTCATGTGTGACATCTTCAAGTGTCTGGACTGCAAATCATATAAGTTTTATGCTTACCAAGATGCATCCTTTCACGTCACTTGATAAATATTTTTACGTCAGCATGCTTAAATAAACGTAGAATTCAGATCATCATAATCTCTTACAATATTGTGTTAATATGGTATCAAAGATATTGATGATATTCATTTCATCTCGATTCACCGTGTGACATAACATTTTGAGATGACATCACTTCATTATTTTCAGGTACCTGAACCTCTCATAAGATTTCATGAAGTGTTATGTCGTAGGCTATTCAAGAGCACATTGCCGTCTTATTATGATTATTTGCTCCTTATCCCCTCCAAGGATTATTTCATTTGAAATCGATTGGTATATCACGCTTCACATATGCATAACTTTGTCTTTTAGGAACATAAAATAGAAGCACTTGCATCTTAAATATGAGATGCTTTCAGCATTTGACTTGAATTATCTTTTGAATGAGGATCTGATGATAATTCCTAACATATTTCATAGCTGCTTATAATATCCTCCTTATGTTAGAAAAATTAACATACACCTTTCATCTTCTTTGAGGAATTCATCTTTGTGCATTATGGTATATTCCTTATTCGTATACCGCACATCAAAACTATTAGATGTACAATGTGTAGTTCCTGACTCAGAACCGACTTTAAGAAAGAATTAATCATAATTTATTGGTTTGATGCATATAAGTACTTTTGTATATAATATTTCAAACCAGCACATGAAGCTTCTATTCTCATTAGTAATGGTTCATCTATTTATCAAAGACCTTCTATGTCAAATCAACATTATCAAAATGAATTGTCTTGATTACACAATTTGAAAATTATGCTCTTAACTCAATTTTATTGAGCAAGCAACTCCATGAATGTCAAACTGTAGGTTGACAATGAATGTACATGTGATCATCTTATTGATGCATCTTTTCAACCTATCACATGATAGGTGAACGAGCTCATATTCACCTTTTATATTTTTCAAAATTTAAGGGATCCAACCCCAACATTAGTTGTTCTTTAACTTATCACAAGAACAAGCAAAATCAAAAGTTCATGAAGAATTTTCTTTGTTTAATATATATATGTTTAATACTCACTATTCAAATCTTTGAAATGTCGTAATCGTTCATGTCAATTTATGAACTTTTATTCTAGTAAACTCCAAGGTTATCATGACATATGTCTTTTACTTAAGTAAATTTGAGATTTACTATTACATGAATAAAGTTTAGATTTACTATTTCAGAAGTAGATTTTAAAATAATTTTTCTCAGTTATTCTGTCTCTTTTGGAGGTGAGTTGTGATACCATCACAATAAAGTGTACGTTTGTATTAATATGCTTTACTAAATATTATCGCATTCACCTTAGGGAATGGATATATACTTAAAACAATCAAAATTCTCATTCCCAGAAATGAAATATAATCGTGCTTTAAGCCTATTAAATTATGATAGCTTATAACCTCTTTCAAAATATTGCTAATTGAAGAGCAAATTGAGGTGTGTATATAGTGTAGAGAATTTTTCTCGAACATATCTTATAATCATAATAAGCGTGTGAAAATATTATCACTTTTCATGATTATTATCATATTATTCCTTCATGCTTGTATCCGTGCATTCAGTCAATTGTTTTTTTCCAGACATATTTTGCTCTGCCACCATATTTCTTTTAAGAATGAAGCAAGTTGTCAACTTTCAGATTCATCATCTATTGCTGCCACATTCACTTCATGAAATAGAGCATATCAATAGAATATGTTTCATGACTATTTACCAAATACCCATTATTTTACCCTAACCATCATAATATCATCAATATGGTGTATTAAGATTCAAACTCAATCTTATCCATATAAAGGTGTCTTAGGCTTTAACTCGATGAGACTTGAACCCAAAATTCCTATCATCATGTGCATTGGAATTTTTAACCCAATGTCTTACCCTCTTAATGAGATGAGACTTAAATTCATCATCATATCTTTTAACAATATTATTTTTCGTGAACAAATTTAAAGCATAAGTGGTTTCAAACCAATTATTTTTCCTCAAATTCAATAATAATTATATCATTAGTAGCAAAAGGCAAATAACATAAGGAATTACTAACCTTGAAATTACCTTTAGATTTATAATCTCATCTTGTTTGACAGAGTCTCGTGCTGATAACATGTTATGAAATATAAAGTAAGAACAACAAGAATAGAGAGAGAAGAGAGAGTGATTATTATTTCTCTTTAGAAGATTTTTGATGGGGTGAATTACAATGTTATAGGGAAAAACTAACCTTGTAGTTTCTAACTTTTCTATAAATAGACATTCACTATATATAATAAAGTAGATATTCACTATATATGAAAATATATTTATAACAGTATTAGATAATAAATAATTTTTAATAACAAGAAACAAATAGATACAAAATGATAAATTAAAAATGATTGCACGATGTACTTTGCAATAGTCACATTTGTGTCAAAAAGGGAGTATGAGAGTAGTACACTTATTGAGATCTAAATGATTGAATTCAAATAAAAAAATTAAATACATAGTTACGAGCTAAAATATGAATGATCAATATTTTAATTTTTAGTCGGTACAAATAAATAAAGTATAAAATACGTAAACAAGAAAACTAAATTTTATTTTTTTTTACCATTTTTTTCGTTTTAATTCATGTGACACCATTTGATTAAACATTTAGAAAAGACGAAATGCTATTTTAAAATTTGTGGTATAAATAAACCTTAAATTTTTTGTGATTATGAAACATTTCATTAAACAATAAAATAAAAATTGTAAAAACAAATTATTTCTAAAAATAGAAAAAGGACATTCTTTTTTTGAAAATATTAAAAAGCAAAAATTATCACATAAATTAAAATAAAAAAATATAAAATTGAGTCCGTACTCGAGACGAACGATATACCATACTAGTAGTGTATTAAGAAAAAGTAAAAGTATATATTAGTAATATTACTCTTCAATATTCCATTTCAATTTTACTCTCTCTCTCTCTCTGGTATTTGATTCAGTTGTGTATAAGCTAGTATTTCAACTTTAATATGATATTTTGTTATTTTGATATTTACATGACATACTTTCTAAAGAAATTAGTACTTCAATATAATAATGTGGTGTTATTTTGATATTCTCCATATATATATTTCAAGATCAAGAATGATAGATGAAAGTGATAGATGAATTGCCTTTGGAACTAAGATTAAATGACGAATTACGAATAGGTCATCAGTTTACTAACAGAGCCCAAATGCAATTTTCTTGAAGGATAAGTTAAAATATGACCTTTCTATTTTGTTTTTTTTCGCTATATTGAGAAACGTAAAAAAAGAAAATTTGAAAATGTTTGTAAGTTACTCTATCTGTTCAACAATATTTGTACAGTTTGAAAATTAATGAATAATTTTTTTTTTTTTTTTATCATTTTAGTCTTGTTATTAAATACTCTACTATTTACCACTCAACGCTTTTTTCAAAATATTAAATGTATTATATTCAAAAAATAATATTGTAATTATCCCTATTATTTATGATTTTTAACATATGTGCCAAGTCAATGGTGAATGTATTGGACGGAGGAAGTACGAATGTGTAGGGTAAATTATTTATGTAGTGAATAAAATCATGTAAATTTATATGAAAATAAAAATATATAATTTATTATTATTATTATTATTATAATAATAATAGTAATAATAATAATAATAAAAATTATGTAGAGAATATTTGCCGTATTTATAATTTTGTCTTTCAACTTCGTCTACACGAGTTTCATGATTCAATAGTGTGCCATTTTTTTCTTCTTCAGCTGTCAACCGAGCAATAAATTAATTTGCGTTATTTTCTTCATCAGTTAAATACGATTCCCTTCTGTCATTTATGTGTCATTATTTGTGGACATTATAAAAGATACTGAAAAAGGTCATATATATTACCGAATTATTGAAAATGGTACGTAAAAAATTTTCATGGTATATGTCGTCTAACTTTGGGTATGTATAAACTCTCAAACCATTAAAAATTCTATGTATATACCCTTCAATTTAGACAGCGCCACGTATCCTCATCCGAAAGGAATTAACCTATTTTTCCTTAGCAATTTATCCCTCGACCCACTGAAAAAATATTTTACGGTTGAAGTTGGAAGCGAGTTTCGCTCACATGTCCTCATCCTAAAGAAATGTCTTGTGACCGCGTTGGTTTTGGTTCACCAAGAAATAAGCGTGGGCGAAACTCGCTTCCAATTTCAGTTGTAGAATATTTCAAGTCAGGGCATAAATTGCTAAGGAAAAATGGGTTAATTTCTTTTGAATGAGGACACGTGGTATACGTCGTCTAACTGAATGGTATATACATATTATTTTTAATAGTTTGGGAATATATATGTACCCAAAACTAGACGATAAGGGTACAAATAACCCAAAAATATAACAAACATATTTATGTGTCATTTTTAATAGTTAGGGATATGTTTGACCTTTTTCCATAAAAGATATGAATGCTTTTACAAATAGTAACGGAAAATAAGTATTCCTAATTTTGGTGGCTATAAATAAACTCGCGTGAAATAAAAATTTAAAATTGTGTAAAATTGATGATTAAAAAGGATTATATATGGCATAAAATAAAATAAAGAAAATATGCCAAATTTACATAAGATTATTTTTAAATTGGTCCAGTTATGGGTCCCCCAGTTGTATCCAAGTACGAACACACGGTTTTGACAGTTAATAAAATCTGCAACTGTCTTTGGTTTAACCGCGGAAACGTGTGGACCACGTGCCATAGTTCCCATGTTATACTCGGATTGCCGCACTTACATAGAAAGTGAGATCATTTCAAGATGATTGGATTCCAGTTATAGTAAAGACTTTTCTATTTGTTCTGGAAAGTTCTACGCTTGTCAACATTAATAGTGAGCTGCTACTACTTCTCTATAGTTACTTATTCACTATATTTAAAATGGATTTTATTTTTTGCTTGTTCAATTTTGAAAATCAAAAGATAGTTTATCAGTTAATTTTTTTAATTTATGTCTATTATTAAATATAGTTATTTTCTAATTATAATATTAATTTTATCGCTAGTTGTAAATTTAATACTGCACAAGTAAAAATTGACAGAAGAAATATAATCTATATGTACCTATTTTGTTTTACTTAATATGCCATCATTATTTTAATTAAATCAAGACATTCCTTCTTATATTACAATTTTAAAATGGCCTTAAAATATTTTAAATATAAGGTGTCGTGTATGATAAATTGTAATCTGAATTCTTTTTAATAAAATGAAGAAATAATTTATGAATTGAGACGAAAGATTTAATAGGTGCTCACACTTCGAACTTTTCCTTTCTTTTTGGACAGAGCAAGTTCATAAAAATTTATTCATATTTGGTGTTTTACATTAAACTAGTATAATTTATCATGATTAAGTGATGTAATGAAGTAAAATATTCTATTCGTCCCATTTTACTCGTTCTAATTTGACATTGCACACTGATTAAGAAAAATAATTAATAACATGGTTACTTTACCATAGTACCCCTATTAAATGATCTTTACATTTTAATTTGGAGAAAAAAATAATTAATACTAAGAGTAAAAAAGGAAAAAAATGTCTTGTCTTGATTAATGAAAAATGACAAGTAAAATTAGAAATCTAATTAGGAAATTTGGGACGAGTGAAATGGAACGGAGGGAGTACATGTTAATTAATTATGGTAAAAAATGAACTCTACATTCAAACACATAGAATGCAACATGTATTGACTTGGTGTATACACCGAATGTGAGTAAGTATTTACCGTTACTGTTGTAGGTTACTAAACTCACTACTAAAAAAAAGAGGAAAACCGATCACAAAAACCGACCACAAGTGGTTGATTTTTTTAATTTTCCGACCACAAAATCGACCAAAAGTTTTTGTCGAAAAAGTAGTGGTAGCTTGTTAAAAACCAACCACGAGTGGTCGTTTTTTTTAAAATATATATATATATTCATTTTTAAAATTTATTATTATTTTATTTAAATAAAAAAATTAATTTTAGGGAAAAATAAACCGACCACAAGTGGTCGATTTTTAGTTAAATTAATAAAATTAATTTTATAAAAAACCGACCACTTGGGTCGGTTTTTTGCAAAAAAAAATATAATTAAAAAACCGACCACTTGTGGTCGTTTTTTTACAAAAAAAATAAAATTGAAAAACCGATCACATGTGGTCGGTTTTTTGCACAAAAAAAAAATATAGAAAAACCGACCACTTGTGGTTGGTTTTTCTGGGAATTTTAAAAAAAAATTGAAAACTCAAATACTTCATGCAACCACAACAAATATATAGAGCAGTAACCAAAATGAAAATACAACAAAATTTTTTTGGAAATTTTCAAAAGTGTACAACACATACAAAATATCCAATAAAAGTAAGTACGAAAATACTGCAACAATAGTTTCAAACAACAAAATGTCTAAATTTAAAGTACAAGACATACAAAAATCATAAAACTAACAGTCATCATCATTGAATTCGTCTTCGTCTTCCATATCATCGTCCGTGCTGAAATCATCCAGGGGGCCTAGACCTTTTGCAGCCCGAACTGCATCACCAGGACACGGAGGAATAACCCCCCTAGTCTGAATGAAAGAACTGAATTGCTGCTGCAGGATCCTGATTTGTGATGTCGTTGCCTCCTCAGTCTTTTTCTGCCTTGCACTCTATTCAACATACCTCTGTCTCTGTTCAGCAAGCTCTTCGGTGAGTTGAGAAACCGTATTTTGTAGTCTTACAATAGTTTCTGCATCAACCGAAAAGCTAGAGTATGCAGGGCCGGACGAACTCCTAATATTATCACCAAAATATTCAGTGTGGCATCCGTAGAAATGACCTCTATTTGCAGGACCCGAAGCTTTTGTCCATAACTCATTCCGTACATGCTGGAATATTGGGTCACCCTGACTTTCAGGAGACAGACTACTATGATACTCACCAAGAAGACACCTAAATTCGTCCTATATATATTCAAGGTAAATTTAATACTAACAGTCAAAAAATACAAAAGTTGTTATAGTTGAATAATATCAACTTTGAGAAAAAGATTCATATATTCAAAATTTATTTCTTATGTGGACGACTTTTGCACGAGGTTCAACCCAGACATCTTCATTATTCTGGTTCAATTTCTTTCTCAGATGAGTCACCTCGAAAACCTCATCAGTTGGTAGTTCCCTACCCATTTCTTTTTCTTGCATATGAAAAA
>NC_061113.1:206312239-206349123 GCF_002878395.1 Capsicum annuum | reverse complement strand
GAAATATTTGATTGACTCTCAAAATTATATCAATGACATTTAAATTGGAATAGAAGAATAGCATAATAAATCACAATAATTAAAAACTTAAAATATTTTTAAAATTAATTGACTATCAACGCCACAAAAGTTTGGACAAGGAGAGTAAAATATATTATTTGAAAACAAAAAAAATATTATAAACTACAATAGTTAACAACTTAAAATATCTAAAAATGTATTAAAAGTATGATTGATTATCTAAATTCTATTTGGATTGATTATCTAAATTCTATTTGGATCACATTGTTTGAGATAAAAAAATAACATATACTGAGCTCGTGGTAGCTTTTTTATTTTAAAAAATTGAAATAATTATTAAAATAATTTTAGTATTAATTATTATTTATTTTGTAAATAAAAAAATAAAAAAACCAACCACTTTTAAAAAAAAAATTAAAAAATATATAATAAAAACGACCACCACAAGTAGTCGTTTTTTTTTTATATATTTTTTAATTATTTTTTTTCAAAAAAACCGACCACTGGTGGTCAGTTTTTTTAAAAAAATAATTAAAAAATAATCAAAAAAATGGCCACTTGTGATCGAGTTTTTATATATATTTTAATTATTATTTTTTTGAAAAAAATACTTAAAAATAATCAAAAAACCGACCACAAGTGGTTGGTTTTTTAAATATTTTTAAATTTTTACTTTTCAAAAAAAAAAAAACCGACCACTAGTTGTTGGTTTTTTTTTATTAGCAAAATAAATAATAATTAATACTAAAATTATTTTAATAATTATTTCAATTTTTTAAAATAAAAAGCTACCACTTGTGGTCGCTTTTTTTTAAAAAAAATTTAAAAAGAATTCCGACCACTAGTGGTTGGTTTTTTCTGACCACAATTTGTGGTCGGTTTTCTGTGGTCGATTTTTGCCTTTTTTTAGTAGTGGTACTCTCTTTCAATCTCACCATCTGACCATGGTTTCGAAACTTGACTTTTAATCCTGCTACGAGATTCCATCCCTATTCTAATTCGAACTCTACTCTCGACCCTAACCCTAATTCGGGACTAAAATCTCTACCCCTGCTTGTGATTGGCTCCCGACCTTCTTTTTTAACCTTACCGAGGAGTGTACCTGTCTACTTTTTTGCATTTTTGATGACTCAGATTGATAACCTCTAGGTTGGAGATAGAGAGTGATACTTCACCCTATATCTAATTACTCGGTGCTCGACTCCGACCTCAACTACAAATTTTGACTTGAAATCTGATTCCAACCAAAAACCCGACCTCGACACCTAACTCTGACACCAAGATCCAACTACAAATTCTTGATCCTTAATCCCCCACCCTGACCCCGACCTTAACTCGCGATTCGAGATCCACAATGTAACCCAACCCGATCCTAGCTTGGGACCAGATCTTGACTTGAGATCTGAACTCAACTTTGACCTTGACTCGAGACTCGACTCTCAACCCCGACCCTAACTTCAACCTCGACCTTGACTAAGGACTTGACTCTAGTCTAAACTCGAGACTTGATCCTGACCCAAAATTTTCTCCCACTTGACCCCGAGACTCGATTTTGTCTCTTAATATTAACCCCGACCCAAGACCTGACTACGTGATCTCAACTTGAGATTCGACATGGGACTCGACCTTGACCCCTACTTGAGGTCAAGGTTTTCAATCTTGTTCTAGGATTAATGTCGAGGTTGTTTTTCGTTTTGGCGTCGAGTTTTGACGTGGTTAGGGTCGATTGTTCATTTGGTCCAAGTTAGGTTTTGACCACGATAGGGTCGAGGATCAAGTTTTTGACCATTGGGGTACGGTCGAAACACGGGTCTGGATCCATCATCCATGTTGAAAGGTGGGGGTACAGTGATATAAGTATTTGCCCCGATTATACTTAAATATTTTTGGATATATATATATTAATCTTTTACTAATCAAACACAAAAAAAAAATAAGTAAAAACACTTATTTTTCAAAACATTTTCCATCATACCAAACACACCCTAAACGACCGGATGAAATCCTGATGAAAGATTACTTGAAAAAATGACTACTCAAAAATTCGAGGTGGACTTGATTTCTTTTCTTTTTTCCTGAAAACCATCCATTTATGTCTCTCAGTCCTCAGACAGTTAATATATATAGCATTTCCAACTTCCTTTTGCAAGAAAATGACTGGAAGCTTCTTTAAGAACGTTTTCACGCGGAAGCGCGTTGAACCACGTTCTTATATTTCTAGGTTCTACTTTGGATCTTCTTCTCTTAATCTGAGCTAGTGTTTTCCACCTGTGTTCTCATCTCATAATTTCAAATCAGTGTTTGGACGTATAATTTGGGATCATGGTTTGAAATTATGAGATAAAATCTCAAATCCTCAAAGAACCTGATTTGGGATTTCAAAATCATGATTTCAGCTTTTTTTTTAACTATAAAATTTGATCCATAAGTTTATATTTTGTAAGCAAAGAGAATCTATCATTTTAAAGTAAAAAAAAAAAGGACTTGTACTTTGTGCGATGAGATTGTCTATATCATGTGAAAAATTATATTAAAAAATAACTAGTTACTATTATTGTTGACTTGTTGATCTTCATAAATTATATATACTTGAAAGTTTGTAATCATTATTTCTTATTTATAAAAGGAAAATGGAGACATGCGATTTATCAATACAGTGGCCAAGTAATATAAAATTGAGGAGTATATATAGTAAATGTTGCATTCCTTTTATATTTTGTATGTTTTCTTCATGTTTTAAATTTTTCTTCATGATATCTCGTCGATAGAAAGAGAGAGTAACTCACGTCTTGATTTAAAAAGATCACTAGCCGCAAAGACAGTAAGATTCATCTATTTTCACGAATTCAGGTACACTGAATTAAGTATTTGACGATTTCAAATGATGGATCTTGAAAAAGATGAAACAACATATACAATATAATAGAGTGTGAATCGTTATTAAATAATACTCTATGTAACAAAAAACGGATACTCGGTGTATTAAAGTTTTTGTTATTTGTAGGGTCTGTAGAAAATCGAACCAGAAAGATTTATTATATGTAAACTTATCCTGTATTTTTGTCGGAGGTTGTTTTTACGGCGTAACCATTAACCTTCCAATCACCTGACAGTAACTTTATCCGTAACTCAAAAGATACTGAAATAATATGTAAAAACATCCCCCAAAAAAGTGTAAAAGGTCATGGATATATTCCGCCAATATAAAATTAATAAATTAAAGAAAATTAAAACTCAAGATATTTGCAATACTAGGACAAACTAAACCAGAGGATGAAAAGTTGCAACGTTGTCACACCAATGTTCACAACCCATTCAGCCATTTGAGCCACAATTGACATGATCACGATCATCTCTCAGCTCTCCTTTTGCTTTCTCTTTCCACATCAACCTTCTTCATCCTCCATGAGAATTCTCACTTCTCCTTTTCCAATCTTCCCTCCTCACTCTAAACCCACCATTTCCAGGACCAAATATCATCAATGCAGAGTTTCCATTAAGCCGCCACCATCCAACTTCGATTTCAAGAATGAGTTCTTCAGCGCCTCTCGGGATGCTATTGAAGAAGCGCAACCGGGATTGCTGGATTTGGCTGATAATGGAACTCTGTTTCTGATCAAGAAGAGTCAATTTGGACCTGTTCCACCATGGAGAAGTGACTTTGTGGAACCAGAGGCCATTTGGCTGATTGGAACGTACCATCTTTCTATGGAATCAGCTGTGGACGTTGAAAGGGTCATTCGTGCTGTTAGGCCGGAGAATGTGGTTGTTGAGCTTTGCAGAAGCAGGCAAGTAGCTATCCCTGAACAAAATTTAAAACTCCTAATTCCTGCTCTCCGCTTTATCCTGATCAAAACAAATTTCAGCCCAACACTAACACTTTGTTTGGAAGGTTATCACGTGTGGTTTCATAATGTATTCATATTGTGTGTTGTTTCTGTGGTGCTATATCATTTTACTAAATGTAATGTTTGAAAAAATTGTAGGAGTATTACTTTTCGTCATTAAATAATATCACAAATCAACAATTTGAAGAATAAACCTTACAAAAAAAATAAGGTATAGATAGAACTACTATAAAAAAATAAAAAAAGGTATAGGTAATGACACGTTCACACCAAATCGGACATTACACACAAAATGAGAATTTTTCTACATACCTAAGGATGATTTAACAATACCATATAATGTAGTTGTGGAGCTTTGCAGAAGGCAAGTAGCTTTATCCTGACCTTAGTGTTGCTTGACATCGACGTTTAGTTTGTTTATTTTTGTATAACAAATATGAACTGTTTCATCAACCATTATTTGTTAATCATCGAAACAATTGACACAATACATGAATAAACAGGAATTCAAACTTGGCACAGTCGGCAAGTAAGTACAACTTTGATTATGCTCAACTACACACTCAAATTGGTTTTCATTGTGTCAGTTGAACATTCCGACTTATAAAATGATCATATGACACCTTCAAAATTTATGTTCCGCGTTAGCATCAATTCTAGGAAACACAACAGTGCAGTCATCAGTACTAAAAAAACAGAAAAACCGACCACATGTGATCGGTTTTCCTGCTTTTACGACCACAAAGTTGACCAAAACGCGTGGTCGGAAAAAGTGTGGTAGCTTTTTTAAAACCGACCACATGTGGTCGGTTTTTTTTAAATATATATATATTTAAAATTCAATATTATTTTTTTATACAAAAATTTTTTTAAACAAAAGCGACCAATAAATTTGATAAAAATAAATTTCAAAAGCTTTTGTGAAAATTAATTAATTAATTTCAAGACAAAATCGACCACTAGTAGTCGGTTTTTTATTTAATAATTTATTTAATAAAATCAATTTTAATTAATTATAGTAAACTAACCACATGAGGTTGATATTCTGGAAATTATAGTAAAATTCACATTTTTAAGTCACTAAGTCACCTCCCAAGTCCAAACTAAACTACATTCAATATAAAAATTCACATTTCAAGTACCTACACTTAATCACTTTAAAGTCACTAAGTCACCTCCCAAGTTACCAAGCTTAACAAAATTCAAAATGAAAAATTGACATTTCAAGTACCTACACTTAATCACTTTCAAGTCACTAAGTCAACTCCAACGTTACCAAACTAAACTATATTCATAATGAAAAATTCACATTTTCAACATCTTCAAGTCACTAAGTCACCTCCCAAGTTACCAAACTAAACTACATTCAATACAAAAATTCACATTTCAAGTATCTACACTTAATCACTTTCAAGTCATTTCCCATAAATTAATAGACTGAATTAAGATAGTATCACAAATTAGGCTGAAACTGCCAAAAATAGATTAATAGAAAAGTTGTCTAAATTAAGAAAAAGGCAAGACAATCAATCAAGAAAATAAAAAGGTAGAAAATATTCAAAACCCTCAATCAAGAAATTACTACAGCAAGCAAATCATATATCATTAAGTCAGACTCCGTCGAAAGGGGTTCATTTCCTTATAATTGATTAAGAGTATAAAATTATGTAATATGAAAATCAGTAAATAAGGCATGAGATTAGTTGGGGATTATCACAGATGAACAACCATAAGTTCAAATACATGAAAAGAATGGTGTCACTAAGCAGTAGACAAAAATCAAAATCGATCCATGTGCTAAACAGGAAACAAATGCAATGACCAATTAAGGGTCATCGAAGGCCAGTCAAACTATTTCAATGAACCTAATCAAAATAATCAAGAGTAGTCATGCAAAGCCAGAAATTTAACATCCCTATTAACCTTCACCAGAAAGGAATTTGTTTACATGTATAACTAGGGATAACCAATTAGCATATCAAAGGCAATTCCTACAACAATTGAAGTAGAAAGAGTAAAGATAGAACTGACAGTTATTTTGGTCAATGTTGCTCCGAAAAAGTTGCTCCGGCCAGATCGGGAACGGAGACGGAAGCTTAAACACAACGCAGCGGCGGTGGTCGCCGGCTGCATGTCTACTGTGTCGTCGCAGTGGCGATGGTGAGGTCCTGCTATCATTAATAGAGCTTCACCGGTCATCACCTCCGGTGAAGCAACAATGATGGGAGGCGAAGCTGATCGGAGGTGTGGTGGTCGCCGGATACATGGCGGCGTGGTTCGCCGGAGCGGAGGAGGAAGAGAGGAAGGTGAGTGAAGGGTGGCGGCTGCATGGCTGGAAAGTTGGAGCAGTGGGGAAAAGAAAGAGACCCACCGGCGGCGGCTAGTCGGTGGTGAGGCGAAGCAGTAGACAAGTGAGGCTTGGATGGCGGCAGCGACAGGAGTTCGTCGGTGGTCGCGGTAGACTGAGTAGAGAGAGAAAATGTGGAGGGAGGCGACTGATTTTGTTCAAAAATGGGATTAGGGTTGAGGTTTGTTGTTTAAAATGAAAGAAATGGGAATATTTAATCTCAATCGTCAGATCAACTTTAATTTGATCAACGGCTGAAATTAAAAATTACAAAATAGGATCAAAATTAATATGAATGGCTAGAATTGACATAAAAATGTAGCCAGAAATTAAATGAGTTGAGGAAAATGAAATCAAATTAGGTTGTTATTTAATAAATAGAATAGTAATAATAACAACAATAATAGTAGTAGTAATAATAATAATAATAAATATGATGGTGGTAATAATAATTAGTAATAGAAAATATATTTATAAAATTATGAGCATGAATATCTACAAAGATAATTTAATAAATATTAAAAATATTATATTTAAATTAATAAATTATATAAGAAATATGATAAAAAAATAAATTGTATGTCTTAAAATCATTATGTGACACATCAATATTTTATTTGATACCAAAATAATACGTAAAAATATTAATACTTTAAATTTAATAATTTTTGTAAAATGATAGTCTAAAAGGAGCATCGGGAGGTCAAAATTGGGTGTCAACAATATATATATATATATATACCTTGTAATACAACGTGTTAATTAGATAAATTATCGATTAATTGTCTTACGTTATTACTAATTCAATAATATATGCGTGTTTACATTAACACAATTAGTATATCTATTTCCTCAATAGTATGATATCAACGTATATTCAAAATATTTTGATATATAGATTCAGTTATCTACCTTTCGATTAATGCATACGTCACTACATGGAATATACGTATATATACATATATTCAATTGGCTATCAGCTTTCAAATACGTACTATATACATCACATACACGATTTTACTATCCTATAATAATATACAATGTATTTCACATATACTAAGATGAATAATCAGTTAGTTTATCTTATGTCATTAATAATTATTCACTACATAATATGTATATATACTGTATTTATACCTATACATACACACACATATACACACTATCGACTATATCAAGTTCTAAATACGTACTATATACATCAATACGTATACGAGTATATTATCCAATAATATAATGCGACGTATTTTATATACATACTTTGATGAGTTATCGATTAATTTGATTAGCTTATATTAATATAACTTCAACATACCGTATATTATTACTTCTATCGTTTCAAATCAAGGTATTCAATATGTTTGGATAGATTCTACTAGTTTTTGACTACATCGTTCATCGATCGATCACTACATTATATATATACACACACACACACACACACATACACACATCACATCCACAAGTATATTACCTCATAATAGAACACATTCATTATATTCTAATGAATTATCGGTTATATATGTACGCTACATTATTATAATTGCAATAGTAGCATAATATCATTACCTCAACTGTATGATATAGACATATTTATTATATAAAGATTATGTTTAACGTCATTTAACGTATATACAAAGGAAAATATTTATTTTATATATCGAAACATAAGTAAAATATAAAGATTATGATTAACGTAATTTATTTATTTTATTTGATATATTTCTTAATATAATTTTTTTACAAAATCTAAGTTTGATTTATTTTTATTATTATTATATTGGTTATCGATTACGTGTAATCAGTGTAATTTCAAAAAATCATATATTTGATTTTACATATAATTATTTTTTAATAAAAACTAACCACAAGTGGTCTCTTTATTAAAATATTTTATTTTTTACTACAAAAGCGATCACAAGTGGTCGGTATCCTAAATAATTTATTTTTTATTTTTTATTAATATCAAAACTGACCACTTGTGGTCGCTTTTATAAAATATTTTAAATTTAATTTTGAAAATAAAACCAACCACATGTGGTCGCTTTTTAAAAATATTTTTTATTATATTTTTTAAATAAAAGTGACCACAAGTGGTTGGTTACTTAAATAATTTTATTTTTTATTTTTTATTAAATTCCATAACCGACCACTTATGGTCGCTTTTATAAAATCTTTTAAATTTAATTTTGAAAATAAAACCGACACAAGTGGTCACTTTTTAAAAATAACTTTTAATTATATTTTTGAAGTAATATTGACCACAAGTGGTCCGTTTTCTAAATATTTTTTTTATTCCAATACCGACAACTTGTGATCGCCTTTATAAAATATTTTAAATTTAATTTTGAAAATAAAACTGAGCACAAGTGGTCGCTTTTTAAAAATACTTTTAAATTATATTTTTTAAATAAAATCGACCACAAATGGTCAGTTTTCTAAATAATTTCGACTACTAATGATCGGTTTTCTAAATATTTTTTTTATTCCAAAATTGACCACTTGTGGTCGCTTTTATGAAATATTTTAAATTAGTTTTGAAAATAAAATCGACCACATATGGTCGCTTTTTAAAAATAATTTTTAATTATATTTTTTTTAAATTAAATTGACCACAAGTGGTCGATTTTTTTAAATTATTTTCAGGGGCAATTTTTAAAAATCTAAAAGCGATCACAAGTGAACTTTTTTATTTTTTAATTATATTTTAAAATAAATAATAATTAATATAAAAATTATTGATATGATTATTTTGAAATTTTAAAATATAAAAGCGACCACATGTGGTCTCTTTTTTTTTAAAAAAATATATTTTTTTAAAAAATAAAAAACCGACCACATGTGGTCGTTTTTTTTTTTTTATGATCTCAAACTGTGATCAATTTTTTGTGGTCGAAAAATTATTTTTTTAGTCGTGTAGAGTGTTTAGTTGGAAATTGAAACTAAGGGTGTGTTCGGTATGGAGGAAAATATTTTCTTGAAAACAAGTGCATTTTCTACTTATTTTCTCATGTACGGTTGGTGAGTGAAGAAATTTTTTGGAAAAAATATTTTTTAGTGTTCGGTTATTGAGTGCAAAACACTTCTCGAAAATATTTTTCTAATGTTCGATTAGCGAATAAAAAATATTTTTTGAAAAATATCTTTCTTGTATTCGGTTAGTGAGTAAAAAATATCTTTTAGGAAAATAGTTTCTATGTACCTACACCACACTCTTAGTTAATCCTAATACTTTTCTATATTGTAGTTCAGACTGTCATATTGATAAGATGCATAAATACTTTCCTCTATTGTAGTAATGCAGAAAGAAGTGCAAAGATGAGATATGCCTACTAAATTTAGAGATCGACTAGTTGCCCTCCTACTCTGGAACCTGGTCCCAAACAGACGTATGCAACAAGAAACTCATCAATTCAATACAAAAAATAAATAGATAAGAACACAATAATTTTTACGTGAAAACTTCTTGTACAAGGGAGAAAAATCACGAACTGCCTCCCGGATTTTTAAAGCTCCACTAATATTCAACCAATCTTGAATACAGACTCCATGACATCAAGGATTAAAACTCTCAATCCTTCTTCTCGTAGTAATAACTCTATTGCAAAGAGAAAGGTGCAATAACTCTACTGTACCAAGACCCAGCCAACCCAAATCTAGCTTCAAAGTCACCTAACTCTAGATGACACCACTGACCACAAGAACTAGAAAAAAACACCTACTAATAATGGGCAATAACAGTAGGCAACGTTTACAACCACAAGACAAAGACTCAATTACAAAGAGAATATGAAACACAACTTATGAGCGAGCAATTTCCTTGTTGCGAGTGAGGCCTTGATTCTAAGAACTTCAAGAGAGATTTTTGGTGTGAGAATGTGGAAGCTTTGTTTTCTTGTTGCTGAGGATGAGTATATATATATGAGACAAGAAAACCTGGGATTAATTTCATTGGCTGAGACAAAAAGTGCAGTAGCTTTCTTACCAACTTTGTGTACTTTTGTTCAGCTGTACAGCTGACCGCTGACAGTGATATGAATGCAATCAACCAAGTCCCTAAGTGATTGCAGATTCATCATCACAGGATCTTCAAGGACTAGGTTCCAAAGGATAATTTGTTAATCATTAAAACTAAGTACGTAACAATTTCCCCCTTTTTATAATGAAAAATCCATACGTAGCTTCATGCATACACAACCTGTTATCCTTGTCACTGATACCATCTCTACACATTCTCCCGACCACTAATACTATCCCTTCAAACTCCCCCTGCTTGTTAGCGCCTCATAACCTGTTCCATCTACTATAACATACTATACTCTCATCTTCCCCCTTTTGGTATCATTAAAGTGATAAAACAATTAACCAAATAAAAATAAGCACATATGTTAACGCATGACCATTGAGGCTACCCTAACATAAGCAAAAATAATTTGAAAATGTAAGAGTGATGATAGCACAAAGTAGATTCATTCATTGATCATATGATATTGTATCATAGAATATTAAAAAATAGTAGCATAAAGACCAAGAAAATCAGTGCCAGCACAATAGTATAACTTAAGAAAACTAGACTTGACGAGGTTAGGAGGGGAACACAGATTAAGGACTAGATTGCGGAGACATTTAGGAGAAAGGACCAGAAAGAGTATGGGACAATTGGTGGAGATGTAATACCCCGTACTTCTACCTAACTTAAATTCATCCTAAAAATGTTAAAGACTTGCTTTAAAATATGAATCCACTTTTATACATATGGATTTTTCAAGATTTTTACTTTTTGTTGTGTGAAACATTGAATAAGCTTTCCATCGATACCAAATTTGTCCAAATTCGACACTTGAACGAAGAGTTAGAGCCATTTTAGTAAGACAGTATGCCACTTGAGCCATCAACGCATTGCGGAGCATGCCAAAATTGGACTTCATCAAAATCCAGTGGGCCTCCGCGATTATGGCGCATCGCGTCAAGGCTCAAATCCAAAGTTGTCAATTTCCAGTATCTCATCGCGATACCACTACATCGCGGTAAGATTCCAGGTCCCATCCAGTATGCAACATAATTTCACCGCGCCGCGCTGTCAGCCCAGTTCCCAGTTGGCAATTTCCAGTGGCATGACGCGATAGCATCGCGTCGCACCAAGTGCCCAAATCAGGTTTTCAGTGACAAAAAATAAAAACCTTCTAAGAGCAATTAGGTCTTTTTCCATGACCAGATCAACCATTAACCACGAAATTATGCCCTAAAAACCCTATTACATCACTTTTCCTTACTTTCTCTGAAGAAAAAAATCCTTCTCTCTCAAGAGGCAAAAACCCTAGCTCAAGAAATCAAGGCCAATTCCGAGAATCTTTCCAAGAACTTCAAGAATTTAGATTTCCAGGTATGCGTAGTGTTTATTCATGGATTTCTTTCATCCATGAAGCCCAAGAATCAAGTTCTAAATCATGTATTATGAATATTATGTTGTGGGTTGATTATGTTTATGTGATTGTGGTCGTATGGTTCTCAAGTTGGAATCTTAATGTATTTTTTTGGAATTACATTAGTATATGAATTTAAATCCATGAATTGAGTGGTTTATGAGGTGTTAATTGATGATTATACCTATGCCCTAAGTGGTGCATGTAAGGTGTTTGATAAAATGCATAGAAGACTAGAAATCATGTAATATAGTTCAATTGTGACTTAAGTGATGGATTATGTTTTACCCTTATGTTCAAATTACTCCCATGCTATTGATGTGCAATATAGATGTTTGTTGAAATGCTCATGATGCTAGAATATGGAATTATGACATTGATTATATGCATTCCTTCCATGTACAAGATTATGATAATCACATACTTCATCAAATCCCCAACTTATTGTATTATGAATTGTTGATATTGGTCATATATTATAGAAGTGTCAAGTCTTGTCAGTTTCATATTATCGAGTCCTGGGGGTACTTGTACCCGACAATTTAGCTGTGTGCCTAGAGCCAGTATTAGTTTTCACGATACTCTCAATCAAGCTATGATCAGTAGAATTCAGTCAGTCATGTGCCTCAGGAAAACTTAGTAACATTCTATTAGTTAACAGAATTCAGTAGTATTTCGTCGGTCAACAAAAATCCAGTGAACTCAGTTCAATCTAGTTAATCAGTAAAATCAGTAACAGATCAGTCCAGCCTAGTATGAACTAGGAAATCAGTTCTGTGTCTATTCAGTTGGGAGTAGGATTCAGCACCGAGTGAACTCAGGGATGAGGACACACACTGTCAGCCAGTAGAGGGTATAATCTTTAGTAGAAATCCCTATGTTTCAGAACTACGTAGCCAACGTAGGTTGAGATGTACCCCTATGAGTCTAAGTACTATACATATATTTTGAGTATTTCTTACAGAAGGGGTTGAAGTAAGAGCTCCCTGTCAGAGAGGGTTTACTCACAGCTTGTCTTTACCCGTGGCATGGTACTGACACCCTTCCAGCTGGGGTTATAGATTGGCCTCACCAGTTCAAATTCGAGGCATGTTGATTTGATGATTACCTCCTACTGTCTCAGTTTAAAATTCAGTCTCAGTAATAGAACTCAGTTCAGTTCTATAGATTTCAAGACTGTCAGACACAATCACTCAGCTCAGTACGAAACTCAGCTAGTTCCATCAGATTTCTGGAATGTCAGATACAGTCATCCAGCTCCGTATAACACTTAGATCAATTATTTATAACCATAACTGTCAGTAACAGTTTTTAATTATCAGTTACTAGTAAACTCAGATATCAGAAAATCCACGTTATCAGAATTCATAAGTCAGTGTTATCACGATCTCAGTCACAATCACGTATTCATGTATGTATTCTCACGTTCATGTTATTCAGTCAGTTAGTATTGTTCATGCATATGAACTATTGCATTCAGTCACCTCACTTGCATACCAGTACATTCAACGTATTGATGCATTTGCGCTATAGTATTTTATACCATATGTTTAGAAGCACGAGCTCCCGAGCATTCTTAGTAGATCAGACGTTCAGCAGCCAGACTAGCAGTGAGTCCTCATCATTAGAGGATAGCATGATTATTTATTACTTTATTATTTCAGTAGTTAGGAGTTAGTTTGGGTATTGTTATACCCCATTACAAATATTATTTTATATTCAGTATTAGTTCAGTTTTGTACCTTATGGCCTTACAACTTATATTCCACATATTTACAGTGTATTATTCAGTGGTCAGTTATAGATATCAGTCATGGGTTAGTTTGTAGTCCTTTGGGGTCATGAGCGCCGTATAGCATTTCGGGTACAAGATTTGAGATGTTATAGGAGAAGTATGGTCATCCTCTAATTTTCGGCAGTATGATTCCTTAGAAGTTGTTGAGTCAAATCCTCAACTTTTGCCTCTAATTTCGTCACTTTATCATGCAATTTCTTATTTCTAGCATACAAAGTTGCCATTGATCCTGCTCTTTCAGAGCTCCCTATCACTTCACCTGCCAGAGATTTTTGCATCCTTACTCGCCACCATAGCTGCCATGGCATCTAATTGTTTTCTCAACCCTATTTGGACGTCATTCAGATAAGCTATAATGGATTTCAACTTTCCACTTGCTCTCCTGGAGATGCACTTATTATTTTCTAAGGTCATCATATTGAACACTTGCTTCACTGATCTGGCATTTCCTGGGCCACACTCAATATTAAAGTACGAAAGGATCCTTTTCATAAAAACCCATAGGATAGCCCATGTTTTCCATTGTTTGTTGTCATCACTGTGTTCATGTGCTCAATCATAATAGCCGGAAAATTCACCTTCTGATATTTGGACAAGGCCTCCATGAAAAATAGGTCGGGACTTGTCACTGTAGTCCTCTTTTCAGTGTGATGAAGGAGCACCTTGTTTACTAACTCGAACTTAAGTTGGCACTCTCTCTTTAGGGCCTTCTTGGTGACATTCTTGATGTTCGTGTTGTCTAGCTTTCCACAAAGGGTCAAAAACTTTTTTGAGCATTTTTCATTCCTTAAGGGGTCCTGAGGCCTTAGCATACTTTGAACTGGGACTTGGCCCCTTAGTGCCAAACTTCTCATTTCTTTTTCTCGTACCTGTGCTGGTGGACACAAGTTTGTTGATCAGTACACCTTTGGATTTCCCTCTTTTGGGAGAAACAGTAGCCTTTCCTTTTGCCTTAGCTCTAGTGGCAGACACACTCCTTTCAATATCAAAATCAACATCCTCAGAAAAATCATCGTCCTTAGGCATACTTCCAAAATGACTTTCAAAGTCACTATTATTATTGTCATCATGATCACTCTCAGTCTCCTCATTAGACTCCACAACTGTCATAACATTTTCCACTAAGGTTCAAAGACAACTACTCTCTTATTTTTCAATGTCATCTTTTTCTTAGTATTACTTTTATTTTCTTCCAGTGCCTCTTTCATCATGTTCCTTGAACTTAACCTTGTCTCTAAAGTTTTTCACAGGGTCAGATAGAACTTTGACGAAGGGTCTGGGATAAAAGATGCGTCTTAGTTAGTTTTCTCAGAAGAAGTCGCAACAGATGAATTATTCTCCTTTTGAGCACCAGATTCTCTAGAAATTTTAGGAAGGGATAGTGGAGAATATTTTATAATGGCAAAGTCATTTTGAGTGGTGGAATCAGGTTAAAAGAATAGAGGATAAACAACTTCTAAGGGTATTAAGTCATCTCAAGGTGGAGAAGATGAAAGAGAGTTTGACATTTTTGTTAATTTGAGTGACAAACGCTTTGAAAATGAATAGTTAAGAAAGTATTTTGAGAACTGGTAGTCTATGAACATAAGGTTTTAAAAATAGAAAGATAATGGATCAGATTTGTGGATTAAATAGAGGAAATGAAATGATTCATATTTGATGAAAGGGGTGTGCTATGTTTGGTTAGATGAACGCATCCTTTGAACTTAAAGAAGATGTTGCAGCTTTTGAGAATAGGCAGGGAAGTGACGTGGCACACCTGCCACTAAATTTAAAAAGGTACTTCTTGAGAATATAGAGTGATACTAACCTAATGAGGGACTTAGACCCTACATGATTTCCTAAACATAATAAGCTTTAAACTATCTCACCTTTCTCATTATCTTCTTCTTCTTGCCATGGGTGTATATCTACAGAAGATATAAGACTGAATTAAACACGTGTCATATTATTTTACATGTATATTTGCTCATCGAATCATAACCAATTTGAAGGATTAAGAGGAATAGTATCACTTAACTTTGTCTCATTAACCCCAACTTTGTCCTGTTTCTTTCAAATTGTTCTCTACCAAGTGCCTAAAGAAGCTGTAATATATTCAACATCATCAGTTGAAAGAGCCACTGAGTTTTGTTTCTTAGTACCCCAAGATATTAAGTATGATACAAGAAAATAAGCCATTCCTGAGGTAATGTTCCTATAAAATAGGTACCCAGCATAATCAGCATCAACATACCCAATTAAGTCAAAACTATCTCCAGCAAGATAGAATAGGTCTAGGCTAGGGTTCCTTTGAGATATCTTAGAATCCTTTTGGCAGCTTTCAGACGAGATTTCTTTAGATTTGCTTGGAATCTAGCACGCATCCTAACACTAAACACAATTTCAGGTCTGCTAGTTGTCAGATAGAGCAATAAACCAATGATTCCTATGTACATAGTTTCATTGACAGAGGGACCAGGTTCATCCAAGTCTAGTTTTAAGAAAGTTCCAATAGGAGCATTAACAGGCTTTGTATCCTCCATGTGAAATCTTTTGAGTATCTCATGAATATATTTTTGTTGACATACAGTAGTCCTAGTTGCACTTTGCATAATTTGCAGCCCAAGGAATAAATTGAGTTCTCCTATCATGCTTATCTCAAATTCACTACTTATTAACTTAGCAAACTCATCATACAGGAAACTAGTTGTAGCTCTAAATATGATGTCATCAACATAAACTTGAACAATGAATAGGTTTCTTCCTTTAGCCTTCAGGAATAATGTGTTGTCAATTTTTTCCCTTTTGAAGCCATTTTTAAGCAAAAACTTTGAAAGACTCATACCAAGCTTTGGGGTCCTACTTCAATACATCAAAAGCTTTGCCCAATTTGAATGCATGGTTGGAAAATTAATATCTTCAAAGCTCGGAGGCTTCTTCGTACACCCTTTTCTTGAGAACACCATTCAGAAAGATACTCTTCTTATCCATCTAAAATAGTTTGAACTTTATATATGAGGCAAAAGTAATTGAAATTCGAATAGCTTCCATTCTAGCCTCTGGAGCAAATATTTTATCATAGTCTATGCCTTCTTCCTGGTTATAGCCTTGCACCACTAGCCTAGCATTGTTCCTGATTGTATTGTTGTGCTCATCAGCTTTGTTTCTATTAATCCACCTGATCCTTATAACTATTCTATCTAAAGGACATGGTACCAGGTGCAAAACTTTGTTTCATTCAAATTGATGTAGCACTTTTTGCATTATATTAAATCCAATCGACATTCATCAATGCTTGCTTTACATTCTTGGGTTCAATTTGAGATAAGAATGCAAAGAAATCACATAGATCCCTTAAGAAGAGATAGTAGATTATCAAGAAGACATGAGGACCGATACTTTCAACTCGACCTCTAAGTGGGTTGACTTACATCGGGACCAGTTCCCGTTGAGGTGTTATCCTTAAGAGATCGATGATTCCCCTCACTGGATTGAGGATCAGATTCTTCAAGTAAGGATTATGATGGATTAGGGTCCTAATGGTCTGCTGAATCTTCATTTTCAAGGCTTGAACCTGGTCCCTGTGAGTCTTCTTCATCATTAGTATCACTGGAATTTTTTAGAACATTAAGAGGATCTTCTGAATCTGTATCATTTGGACAATTTCCTTCACTTGTACTTCCAACTTCATCAAACACAACATGAATGATTTTCTCCACATACTGTGTTCTTTTGTTGTAGATCCTATAATTTTTAATGGTAAATGAGTACCCAATAAATACTCCTTCATCACTCTTTGGATCAAACTTTCCATGGTCATTCTTCCCATTTTTCATCACTAAGCATTTGCAACTAAAGGGCTTGAAATAACTTCTCCTGAGCTTTCTTTTAGTCATGAGTTTATATGGGGTCTTGTTTAGAGTAGACCTGATATGACACCTATTGATCACATGACATACTGTATTAACTACTTCAACTTAAAAACTGTGAGCTATTCTTGCATCTATCAGTATGGTCCTGCCAATATCCTCAAGTGTCCTATTAATCCTCTCTAAAATACCATTTCCTTGTGGTGTCCTAGGGGCTAAAAAGTTGTGACTAATATTCAGATTATTACAGAAATGACAGAACCTTATATTTTCAAACTCTGTTCCTTGGTCTAATTTAATTCCAGTTATATTTTCATTATACATCACCTGCACTTGTCTACCAAAGGCTTCAAATACAAGAAATGTTTCTTTTTTGGATCTTAGGAAAAAGTCCAAGTGAACCTGAAGTAGTCATTAATAATAACCAGGATGTACTTTTTTTCTCCTCTGTGTGCAACCTTTACAGGTCTACAAAGATCTATATGAAAATATTGTTGAGGCCAGGATCTGCGAACTTCTTTCTTTGGCTTGAATGGGGATTTGGTTTGCTTTCTCTTTACACAGGCATCACACATCTTAGAGTTGGAAAACTTCAACTTAGGCAAGCCTCAAACCAGGTCCTTGCTAATCAACTTGTTCAGCAGGGAGCAACTGATATGGCTTAATCTTTTATGCCACAATCCAGCAACATCTTCTTCACACTCAGGCATGTCATGTTCCTGGGATTGTATGACCCTAGATCAATAGAATATATATTTTTGTTCCACCATTCAGTCAATATTATTTCACCATATGTAAGACTTATGACAATGCACTTATCTGACCTGAACTTTACTTCATTACCTTTATCACAAATCCGAGCAACACTCAGCAAACTAAATTTCAGTCCATCCATAAAGTGAACACCATCAATGGCTTGACTTAAACTGTTCTCAACCTTTCTAATTCCAATAATGTACCCTCTTTTTTCATCACCAAAGGTGACACTGCCTCCTTCATAGGCCTTAAGCGAGAGAAAGTCTTTAATTCTTTCAGTCATGTTCTTTGAACAACCACTATTCATGATCCAGTAGTGGCTACTTCTCTTGGTTTGCCCTGTATTAACAATCAATGGTTAGTATTGGGAACCCATTTCAGCATGATTTCCTAGAATAATGATAAAGGAAAAATCATATTTTTCTTTGTCCAACCAGGTAGACTGCCATCATTTTCTCTTGATACAGAGAATTTTTTCATACTCCTTACCGCTGCTATTCTTAAGGAGCATGAGTATCTTGTCTGGCAAATTTTTCCGCAGTGAGTACACAAGATATTGTCCTTGATAGAGACATATTTGTTATATGGATTATAGGCTGGATATACCCTATGGAACCCCAAGCCTTTTCTGCTATTTGATCCATGACTGGTGAGGCATGTCAGAACTTGAGATGAGGTAGTCTATTTGTGAGCTTTTTCAAGCTTAGCCTTGACCCCAACCAGGTCTGTCTCAAGTTCTGTACTCCTCTCAAGTGTGGTAGTCAGATCTGTATTTGCCTTTGCCAATTTTTTCTCTAACTCAGCTTGAATTTTTTCCCCTTTACTCTTCTTTTTTGATTTAAACTTAGACATTTCACTAAGTTTACCATTTAAAAGATCATTTTCAAGAGAGAGCGACTTGCAGTTTCATGAAGTTTTGACACTTGCACAGGTAATTCAACTTTTTTTTTTTCACATTTATCAAGATTTTTGTTTAGAGACTCCTTATTTGTAGTGATTTCACCAACAATATCTATGTAATATCCCATAAAATTTTGATAAGGGATGTAAAAAGGTATTTTGGGAAAGTTTGAAAATTTTTGGTAGGGGTTCGGGGTCATTTAGGGACTCTGAGGCAGTGAGGGACTGTGATAGTGGCTTTCTATGCCACTTAGCCTCCTCGATAAGATTGTGGCATGCTGGCTACTCTCTATGATAGCTGAGTACTGTGCTGCTATGCAAATTCCGCTTAGTTTTTTTTTGAACTTAGGGTGGGGGCTTTTGGTCTTTTTAACTTTTAAAACATCATAAACATCCCCCAACTCAAGAAAACTCCCAAATTCATTTAGCTTTACATTTCTTTCTATTCTTTAACTCGCAAGTCAAGAAATATAAGGGGTTTCACAAGGATTCCATTATCCGTGCTTTAAACTTTGATTTCTCTCAGAATATATTTCAGGCATGCTTCTCATTCCGTAACTTGTATTTTACATTGTGACATCAATTTATTCAATATTATGTGTTTTAAATGATGGGTTTGAACTTGGTTTGAGGATTTTTTTTTGTTAACACTTGAATTACTTTTTTCCTTATTTTTAATGGGATATTCATGCTTAAATTGATGGCTTTTGGTACTGACTTGGTGCATTGTTATAATGGTAGAATTAGGTGACATGAGTTTTACCAAATTGATGAATTTTTGGCATGGTAATAAAATTAACCTCAACCTACATTGAAATTTTGTTTTTTTTTAATATGGATTTTAACATAATTTATCTTATCTTTTGAAACATCCTATTGCACTAAAAGATAAATGGATAAAAAGGATTTGGATGCCCTTGGTGGCTATGTCTTAGATTTTAAACTGGTAATTGGAGTCAATTTGGTTAATTGGATTGGTTTGGCATAAATGGAATAGCTTACAAGCATATTGGTATGACGATACCATGTTGGAAAATGCCTTAATGAAAGACTCATTGGTTAATGGTTGGTTTATGTGCAAATTATTTTCATTTGAACTTAAAGGAAATTGTGTTGTTCACCAAGAAAGTGTAGTCTCGAGGGACAAATACGGCAAACCACATTTGCCGATGTGGGGGTCTATGACCATTGTGTCAAATTTGCACAGTATATTTTGGGAGATTGATTGACTATTGGTGGCTTTAGTCTATTCTTTGGTACATGCAACTAACATGGACTAGGGAACTTCCGGTAGGGGAAGCCAAACCCATACAGCTCGTGGGTGCCTTAGGTCGATACTAGCTAAACAGTTCAGGACTATATCTTTAAACGATCATGTTTCATGACAATTTAAAAGGCCAACTATTTCACTAATTTCCATTATATTTCTAATACTTTTTGATTCATTTGTCATAGTTGGGGGAATGTTCCATCATCATCGGTATTCTTGGATTAGAGGCTTTTGTCGACAATATTGGGATATTATGGTTGTTTTGTTTTGACTTTTAGATTTTTATTTGACTTATGCATCTCTCTTATTATTTTAGTTGGCTTTCACTGTATACTTTGTTCGGATCTTGAGGTAAGGCTAAAGGGTTATCTCCGTCCCTTGGTGGGCTTAATGCTTGTCACAGCCAGTCTTAGGTTCGGGTCATGACAAGCTTAATATCAAAGAACGATTCAGGTCACTAGGCGTCCACAAAGTCATGTCGAGTAGAGTCCCTTTAATGAGTGTGTAATGCGCCACACTTATAAGGAGGAAGCTACAAGCCATTTATAAATGTTTCTCTTTCCAGTATTCTATTTCGTGCTAAAGAGTATAGTTATCATGAAATTTCTCTAAATCCTGGCTTACCCGCATTTCAAATTATTCCTCCCCAAAGATCTGATGGGCGTATGAAATCAGCTAGAACCTCTGTCCCACTTGGGGAAAATGCGCAGGAAATTTTCTCTACTCATGGAATTTAGACTCGGTTTAGGGCCCCCACTCCCAGCTACACCACTGCACTTGGGGTTTTTTCGGTCCCCACTATCCTCCTTAGACCTTTTGGGTTGGTGCTACCTCTACTCAGTCCCCCAGGGAGATATTTTAAATATAGAGTTTCGTCAGTCCATCTACATGCTTTCTCATATTGCGGCATCACAGTCTCATCATTCTGATCGTGTTGGTCCTTCTCCTAGTTCGTTTGAAGTTATTCGGGTTGGTTAGTTTATGAGGCTGAATCCCCAAACCTTTACAGGATCTAAGGTTGAGGAGTGTCCTCAGGGGTTTATTAATCATATGGAGAAGATCTTCAGGGTGATGCATACTAGTGATACGAAGGGTGTAAAGTTTGCAACTTACCAGTTAAAAGAAGTGACTTATCAGTAGTAAGAGGAGTGGGAAGAGTTGAGAGGTGAGGATGCTAAGCCGGTTATGTGGGATGAGTTTTCAGGTAATTTTCTTGATCATTTCTTTTCTTAGGAGTTGAGGGAGGCTAAGCCTAAAGAGTTTGTGAATTTGAAATAGGGTAAGATAAGCGTTAAGGACTAAGCATTGAAGTTTACCCAATTGTCTTATTATGCTCATAAGCTGGTGTTTAGTACGAGGTCCCAAACGAGGAAGTTTGCACTGGGCCTGTCCCATGATTTGGTGTTAGAGTATAATATTATAATGTTGAATAATTATATGGATATGGAGAGATTGGTGGTCTACATACAATAGATGGAAGATGAGAAAAAGAAACAGATAGAAATGGTAGAAAGGTAGAGCAAGAAGTGTAGGTACACAGAACAGGGTGGAAATCAATAAAATAGTGGAAAAGATGGTAGGCAATGGTCTAACAAGAAGAATTGGGGAAATTTGTATTCGTCCGCTAGTGATCTTTATCGTAAGTCTTCTAGTGATCGACGTTTTCAGTATAACAATGGTCCTCGAGCATAAAGTGCTTAGTCAACCCCACCTTATCTGCCATGCCATGGTTGTGGGAAGCTTCACCGAGGTTATTATGAGGATGGGAGAAATCAGCTCTTCAATTATAGTCAGCTTGGTTATATGCAACCAGTTTGTCCTTTAGCCAAGGTTTCCACAGGAGTTAACAAGGTTCTGGTCGCTACTTCATCAGCTCCTGCAACAAAGGGTGCTTCTTTAGGAACGAGAACTGGTCAAAATAGCCTATATGCTCTTTCCACCCTTCAGGAATCTGAGGCATCCCCAGATATTGTCACTGGTATGTTACAACTTTTCTTCCATGATGTTTATTGTCTATTTGATCCGGTTCTACCCTATCTTATGTGACCCCTTATTTGTCTGTGCACTTTGGTTTGGTCCCAAAATATTTTCAATCCCTTTTCAGTGTCTACCTTGGTGGGTAATTCTATTGTTACTAAAAATTCTAGAGGGATTGTGTGGTGTCCATCTTCTATAGTATGACCTTGGTGGATCTAATAGAGCTTGATATGGTGGATTTTGATGTGATCTTGGGAATGAATTGGCTTCATTCGTGCTATGCTTTTCTGGACAATGGGACTCGAAAGGTTACTTTTCTTTTTCTTGCTAAACCGATAATAGGATGGGAGGAGAGTTTTTTAGTACAAAAGAGGAAGTTCATTTCTTATCTGAGGGCTCAGAAATTAATTTCCAAGGGGTGTCTGTATCATCTAGTTTGGGTTAAGGATCCCGACTCCAAACGTTCCTTTTTGTAGTATATCCCTATGGTTAACAATTTTTTTAAAGTTTTTTTCGATGATCTTTCTGGGATTCCTTCCTATGGGGAAATAGATTTTGGGATTAATCTTCTACTAGATACTTATCCTATTTTCATTCCTCCTTTCAGGATGGCTCCAATTGAACTGGAGGAATTAAAGGAGAAATTAAAAAATCTTCTTGATAAAAGGGTTCATTTGTCCTAGTATTTCCCTGTGGGGTGCTCTTGTTCTTTTCATGCAAAAGAAGTATAGGTCTTTCGAATGTGTATAGATTATCGTCAGTTGAATAAGGTCACCGTGAAAAATAAGTATCCTCTTCCTAGGATTGATGACCTCTATGATCAGCTTTAGGGTGCTAAGTGTTTCTCTAAGATAGATCTTCATTTAGATTATCATCAGTTGATAATTAGGGAGATTGATATTCCTAATACTACCTTCCAAACCTCGATATGGTCACTATGAGTTTTTGGTTATGTCATTTCGGTTGACTAATGCTCCGGCTACCTTAATAAACCTTATGAATTAGGTTTTTAGACAAGTTTTGGATCTATTCATTATTGTCTTCATTGATGACATTTTGGTGTACTCCAAAAGTCAAAAGGATCCTGCAAATCACCCCTAAATTGTGTTATAGACCCTTAAGAACCAAGAATTATATGCAAAATTTTCTAAGTTTGAATTTTGGCTGAGTGCTGTGACTTTTCTCGAGTATGTTATTTCTAGTGAAGGAATCAAGGTGGATCCATAAAAGATTGAGGTAGTTATGAAATAGCCTAGACCTATGAGTTCAACGAACATTAGGAGATTTTTGGGCTTGGCCAAGTATTACAGGAAATTTATTGAGAGTTTTTTTCTATTGCTGCTCTACTAACAAAGCTGACCTTGAAAAATGCTAAGTTCTTGTAGTCTTATGCTTGTGAGGCAGTTTTGAGAAGTTGAAGGATAAGCTGATTTCTACTTTTGTTTTGACCTTAAGGAAGGGTACTTAAGGGTTCGTTGGGTATTGTGTGCATCCCATGTAGTTCTGGGTTGTATTTTGATGCAACATGGTAAGGTTGTGGCTTATGCTTCTAGGCAGGTTAAGGTTCATGAAAAGAATTGTCCGACTCATAATTTAGACTTAGTGGTGGTGGTCTTTGCTTTGAAAATTTGGCATCATTATTTGTATGGGGTGCAGGTAGACATCTATTCTGATCATAAGAGTTTACAGTATGTGTTTACGCAAAAAAATTGAATCTCAGACAGAGGTGGTGGCTTGAATTGCTCAAGGATTATGACTTGAGTTTGCTTAAAATAATAGTTACCATTCCAGCATTCAAATGATACCTTTTGAGGTTCTTTATGGTAGAAGGTGCAGGTCTCCTATTGGATACTTTGAGGTGGGTGAGACTAGATTGTTTGGCCCTGACTTAGTTTACCAAGCAATGGAGAAGGTAAAGGTGATTAAAGAAAGACTTAAGACTGCTCAAAGTCGCCAAAAATCTTATGCAGATATGAGGTAGATAGAGTTAGAATTTGAGGCTGATGATTGGGTATTCTTGAAAGTTTCTCCTGTGACGGGAGTTATGCGGTTTGGGAATAAAGGAAAACTTAGTCCTCGTTATGTTAGTCGGTACCAAATTTTAAGAAGGATTAGTAATGTTGCTTACAAATTAGAATTGTCTAAGATTTTAGGTTTGATTGATCCCCTGTTTCATGTGTCCATGCTTAAGAAGTGTGTTGGTGACCCCTCTTTGATAGTGCCTGCTGAGGATTTTGGTGTTAAGGATTCATTGTCCTATGAGGAAGTTCCGATTGAGATATTAGATAGTCCGGTTCATAGATTGAGAACTAAATGTATAGCTTCGGTGAAGGTGCTTTAGAGAAATCAAAAGGTGGAAGAAGCTACATGGGAATCTGAAGAAGATATGAAATCCAAATACATGTTCTTGTTACCAATGTTGGATGAGAATGCTTAAGGTATGAGTTTCTTTTCTCCTCTTTCCACACATCGAATTTGTCTTTCGATTCTACTGTATTCTTTCTAGTGTCATGTGAAAAACATCTTAACTTCTCATTTAGGGATGAATGATACAAAGGGAGGGGTAATTTCCGTAAAATTTTTGATCATTCTATTGGATCCTCCCATATTTATCTTGCTAATTTTTTACTTGAATTACCATAAGGGATGTTAAAGTGGTGTTTTGGGAAAGTTTTAGAATTTTTGGAAGGGGTTCAGGGCCATTTTGGGACCCCAAGGTAGTGAGAGTCTGCAATAGTGGCGTGCCATGCTACTTAGCTTCTGCGATAAGAGCATGGCACGCTGGCTACCCTCCACGATAGCGCGTGCCACGCTGTTATGCAAATTTTTCCCAATTTGTTATTTTTTAGCTTGGGGTGGGGTCTTTATGATCTTTTTCACTTTTAAAACATCATAAACGTCCCCCATCCCTAGAAAACCCCCAAATTCACTTAGCTTTACATTTCTCTCTCTTCTATAACTCCTAAGTCATGAAATACAAGAGCTTTTTCAAGGATTACATTCTTCGGGCTTTAAACTTTGATTTCTCTCTGAATTCTTCTATATTTCAGGCATGCTACTCATTTCTTAACTTGTATTTTACATTGTGGCATCAATTTATTCAATACTTATTCGTTTTGAATGATAGGCTTGAACTTGGATTGGGGATTTTATTTGTTAACACTTGAATTACTTTTCCTTTGTTTTTAATGGATTATTCATGCTTAAATTGATGGATTTTGGAACTGAATTGGTGCATTGTTATAATGGTTGAAATGAGTGACATGGGTTTCACCAAATTGATGAATTTTTGGCATGGTAATGGCATTAACCTCAACTCACATTGAAATCTTGATTTTTAATATGGATGTTTACATCATTTAACTTATCTTTTGAAACATCGCATTGTATTAAAGGACAAATGGATAAAAAGGATTTGGATGTCTTTAGTGGCAACCGTTTGGATTTTAAACCAGTAATTGGAGTCACTTTGGTTAATTGGATTGGTTTGACGTAAATGGAATAGCTTGCAAGCATATTGGTATGACGATACCATGTTGGAAAATGCCTAAATGATAGAGTCCTTGGTTAATGGTTGGTTTATGTGCAAATTTTTTTAATTTGGGTTTAAAGGGAATTGTTTTTTTCACCAAAAAGGTGTGGTCCTAGGGATATCAATATTGGAAGCCACGTTTGCCGATGTTGGGGGTCTATGACCACTGTGTTAGATTTGCATAGTATATTTTGGGAGGCTATTTGACTATTGGTGGATTTAGCCTATTCTTCGGTAGATGCAGCTAACATGGACTAAGGCCCTTCCAATAGGGGAGCCGGAACCATATATCCTATGGGTGCCTTAGGTCAGTGTAAGAAACATAGGTCAAGACTAAATCTTTAAACGATCAAGTTTCATGACCTTTGTCCCTATCCTAGCATACTATATATGTATAAATGTTGTGCATGTGGTTTATGACTGGAGTTTTGGTAAATACATTATTTTATCATTTTGCTTGAGTTACATGCCAGTGCTATCCTCACTGAATGTTCCTGTAACGCCCCGAATCTGGTACCTGAAACGCCACGGTGCTCATGACCCCAAAGGACCACACGCTAACCCATGACTGATATCTGTACTTGAATACTGTATAATATTTTGTAAAATACGAAAATAGTAGATTGAAACATGCTATAAGGTTCAAACTGTATAAAACATAATATCTGAGAATACGGTATATCAATACCAAAACATGAACTGAAATAAACTGTCTGAACATACTATAGTCTGAAAAGCCTCTAATTGACTGAACTGTCTAAATAAGGAGTTGATGGGACATGTCCCCAACTAACTCCATCTAGTGAAAGCTAAACTGAAATAATGATATCGTCCTCGAATGATGAAGACTCACTACTAAATTTGGCTGCTGAAATTTGGAGTGCTATTGTTGCTCTGGAACTCGTGCTTCTGGACCTATGGTATAAAACACCATAGTGCAAATACATCAGTACGATTAAATGTACTGGTATGTATGTGAGGTAGGCTGAATACAGAGAATTCAAACTCATGAACAATGCTAACTGACTATATAACATGAACGTGAAATACACGCATCAATAAATGACTGTAACTGAATTCGTGATGATACTGACTACTGAGTCTAAATACTGATAACATGATTTACTAATAATTGATACTGAGCGACTGTATCTGATAGTCTAGGTTCTGATGGAACTAGCTGAGTTTCGTATTGTTCTGAGTTGACTGTATCTGATAGTCTTGAATTCTGTAGAACTATTTGAATTCTATTACTGAGACTGAGACTAAAACTATAATTGTGGGAAATAGTCATTTAACTGACATGCCCCAAATAAAGCAATATAGCTGAGTTGGGGTCCAATCTGTAACCCCAATTGGAAGGGTGTCAATACCGCACACTGGTAAGGACAAGCTGTGAGTGACCCTCAACTGGCAGGTACTTAAATGAGAACGGTGGGAACCCTCAACTGAGAGGTAAGCCACCTAATCAACCCTCAACTGGTATGTTAGATGTCTCAACCTACGCTGGCTACGTATTTCTAAAACATAAGGATTGCTTCTAAGAATCATACCCTCTACTGCCAGGTGAGTTCCCATCCTTGGGTTCACTCGGTGATAAATCCTAATCCCATCTGAATAAACATTGAACATTATTAACTGAGCTGAACTAGAATGAGTTAACTAAGTTTCGTTGACTGACGGAATACTATTGAGATTACTGAATTATTGAGCTTTCCTGAGTCACATGATTGATTGAGTTCTATTGACCATGGCTTGACTGAGAGTATCATAAAAATATGATACTAGCTCTAGGCACACAACTAAGTTATCGAGTACAAGTATCCCCAGGACTCAATAGAAAGAAATTGACAAGGCATGGCGTTGTTGAATACATGACCAACATCAACAATCCACAATATAATAAGTTGGGAATTTCATAAAGCACATAGTTATCATAAACTTGTACATGGTAGGAATGCATATAATAAGTATCATAATTTCATACTCTAACATCATGAGCATTCCAACAAACATCTACATTGCACATCAATAGCATGAGAGTCATTTGAACATAAGGGTAAGACATGCATTTATCATATGGTTACAATTGAGCTATAATACACAATTTTTATCCTCTTAGGCATTTTATCAAACACCTTACAAGCACAACTTAGGGCATAGGTAAAATCATCAAATTACACATTATGAACAACTCCATTCATGGATTTCAACTTGCATGCTAACGTAGTTTCATGAAAAACACATAAAGATTCCAACTTGGGAATCGTACAATAAGATAAACATGGTTACAAAACAACCCATAACATAAACATCATGATTTATAATTTGAAATAGGGTTCATGAGTTTATGGATGAAAGAAATCCATAAATCAACACTATACATACCTTGGATGGAAGATTCTTGAAAACAAATGGTGAAATTCTTAAAATTAGATCATCAATTGGAAACCCTAATCTTGTTCTTGATGGATTTGAGAGAGAAACCACTATAATTTGGGTGAAATAGGACTGAATTACGTGTTTGTGACTTATATAGGGGTGGAAATTGACCTTTTTGCCCTTGAGGACGCGATCATTTAATGACTAAAAACTGGGTGCCGACGCTCCAAGTGATGTGGTGCGTTGATGGCTGCAATGCAATACGCGACGCATTGTGCCATAATCACTTCGAGCCTCAGAAGTTTTGGGTCTAGCATCCTGCACAAATGTTGACCAACGCGATTGGCTACGTGGTACACCAAGATTGCGTTGGTCCACTATTTTGGAACTCCAAACATGATCCCGAAAAATCCAAAACTTTTTCGAGAATACCTATTGACCTTCCTGATCATGAATTAATGAAATACGGGACATTAAAGGATATTAAGATGGCGAGATGAGATTACCAACTTTCGAAGGCCAAAATAGGCTAAGTCTGGAAACTTGGTTAGAATTTTCTAAGTCTGGGACCCCTTGACAAGCTTAAAGGACTGAATTAAGCTCAGAAGTTTCGTGGGATCTTACAGTTCCCAGATGCTACATTATTTCATAATGTAGGTTCCAAGGACTTTCCTATTGATCTTGTACAATGTTAAGTGGTCTGGTTATCCTATTGATCCGCAGTGAAGTGCTGAGTCTCTATCTTTCAGAAGGTTGGTTATTTTAATTGTTTTCTTTATATTCGTAGTACTTTTAGATCCATTTGTCGTAGTCGGGGGCATGTCCCAACATCATCATTATTCTTAGATTAGAGGTTTTTATGGACAGTATTGGGATATTATGGTTGTTTTGTTTTGACTCTCAGATTTTTATTTGACTTATCTATCTCTCTTATTATTTTGTTGCCTTCTGCTATATACTTTGTTGTGCTCTTGAGGTAAGGCTAAGGGGTTATCTCCGGCCCTTGGTGGGCTTGAGATGCCCATGCGGCCAGGCCCAGGTTTTTGTCATGACAATCTATAAGCACAGCAACAAAAGACTTTAATTCCTTACAAGAATAATCTTTAAGATTTTCTTTGATATCCAAGAGAGTTACCTTGTCATTTTCATCATCATTTAAATTTGCCATCAAGGCAAAAGAGGAGTCATAGATCTGAACATCATCCTCTACCACTATCATAGAGACATTTTCTTGCTGCTCTGATTCATCTGAATCATTGGAGGAGTCACTCCTGGTAGCTAGGACCTGCTTTACCACTTTGTCAGCTTCAGCCTTTCTACTGCACTTGCCAGGAACCCGGTCTTTCCCTTTGTCCTTTTCAGCAGCCTGCTTAACATACTCCTTGTACTCAGCCTTATGTAGAGGACAGTCTTTGATGTAATGACCCAACTTTCCACATTTGCGGCAAGTGTCATTAGATTTTCTTTCTCAGTTATGTCTACTGGATTCTCCTCTTCTAGCAGAGCTCTTGTTTTTCTCAGGGCCTTGAGGACTTGTTTGGTGATGAAGGCAGTTTCTTCATCTTCAACACTGGTGTTTTCTTTTGTTGCCTTTTATTCTTCTTTTTTTTGTGCTAACCTTTGGACTTGTGATGTTGCTTCTTAATCTCATAAGTCTTGAGATTTCCTACTCAACTTATCCATAGTTATGTTTTCAGTCCCCTAGCTTCAGTGATGACATCAACTTAGCTGTCCCATGACTTGGGTAGAATACTTAGGATCTTACAAACCTGTTTGGGAGAAATCTCCTCACCCAAACAGTAGAGTTCATTGGTTATAACAGTAAATCTTGTATGCATTTCCTGGATGGACTCTCCTTTTCACTTATGGTGAAAGTCTCTTATTGAGCGGTTAGCATATCAACCTTTGACTCTTTCACTTGGCTAGTTCCTTCATGTGCTATTTATAGGTAGTCCCAAATTTCTTTAGCAGTCTCATTGGCAAAATTCCCACTGTATTCATCAAGGCCAACACCACAAACCAGTAGCTTCTTAGCTTTATAGTTCTTTTCAATCTTCTTTTGGTCAATATCATGATATTCCCTTTTAGTTTAAGAATATTTGAAGTCACTTCATCAACTTTTACTGGATTTATGGGAACAAAGGATCATCTTCAATCACATGCCGCAACTCATAATCTTCTGCCATGATGAAATCATGCATTCAAGTTTTTCACCACCCATAATATTGCCTATTGAATCTGGATGGTTGAGTGGAAGATTAACCTTCTTCAAGATTTTGAGGGCAGTCATATTAATGATCATTCCTAGGTGTTAACCTTTTAGGAAGACCATACTCTGATACCAAATGAAGAGATAGACTAGTTGCCCTCCTACTATGGGACCTGCTCTCAAATAGACGTATGCAACAAGAAACTCAAAAAATTAATACGAAAAATAAATAGATAAGAACAAATTAATTTAAACGTGGAAACTCCTTGCTCAAAGAAGAAAAACTGCGACCTACCTCCAGGATTTTTAAATCTCAACTAATATTCAAGCAATCTTGAATACAGACTCCATGACATAAAGGATTAAAACTCTTAGTCCTTCTTCTCATAGTAAAAACTCTATTACAAAGAGAAAGATGCAATAACTCTACTGCACCAAGACCCACCTATCTCTAACTGAATCAACAAGCTAACTTTAGCTTTAAAGTCACCTAACTCTAGATGACACCACTGACCATAAGAACTAGAAAAAAAAACACCTACTAATAATGGGCAATAATAGTAAGCCACAGTTACAACCACTAGACAGAGATTCAATTACAGCAATAACATAAAACACAACTTATGAGTGTGCAGGCCCCTTGTTGCGAGTGGGGCTTTAATTCCAAGAGTGTCAAGTGAGATTTTTATTGTGAGAATATAGAAGCTTGATTTTCTTGTTGTTGAAGATGAAAAAATTTATGAGAGAAGAAAACCTAGGATGAGTCTCACAAGTCGAGACAAAAATTGCAGCAGCTTTCTCACCAACTTTGTGTACTTCCGTCCAGCTGTACAGCTGATCACTGACAGTGATATGAATGCAATCAACCAATCCCTAAGTTATTGCAGATTTTTCATTACAAGATCTTCAGGGACCAGCTTCTAAAGGATAATTTATCAATCATCAAACTAAGTACTTAATATTTACTAAATGACATACACTTGCCATAGATTTACCAGTTAAAGTACTAACTACTAATGTGCTAAGAGTAGTACTAAAGTGGAGAAGGTCATAAACCACAAAGACAAGAACTTTTACAATCAAGTACTACTAACGTGTTAAGAATAACACTAAAGTGAAGAAGGTCATAAACCACAAAGACATGAACTTTTAAAATTAAACTAAAACAATTATCCCATTTACAAAATCACAAGCTAACAGTAGAAACTAATAATTCAAATTTCATCTTTAACTCACACACAATTGTTATGAATAAAAGTCACCTTTTATCAGTTAAACAAAATTAGAAATAACTACAAAATATCAAAAACCAAGTAGGAATATTGAAGTTTCAAAATAGAAGTGTGAGAATGATAATTGCTTGAAACTTATCTAGCTACACTCGTCCAAAATATTTATGAAATTTATTATTGTCACTTCAATCGTTTCAACTTGGAGATTTTCATTTTTTGCTAAGAATGTCTTAGCTAAAGTATCATTTTACACCAAATAATAATTAATAGCATCATCTAAGAACTCTTCCTCATAATCTTCAATTCCCATAATTTCTTTGTATAATTTTTTCACAGCTAGGTGTCTATTAACCATCTTACTGGACCATTTCTTCAAATTGTGTTGATATATTACCGACCAAATCTTCCACATTACAGGATCGATTTCTTTTATGATTTGACTTGACTTAAGAAGTTTCACTCACATCTTGTACATTTTTTTCCTTGGATAGTCCTTCAATGTCATTATTAGTACCTTTCTCCGAACTCTACAATCTAGTGATATATCATCAAATGACTTAGTACAATCATCCATAACACACATACAAAATAATAATGAGTTAGGGTTGTCTTTTTTTTTTCTTTACATGCTAGTTATTTTTAATTTAGTATTTTTAATTTTTGTAAATGTTTAATTTCACTTAGTAATATTATTATTTATAAGAGTAAAAATTAGTTCTAGCTATTAAGATGTAAGCATTTATTTACAATGCATTGCCTTAATGTTCTAGTAAAAACTTTATTTATTAATATGAAGATTTGAGTTGTTAAATTCAAAATTCTAAAATATTTCTAACCAAAAGCAGATAATTCTTCTTTCTTTTTTTAATTTAACTTTTGTACATTTTTTTATAATCTTCACTATTATTTTAAGTGAAATAAAAATCATAAAATTTACTACTCCCTCTTATTTTATGTGGCACCATTTGACTCGACATGGGGTTTAGGAAAAAAAAAGACTTTTAAAACTTGTGGTCCAAAACAATTCTTAGAAATTTATGTGTTTGTAAATCATTTCATTAAGGATAAAAAAAAATTTAAAGTTAAATTGTTACTAATTATAGCAAGATGACATTTTTTTTTTGGGATGAACTAAAAAGAAAAGGATGCACGTAAAATGAGATAGAGAGACATAAAATAAATGTTTTACTAGTTTCACTTTAAGACACTCTTGGTTGAAGTGCTTATTTGCCAATTGAGGCTAAGTTTGAGGAACAAAGATCCAGTCTCAAGTAATGTTCAATGATTTTGTAGATTCATGCCACATGTATCATAAAATAATATATGATTGAGATCAAATTTTAACTCGTATGCTTATCAAAATAATTATAATGGCAAGATGAATTAACGGTTGCCGTCAGCCTATAAGTCATGTTTATTGCCACTTCCAAAAACTACTAGTCACGAGAAGCCCATGCAAAGTACGAGCCCAATATCTATCCTAAATTAATATTATAACAATAACCATATCAATTAATACGATATCTTTTGAATTTTGAAATTTAAATAAATTTATTTTTTAGAGTAATTTTTGTATATATTTTAAATATTTTAAGTTATATATTATTGTGATTTATTATTCAAATATATAATTTTATTTTAAAAACTTAATTCACGATCAAAATTAAACTCTATAAATGTATAAATTAGTAAAGAGTATGAAAAGCAAAATTCGATGGGCCTATAATACTTTTTTTAGATTATACGGGCTCAGTATATGTTATTTTTTTGTCTCAATATATGCGATACAAATAGAATTTAGATAATCATACTTTTAATATGTTTTTAGACATTTTAGGTTGTTAACTATTTTAATTTATAATATTTTTTATGTGATTTTCAAATAAATATACATTACTCTCCCTATCCAAACTCTTGTTGCGTTGATAGTCAATTATTTTTTTTCAAATAATTTAAGTTTTTAATTATTGTGATTTATAATACTTTTCTTTTATTCCAATTTGATTGACATTGATATAATTTTGAGAGTCAACCAAATATTTTATATTTTAAATTTTTTTAAAGTTATTAATTATTGTGATTTATAGTATTTTTTACATATTTTTTTGAAATATATAATAGATTAATTTTCTTTAGACATTTTAAGCTGTAAACTATTGTCATTTATAATACTTTTTATGTAATTTTTAAATAATAAATGTTACTCTCCTTGTCCGATCTTTTGTGGCATTGATAGTCAATTATATTTTCAAATAATTTAAATTTTAAATTATTGTAATTTATAATACTTTTTGTTCTATTTGAATTTAAGTGACATAATGCTTAGATAATCATAATAATTAATTAGGCATGATATCGTAAAATCATGATTGAAGCAGCGAAGCCGGCATGTCTTAAATGACTCACAACAGCTAATTAGAAGTTATATAACAAAATTATTATAAAAATTAGGGAGAATACTCACAAAAATACCTGAAGTTTGATCAGATTTCCAGTTGAGCATACTGAACTTTGCGGGGGGTCCTATTACACACCTAGACTTTTTTTAAGTAGAATTAATTCCCCCTCAGACTTTTTTAAAATGGAATTAATTTTTCCCCGAAACGCTATACCTAGTTTTGACGGTTGAAAGTATAATACATGCGCTCTTTCTTCTCTATTTTATCACTTTTTAATATTTTTTCACCATTACAACTATATTAAAGATTCCGCAACTCAAATTCCTCCTACAAATCAAATTTCAAATGATTTCGGATAGTCAATTCCAAATTTCAAGTCCATTCTCATAACTTTTCATCATTTTTTCACTAAAATCTTGTTCTATCAAAGATTCTTCGATCAATCTTGAAATGCCCTGTTCTGCCTTGCCAAAAAATTCACTACGACTCCAAATTTATTTAGTTCATACTATTTTTTTTAAGAAAATCTTTTTCAAATTCAAATTGAAAACTTTCTTCACTAATTTTATTCAAATCGGAAACTTTCTTAAAAAAATTGTAGGTTCTGTTAATTACAGGACCATGACATTACATAACAATTAATAGCTAGGTAGCTAGCAAATGCTTCAAGCATGTTTGTTTCCAGTTTCGGCGATCAATTTTTCCCCTCTCTTGGTGGATTTTCTTATTGGTTTTCCCCCTAGCTGGTTGTTGAGGTGGTGGAGGTTACCGACGGCATGGGTTAAATTTTGCCATTTTGATGGAATTGAAGATGACCCATTTGGTGTGTGTGCATGTGTGTTGAAATTGAATCAAATTGATCTAATTGAATTGGGTGTGTTGAAGATGACCCATTTAGGTGTATATGTATGTGATAAAATTATGTTCAATTTCAATTCGACAATGGAGCAACCATGGTGTTTTGTTAAAGACTCCATTATTGAAGAGAAGAAAGAAAGAAGAGAGAAGAGAAAGCAAATGAAAAAATAAATAAAAAACACAAAATTATTAAAAATAAAAAAATTGAGGGGTTATGTGACCAAAAAAAGTTTTTTAATCACTCTCACGAACTCAAGGGACGTGATTACACGCACTTGTCAAAGTGGGCTGATATATGCCATTAAAATATAAAAAAAAAGTCTAGGGGGTAATAGGACCCCCCCTGCAAAGTTCAGTATGCTCAACTGAAAATTCAGTCAAACTTCAAGTATTTTTATGAGTATTCTTCTTAAAATTACCTGTGAAAAAAAATTTAAGTGGGCCTCATATAAGACATCAAGTTAATTTAAAACATCAAGAGTTAATTTATATTTTATATTTATTTTATCTTTTTTATTAAATATTATTTTTTTTTTAATACTTAGATGACTTATAATAATTAATTAGGAGTGATATTTAGTAAAATTACGATTGAAGCAGCGGAAACAGACATGCTGTAAATGTCTATTTTACTTTTTTTTTTTGTTAAATATTATGATTTTTCCAAATACATAAATAACTTATAAATAATTAATTAGGGGTAATATAATAAAATCATGGAATTACAAGAAGCTGAAACAGGCATGTTGACGGCCAACTGCCTGCTTCTCTATCCTTTCTCTCTTATTAGATAGTATAATTGAGTGACATAATGTTTAGATGACTATAATAATTAATTAGAGGTGATATTGTAAAATCACGATTGAAGCAGCGAAGCAGACATGTCTTAAATGACTCAGAACAACTAATTAGATGTTATATAAGAAAATTACTATAAAAATTACTTGTAATTTTTTTTAAGTGAGCCTCATATAAGGCGTCAAGTTAATTTATAAAATCAAGAGTTAATTTATCATTTTATGTGTATTTTATCTTTTTTATTAAATATTATCATTATTTTAATACTTAGAGGACTTATAATAATTAATTAGGGGGTGATATTTAGTAAAATTACGATTGAAGCAGCTGAAGCAGACATGTTATGAAAGTCTATTTTACTCTTTTTTATTAAATATTATTAATTTTTAATACATAAATAACTTATAAATAATTAATCAGGAGTGATATAGTAAAAACATGAAACAAGAAGCTGAAGCAGACATATAATGGTCAGCTGCATGCTTCTCTTTCCTTTCCCTCTTATTAGGTAGTAACATTTCTAACATTTAAAATGAAAATTAAAGAAAATTACATCAATATTTAAATTTTTACATTTAAAAATAAAGCAAAGTGCAACATAACAAATAACACTATAATTAGAGAAATGAAGTTCAAAAAGAAGTAATTGAAAGTGAAACCATAACAAAATATATTGAATAATAGCTATAATAAAATAATATGATAATTGAAGTACAAAAAATAACAAAAAGCAACAAAGATTGAAAGACAAAAAATTACATTAGCAATATACGGTCTACTAATAAGAATGCATCACAAGATAACAGAGTTAATAACTCAAATGGTCACTCAATTTTGGATTTTATCCCAGAAAACCACTCAACTTTGATCTCTACTTCAAAAGTCACTCAACTTTCACATTTTTACTCAGAAAGCCACTCAAACTATTTAATCATATTTTTAAATAACATTTTCTTTTATGACATTATTATTTAAATGCAAAATTCAGAAAAATAAAAAATTATCTCTTAATGACCCTTTTATCCTTATTCCCATAAATTAATTTTTCTTTCTCATTTTTCTTCTCCTTTTCACATATTGTAATTGATTCAACATTAAATATGCCTAATAAAATATTAAAAGATCAAATTAAATTTAACAATAATCGAAGGATAAAAAATTATAAATATAAACTCTATTAATACGATGAAATATAACTAAATGATACGTAATTTAACTCATTTATTACTAAAAGTCACGTGTATGTTGTTATTACATACATATAATGAATCCCTATAGCGTAGGTA
>NC_061113.1:206119151-206309239 GCF_002878395.1 Capsicum annuum | reverse complement strand
CAAATTTTTATTTTTGAAGCTTGGACCAACAATGGACACCAGGTCATCATGATCACACGACTTGCCTTTGCCTTTTTTGGGTGTGCGGGGTGCTTTTTTGGGTTAGAATAGGTATAACTTGAGAAAGAGGATAACATTTTAGTCCAGTAACTATGGCAAACTCCTTCCAACCAAAAAAAATAGGCATGCCACAGTAATTTGTCCACATCTCATCCATCTTATCTTTGTTTTCATACATAAACCTATGCTTGAGATGTTCATATACCATTTTCATTTGGAAACGAGCATTATTGTCCTCCGACAAATCAAGATATTTCTCAAAGCAGCTGTCCCTGAAATAAGCATCCAATTTTTGTTCTCGAAGTATTTTTCTGAAGGCGTCGAAAGATTTTCCCATGGCTGACTTAACCACGAAATCACCCGTTAAATCTGTGGCACCATCGCACTGCATGCTCACAGGAGAACGATCAATGCTGAAGGCTTTGACCAGCTCTTCGGTGGAAGGGCTATTAGTATCTGCATCATCTCTTTTGAAACATTCCTCCTCCCCGTGTTCATCATATTCTGCTCCCGATTGAGATAACGCTTGTAAAGCAAGCTCATAGAGTGGTGGATGTAGCCCAACTGCTTTACTTGTTCTTTTACTTGGACTTGATTCAGTTTCTGTTCTTTTGGGAACCATATTATCTAAAATTAATAGGAACATAAAATAATATATTATTGTTGATTAATGCATCATTAAAAAAGGATAACGGTAAATCAAACAAGCAAAACAGTAAAATAACAGTTGCAACAGGTCACTGATTTGTTGTACCAGGTAGTATATCTATTGCAGCATATAACCAAACTGTTGCAACGGATGAGTAATCTGTTGCAACATATAAAACATACCACTCATCTTTTAAGATAGATGAATGGTCTGTTCAACAGATCACACAACTGTTGTGACATCATCTGTTGCAACATATGAGTGATCTGTTGGAACAGTTAAATAATCCGTAGCAACGACTGAGTAATCTATTGCGATAATACAAAATATATCACTCATCTGTTGAGAAAGATGAATGGTCTGCACAACAGGTCACACATCTGTTGCAACACATGAGTAATATGTTGGAATAGTTATCAACGGTCAATATTGGTTAGATTTCTTCCAATATAGGGTCGCCTATCGCGGAAGATGAATGATCAGTTGAAAAAATCAAGTCTTGAACTTTTCCTGTAGGAAGAGTTGGTAGGATTTTATCCAACAGGAGGTTCATCTGTTGCATCAGATCATTAGTCTGATGGTTCTTCCATTACACCAGATGGTTAATTAGTTGCATCAGATTTTTTATCCGAAGCTTAATCTGTTGTATCAAAATTGTAATCTGATGGTTCCTCTGGTGCATCAGATGGTTGATCTATTGCATCATATGATGAATCTGTTGCATCAGATGGTTAATATGTTGCACCAGATGGGTAATTTATCAGAGAAAACAGTAGCACGATTTTGTTAAACAAAAAACAACAACTTCACCATTTTTACCAAGAACAAGAACAGAACAAATCAAACCAAATTGTCCTTTTATTTTTATAAACACAAACAATAAAAATCAAACTTCAAAAAATAGAACAAACAACAAAATATTATAATTCACTTCGAAAAAAGAAGAGAAGAGAAGAAATACCAGAAATTAGGGTTTTATTCAGACCGCATTTTAAATTAGTGCAACAAATATTGAAATTGTTAATCAATACTATAGGAGAAGTGGCTCAAGTTCCTCGTTTTCTTCAAAACTAAAAAGGCCATAAATTTTTACCTGTGAAAGAAGAAAAGGACCGATGGAAAATTCAAAGATGTTGTGGCCGGAGAGCAAGGCTGTCACGTCGATTGAAGTCGAAAAGAAACTAGAATCCCAACTATTTGTAGTCGGATGTTGAAGTCGCCGAGGATTGAAATAAGAAATTTGCAGAATAGTTGGTTGGGAGAGAGTTGAGAGAAGCTGTCTAAAGAGGGATGAGAGACAGGTTGATTGAATTGAAGAGGGGAAATCGAAGCCCAACTATTTGTCGTCGTGGGTTGAAGGGAGAAATTTTGTAGAACTGTTGGTTGGGAGAGAGTTGAGAGAAGTCATCAAGAGAGAGGAGAGAGTGGTTGATTTGGATTGAAGAGGGTGTGAGTTGGGTTGATTTGTTTTTTTTGAAAAAGATTAGAAAGTTTTGAAAATATTAATCAAGTCCACAATTAACTTGATCAAGTTTCCTAATAATGTTTGACCCTATGTGTTGGTCAATGTCACCAATTCTGAAAAACACTTATTCTTCAATTTTCTCCACTAACCTTCTATCATTCAAAACAGTTATTGTTTGATCTTATTAAGTTTGATTTCTTGATTTATTTTAAAGTTGGACATCAATTTCATAGAAAACATGAATACTTGTATTTATATTTTAATGTAAAATTCTTTTTTAAAAGGATTGAGACAAGACATAAAATTCTTTTTTAAAAAGATCGAAAAACGACCATCCTAATGAAATCCTTTGAAGAGAATGAAAGATTTTCAAGTATAATATTAGCTTGTTTGGTGGATTTTGCTGCAATTTTCAGTTCAAACGTAAGAGTGTGTATATTTTAAATTAAGATCGGTAAGAAACGTGGGTTAAAGATTTACCGAAAACCGTTTGTTAATTTTGCCATTTTAATTTTAAATTATTTTAATAAGCATATTAGTTAAGATTGAATCTCAGCCATAAATGGAGTGTGGTACAGGTGGCATAAATCTACAGGATCATTGAATATTTCTTGACACAATTTACCTGACTGGATTTTTTCCAAGTTTGAGCGTCTTGTTTATGTATTATTTAAAACCAATTCTAGCTCAACGCTAAGTCCTCTTGTTCATGAACTTGTTGGTTTGTCTACCAATTGTTTGTATCTTTGCGAGTTAAATTTCAAGTATGCTCTTGGAAAGTAATGGGGAATGCTTAAATGATCTTCTTTTGTTAAAACAATCATCTCCTAAAAAGCTGCTCTTATGGGGTTACCGCATGGCGATCTCCTCATCTCCATGAGCTATGAACATATGACTATGCCATTCTTGCGCCTTGTTGTTGCCAATTGGTTTAGAACAAGGGTGATTATAAACTTGTTCAACCTCCATTTTTTCTTGACTTCACTTGTTGCAGAGTTCAGGGCAGGCATCATGTACACTTCTGATGATAATGATATCAATCAGCCTTTAAAATCAAACATGTTTTCTTTGAGTGGGACGGGTTTTTTTGGCGCTGTTGGTCGTAGCATAAACTTGGGTAATTACTAACCTTAAGCTTTAATTTGTATGCTATCTATGCTTTCGGAGTATGATTTATCAATCTAGCTATTTGATGTGATAGGAGGTCAAACTGCTCTAGCATTACGCGTTTTGCTGGCACTTTTCTCATCAAAAATGTCTTCAGTTGCTAATCGTCCTTTTGGAGATGAGGTAGTTCTGTGGAAGATGTTCCTCATTTACAATTAGGATATTCCCAAAGACTAAGAGAAGTTTGCTGTTTCTGTTCTCAGTTCCGGGCTGCACGAAAGGCTGCTGAGGATATTGGTGCTCAAATTATATTGGGGGATCGTCCAATAGAAATAACTGTATGCTGCACTTACACTTAATTAGTCCAATGCAACTTTCTTTTCCTAGGATACTTTTGGATTTTAATGAAGTGGTAAAGTTACTTTTGATTTCTAGAAAGAATGGTTCTGATGGCTTCTATATATTAGGACTACCTGATTTTGCATGCAAAGCAAGATAAGTTATATTTGATGCTTATTATATTGTTTCTCTCAAGTGCGCCTATCAGATGCACTATTTGGTCCGACGACAGAGTTACTTGTAATGCTAGAAAATTTATTGTTACTCTCTTGTGTTGTCAGCTTGAACGAGCATGGACTTCGCTAAAATGGAAAGAGAAGATGAGCCTTCTACTCTCTGTCTTTGGCGGAATAACCTCATCCACGGACTTATCAGCAAAGGCATTGGAGGTTTCCCTCTCGTATCTATGAGATCTTTGTGGATACTAATGATGATTGTTACTCGTCTACTCTATCAAGCATTACCTCTAATTTTGCATAGGACCTCAGTTAGCGAATTAATAGGCTAAAGAAAGCTAAGTGGCATCATCTTAAATGGATTGCCATAAATATTATAGCAATTACAAAATGGATTAGGTGCATGTGCTTTCATGATTCTATTTTCATTCTTTTCTATTCTGTGGCAGGAATCAAGTTCTGATGATAGTAACTTTCAGCTGTATGAGAAATTAAGCTTTTCATATCCGTCACTTCTGCAGCCACTCCTACATGAACGTGACACGGTTAGTTGCTCTTCCCTCATTAGTATCTCCGGACAAACGTCTCATTTGGAAACAGCCTTTCTAATCCAAACATCTCATTGGGAAAGGACCTTACTAATGGATATTATGGAAAAGTTGGACAACATTGTGTTTTCAGGATCAAACTGAAAAGAGAACTGCCATATTTCATTAATTTATCCATCTTTTCTTTCCTGTTCGTTGGAGAGGATATAAATGTGTTAATATGTTTGTTTGAGAGTATATACATATAATTGGGATCTATAATGTTATTTGCGGAGGATAGTTCTGGAGCTTTCTATTTTAAAACCATTTAGGTCAAACTTTTTTTTCACTTCTGCTAGTGACAGTCTTTCCGTTTTTTCCATGCAATTGTTCCATTTAGTTTCTTGCTTGGTCTCTGAAGAGGAGCAAAGCAGTGAACAACTGTAAGCAAGTTGTCGGAATCATTGGGAAGGGCCACATGAATGGAGTAATATATTCCTTGGTGTCTGATCAAGGAAACTTGCGCTTTCGAGATCTTGTTGGGAAGAGTCCTTCAGGAGGGCTCTCTGGCTGGGTTACTACTATCTTTGGTAACCTGGTTAGAGATGCTATAATTGGTGTCCTTCTGTGGCTATTGTATGAACAACTAACCAATGGTTTGAAGTTGATTGACTAAACTGCAAGGCCAAGTTTCGGACTTCTTGTACTATCCAAAAACACTCAAGTTAATTCAATGAGAGGGATGAACACTCCTATCTGGACTGCCATCGAGAAAGAATATGAAATATTATTCTCGTTCTCCATTTTTGTGGAGCTATTTTTTAAGCAAGGTAGCGGATAAGTCATCCAAGAGTTATGAAGAATTGAATAGTTTAACAGTTAGAATGTTAAGCTCTTATATGGTTATAAAATATTTTTTCAGGAAATATGTGGAGTATTGGCGGATTCAGAATTTTAAGATCGTGGGTGCTCAAGCCAACTTTAATAAATATAATGTTGTTACTGGCCAGATCTCATAACGTAACTTATGTAAAACTTGACCATCTAAGAAACAATTTTACCAACGAACTATTAATATGGTTACTGCAAAAAATATTATTGTTCTATTTAGAGTCATTCTAATATACTTTTCATATTATTTTAAGAAGATGAATTATTGTTATTTATAGTTGTGCAATTTTATCTTGTATGTTACAAACCAAGATAACTATTTATATTCATGCTAATATTATATCTCCATATATATCATTTTTATGTAGTTTATGAATGTTAGACTGAATATGCCACAACTTCAAATAATCGAAGACAACCTTAAATAGGAAGATATGTAAGCCGTAAAAATTCTCAATTTCTTAATGCCATTGAAAAATAAAAGCTTAAAATCAAGCAAAAGCTCCTAATAGAGCACCACGTAGCAGTACTAGATGAGTAAATGTTCTCTCTTTTTTCTTTTAACCTTACATAAATTTCTACTAGTTTACCCCTAATTACACCCTATTCCAACTTCTATGAAAATTTGATAAAATTTTAGCTTTTAATTTTTTTTTGATACATTCAAATACAATAGATACATCATAGCTGATACATCCAGTGAAGCAACTACTGCACGCTAAAAAGAAAAACAACGATAATTAACTTAATTAAGGAGTAAATCATGCTTTATATCTTCAAATTAACAGTTAAAAATCCCTCAAAAAGGTAATTAGTTATTGTGTTTATTTTCAAAATATTCTTCTGCTCCTTTATCTTGCAGAATCATTCTTCTCCCTTGTTTTCTGTTATTTTGCTGTGATTATTTTAATATTCTCAAATAATATCTCAGTGTTTGGGTTAGTGATGTCAAGTACGAAGGATATAAGAGTGATGACATTGTAATCGGAGAACATGTAACGTATGAAAAGTTGATTTCTGCCATTGCTGCAGCATTTGAAATCGACAAAAAAAGAAAAAAAATCAAGCTCGATACATTGTTGATGGAAATTCATCTCCATTGTTGATCAGTAAGGATATGTGGGTGAAGCTATATATAGAGGTTAAGAAAAGTGTGACAGAATTTGGGATGTATCCATTGTGTATCAGTACAATCGATAAAGATGAAAGGGAGATATTACTTGAGGGTGAAGCTGGAGCAGTTATGTATCTAAAGGGTACTGATACGGAAAAAATAACATTAGCTCTTGTTAATTATGATATTTTTGAGCCTTCTTCTAAGGTGAACAAAATAATTACAGATGCAACAATGCAGTCGTTAAGGAAAGCCAAATTTACAAGGACAAAAAATACTGGTATCTGTAATGTCAAAGTATGCCATTGATCATTCATTCAATTTTAAAGTCAGAAAATTTGACAAAGGTATATATCTGTTATTGTCTGATTTTAGAGGAAAAACAACTATGTTCAATGTTTTAGCCAAAATTATGTATCTCAAGGTTCAGGAATTATGTATCCACGTATTACAATATTTGATGTCAAGATACAAAACTGCAATTACTAAGATATATCTTATTATGAACTTATTAAGACGAGATACATAATGAATTGACTGGAGTAAAGTTAGATACATACTTTTTTTATGTATGGGGGAAAATTCATGAAATACTTTTAGTCTTAAAGTAAAAATTTTAAATAATGTTGAATGTCATAAATAATTGTCACGTATTTAATAATTAGTGATACATTTGTTAATAAATATTTTATTCTAAATATGATTATTTTTTTGCAGCTATGTCCTAAAATGTTATTCGGTAGATTGTAGTTGAATTTTTAAGGCATCATGTTGAAAGAGTTCGGAACTCTTAAGGATGTTTCATGATGTACACACCAGCCCTTTGAAAGGTAGAATGTTCACACAAGTTCAAGCTATGATTTCATTTGTTAGTGATTTTACGACTTCGAAATTAGTCAATCATAAGAGAATACACACACCAACCGACATAATTGAAGATATTAAATCTTCTTTTGGTATCGACATTAATTACTAGAAAGCATGGAGGGCCAAAGAGCGTGCAATTGAGATGCTAAGAAAAAATCGGCTGATAGTTATCACCAAATACTTAGATACATATATATGTTAAATTCAGTGTATCCCAAATCACATATTAGAATACATAAATTCGAAGATAACAAGTTTTTGTATTTGTTCGCAGTATTACGAAAATTAATAAGAGTATTTGAGTTTTGCAGGCTTGTAGCTGTTGTGGATGGGACACAATTGGGAGGAGCATATAAAGAAACATTTTTCTCGTCAAGCACTCTCTATGGGGCAGGTACTTGAAATGAGATGTTTCAAATATAATGTTGCGATTTAATTTGAATACTCTATTTATCTATTTTCGTTGAATTACTTGATTGATTTGAACTGTAGAAATGGCATAATAGATTTATTTTTTGACTTTATGATGCATATTGTCAATGACGTATGTTGTTGTAGACTTAGAAAATGATAATTCCTGAACTTAATTTTTTGAGCAGTTTAAATGTGCATCTGAAGAGCGTGAAAATATGTGTGTTATATCTAATCATAACGGAAAACATAATGAAGACTGTGAGCATTGTGTATCTCAATGTCCCACATGTTGCATGCATTTGATATCTATGAAAGAGTGCATGCAAAAACTTCAGAAAGAGCAAAGACAGACTTAGAAAATTTTTTTATGCAATGACAAAGACATATAGACAAAAAGATTTTGATTTTTTTATGGATCAAGTTGGCAAGGCAGATCAATGAGTGAAGTCGTAATTTGAGATTACAGGATATAATAAGTGGGCATGAGCAGTTAACCGAGGTACAATGATAACTTCAAATATAATTGAGTGTATAGATGAAATACTGATTGACGCACGTGAATTGCCTATTTTAGATTTTCTGGAACTAACAAGAATAATATTTGAATCTAGAAATTGCAAGAATAAAGTAAAATCATTACATACAAAAACAATATTGGGTAAAAGATTTGAAAGTATTCTTCAGCAAAATATGTTAAAATCTTCTTGATACGGTTAGTTATTTTGTTTACACTTTTATGATATAGATATAAGATAAAGTTATACTACAATATATTTTTATCATGATTTAACTGACTTTGTATCAATAATTAATTTCTATGTTTCCGAGAGATACATTTCAATTTTCATGTACAAGAAATACAAACTTGTGTTAATAAGAGATACATATAGCATCTATTTAACACATTATCTATTTTTTGAAAGGATAAGACTTCATCATCATATCTGTACTCTGCTTATGATGACGGAAGAAAATACAATGTATATCTAGATAATAGAAAATGCAGTTTTGAAAGATTTTAGTTGGAGAGATAATATATCAACACATGATGGTAGTTCTTAAAAGAAAGCATGTAGATAATATGAAGCTCTTTTGCTCTGAGTATTATCATCTAGAAATTTTAATGAAGATATATAAAGTTTTGATATTTTCAATGCAAATAAGAAAGATTGAATTATTTCATACAAAATTTAAGATAAAGTTCTGTTATCATCAAAATACAAAAGACCATCGAAAAAGTTAAAGAAAGGAAAACACAAGAAATCAAGTGAAACTCTTACATAGAAAAGTAATTACCGCAGACGATGTGGTTATAAGGTCACAATAGATGTACTTGTAATTTCCTTTCAAAAGAGGAGTGACCTTGTGGTCTGCATCAAATTTAGATATATTACTCTTCAGTGATTTATTGTTTTGTTTTGTTATTTATGAAATTATTGCTAGTTTTAAAATTTTGATGAATAATATTTGTCGGAATATAGCGATTGTTATTCTTAGATCTAATATATCATTAGATACATTAAATTATTTTATATTAAGATGATAATACACACAATTTAGATAATAAATCGATAGTTTGAGAAGCTTACTTACTATCCAACTTTTTTCTGGTGTTATGAGATACATAATTTTTTCCACTTTAAAATCATTTCATAGAAATGTAATGCAATAAATTCATTAATTGAATTTTTCTATAACCAGTCGTATTTATTGTACAAGACAAGAAAAATATTCTAATAAATAATTCAGTATGACAATAAATACATATTATATTTGAGATACATAATTTAAATGATAAGACACATTTGACACATAATTATCTTTGATTGTATAAGACTCATAGAACATTATTCAAATTCTGAAAGCTGACATAGGAAATCAGTGTACATACATTTATTAAGTTAAATTTCTGTAAATAAATATAGAGATATATAACCTAGTTAATATATAAGATCCACTATTAAAGTTTAATTTCATTTATTATATTCATGTATCAGATACATAATTTACGCTAAAATAAATTATAATAATATATATGATACATACATGTTATAATAATGCATTTGATTGATACAAATTGTAAAGAGGTGATATATAAAAGAAATATATATAAAATTGCCGGATTAGAACTACGTTATCATCAAAACACTAGTTCTCAATAGTAACAGAATTTATCTTTGTCAATAAATCAAAAAAATTAGTAAAGATATTTATACCTTTAAGAATAAAAAAAAGGACAATTTCAAAGTTGAACATAACCAACAAACTACAACTATTCAATATTATCCACGTCATCTTTGTCTGGTGGTATGAAGTTTTATTTTAATCTGGGTGGCCCTTTATTGTCACTAAAATATTCATTGTCAATTTTTACAACTCCATAATTGAATAACAAGTAGGCATATCTCAATCGATGATTTTGAGCAACAATCTCAAAAGATGGTATATTTAATTTATCACTTAGATACTCAACGAACATAGTCATAAATTTCTTGCAATTTTCGCATCATGAATTGTACCAAAAAAATAAAATCACAGATTTTTATAAATGCAAAAAATAATGAGAAAAAAAGTGATACATACAAATTGCCACTTTTTTGTTGTGCAATGTCAAAAATATATTCAACTTGAAATGAGTTATTTTTGATCTTTTCTCCTTATAAGTTTCAAGCGCTGACCAGTTAGTGATTCACCTTTTGTTTAAGAAAATTACTGTACTGAAGATAAGTTGGGAGCATTATAGTCAATTATTGAACCTCACTCGGTTATTTTTCGTTCCTTGAAGAGGACATCAAATCATAGGCACGAATCACCACTCCTTAAATGCAATGACTATCAAGATCCAATGAAACTCACCATCACAATTTATTGGGACAAAGACCTCATCTAAAAATATACCAAGACAGATCAGTAGGTGTACTTAACCCTCTAATTGCGTTAATTAGTGACTCTTCATATTGAGAAACAACATATAACGTGCAAATGCCTCCTGAGTTGGAAGAACCTTATCCCCTGCCAGTGGATAGTAATTCTTATATGCCTTATCAATGTAGATTTTGAAAGAACAATCTGTGATAGTATATCTACATATTGGAGATTTCGGTAACAGTCTGTGATAGTATATCTACATATTGGAGATTTCTGTACTTATACTTCTTCTGCAAGTAGTAAAAAATAATATTTAGATGCCGTATAATTATAATAACAAATGATAAATAACTCAATAATATAAGCAAATGCATTGTAAATATTATTTAATTATTCTTTAGTGATTATTATTATTATACATTAGTTTGATTATCACCCTTGTAATCTTGTATTTCAGGTATCAAAAGTACCTTTGAGTTATTGTACATAAGAAATCAGGTTTAAAGTAGAAATGGCACAACAAATTTTATGGTAGTCTACATTTTTTAGCTTACCACATCGAGTTCTATATTTTGAACAAGAGAAGAATGATATTGTATGGTAAAATTGAAAATATTCAAAGTTGACAACGTTTGTGTTCTGTCGCAATAGCTAAATATATTCCTTAAATTACTAATTGGAAGTTTAGCTCAATCCTTAAGTCTCAATGAACTTAAAGCATTATATTTTTTCAAACAAGATAAATTTCAAGTCTCACGTATAGTTTTTCTCTAAATCACAAGCTTAGCAACAACTTGCTTAAAACAAAACAAGCAAAGTCCAAATGTTCTATGCATCTAATTTGTGACATTCATTTTATAAAAAATTATGTTAACGTCTAATTTTCTAATTTATCTCAATGTAAAATACATGTTTAAACAGACAAGAATAAGAAATACAAAAATTTGCATATGTAACAGACACATGTAACTAGAGATAGATTATATTATACTTTTAACTATAAAAACACAAATATAAAAGATACAAGAATCTACATATTTAATAGACACATAGAACTAAACTATATTGTGTATCTTTATCATGTGATATTTAATTTAAAGGTGTTAAGATAAAGGCCATGATTATGCCTAGTCATTTCAGTATTTGTTTGATTGATACATAAAATAAAATTATTTTTTCGTCTTCGAAAATATAACTACAAAGTCTAATTGTCGAAATTCAAGACTCACGCATTTAACTTTATAGTGGTCATCCTTATCTTGAAAATTTAAAAAAATAGCATTAATATCTGTACATTATTATTTAAAGTTGAAGAAATAAATTGTGGACTTACTTGTGTGCATGTTGCTTGTAAAGACTGTATGTTATTCATTCCTCAAATAATGTCATTAGATGAGTTGGATCCACACCAAAAATGTTATAACCTTCGTATGAATATGTTTGACGCACCACAGAAACAACATTTTCCTTCCCTTTTTAACTAGAGCTAAAATCTATCAAATATGAAGACTTAAATATCTTTGATCACTGTTTAATTCATTGTGCAAGTGTATTTGTGTCATCATATACGATACTTTTAGGACTAGAAAATGCAGCTACTAAAGCTTATCACTAATGGAAAATTGGCTCTCAATTATTTATGGAGGAATATAAATTGTTAAAGCCAAAGAAGACAGTGGAACGACATGTTTGATACGAGTGGTTCTCTTGCTTCTACAACCTTATTAGGCAATGATTCAGTGTAAGCATCCTAAAAAGTTTTTGTACATGTGTACAAACATCATATACATAATAATAAGCAATAATGCAAATACTATAACATTTGACAATTTTTTTTAAATATTTCAACCTAATCATTTACTAATGCAACTAACACGTTTGATTTTTCATAATATTAACAATTATATCACCAATATATCATAAGAATCTACAATAAATTATTGTATCATATACATCATACAATAATATTTATGTATCTAAAGCATTGTGTACATATCATGAAAATATTACATATCTATACTAGTAGCATTTAGCGCAGAACATCAATATAGAATGATAGCATTTATGATAATATGTATATAAAGCATGTGATCAATTATCTTCTCAACACCATTACCATAACTGATACCTGGTGGTGGTTGATTTATGTTCATCCCTTCCATATCAACAGGATTGATCAGGGAAACCTTTGAACTGTCAGATTTACTAGGTTGTTTAGTATCACCATAATTATCTGAAGGTTGGTTTGGATTTGGGTTCTCTTTTTTAAAATTAACCTATGAATAAGTATGTGCAACATAATGAGATTCTAATCATTATGAATTTGGATTTGGGTTCTCTTTTTTAAAATTAACCTATGAATAAGTATGTGCAACATAATGAGATTCTAATCATTATGAATCACATTATGATTCAAATTATGTTACCTTCTCCTCATAAACATGCTTCAACTTCAAGGTTTCATGATCTCCGTAAGTTGATTAGTCACCAGAGTTTTCAGGTCATTAAATTTTTAAACCACCTAATAATGTAAACAAGTAGAATTCATATGTGTATTTAATTAAAAAGTATTGACTGATAGAACACAAGTAAAGTGATATTTACATTGGTCTTCATATAGGACTTTATTTCTGACTTTAATGAATCTAAGTTAGCCTTAATCAAGTGCCCATCCAGAGGCCTGTTGGTAGATTCATCAATAAATTTTGTCTTTTGGTTGGACTCTGAGGGATGTGGTGATGTTTACTGATCATATAAATTGCGCAGTGAAGTATTATTTTCAGTGTGAATAAACGGATCAGTCGGAGTTTTTAATGTCCTTGAAAATTATTTTTCTTTTGCAATATGTGTCTTAGATTCTCCTTCCCTGGATATTTTTCTCCAACTAAAACAGTTTTCCTTTTCTTCAATGGAGGGGTAGACACTGTTTCTTATACATACATTATCTTCTTCATCAAATGCTCAGGAGGTTTAGCACTAAAATTATTAAATCCATCATAATACATACCGACTGTTGCTTCATTCATTTTAGAATCTATATGAAATGACATATTTGATGATGAGAAAGTATCAAAGCTAATGCGTGATCATACGATACAATATTCATTGAATACAAATCAAGTTTTTTCAACTTCTGAATAGTAGGAACAATATTGGAGTACAAATACTATGAAAAATTATATAAAAAAATTAGAAATAATTAAAAATGACTTTAATTTCAGTTAAATCTCTAAATGCCAATAATACATACACTGAGATATCAGTCACAAATTCAAAAGTTCAAAAATTAACTTAAGTCACTATATATATAATTAATGTACCTTCTAAACATGTCAGTCATAAACTCATTGTACTGTGGTCTAACTGCCTCGACTTGCCAATTTAAAATACTTTAGATTTGGTTGCTGTTATAAATAGCTAGGGATTTTTCAACTTTGAACAACTTTTGAACATCCACACATTTAGTATATGCGTCATGTCATATAAATAATATAACTGTTTCTCGATAAAATACTCTTGTTTAAAGGAGCCATCAACTTTGAGAAAACAACTTTTTCCTAAGAAAAATCCTTATACTTGCCATCCTTAATCATCTTAAAATCCTCCAAAAAGATAGATGAATCTTTTAATTGAAAAAACAAGGTTTGAATGAAATATAGAATGATCATTTGAAGAATCCCGATTATTTTCAAAATTTTTCATCAGAAATCTTTGTATCAATATAAGTTTATAAACACCATTTTTTGATTGCGGTAAATGCTTCTACATCAGGATGCTCTGAGATGAATTAGGATATGCAAAATCTTTGATATTGTCAGTGCATTTCAAAAAAGTTAGTAGGGCAAATTCAAAGATGAAAAATCTAAGAATAATGTCCTTTACGTATACATGAAGTTCATCTTGATTGTTTTGTTGTACCTCGAGCATTAGTGGACATTTAGTAATTTATCCTATGTAATTACAATTGGGAATCTTGAGGAAACAACAAAAGCATGTCTCACTGAACATCTCAATTACTTTTTTTAATAGAATTACTTCAAAATCTTCTATAAACTTGGCACTGCACGAGCTGTCAAACCTTAGAGGATGTTGTGGAATCTCACCGATGACATATTTCATATCTTGAAATAAGATATAAATTTTAGTTACTCACGAATAAAATGTATCAAGGTAATACACCATGTATCAACATAAAAGAAAGCTGATATATATAACACTCTATTCTTGTTGAATATAAACATAAATATAAGAAATATATAATCTACATATGTATTAGCTGCATAGACACATAAGTATACTTGAAATACATTACACTAACCTTTTAACTATATACACATATGTAAGAGATATAAATAAAAAATATGTATCAGGAATAGTGACCTAAGATATATTATATATCTTCAGTTCTTAAATATGTATCTTAATGAAAAATATAGGTATAAACAGACTAGTATACTAGAGATCGATTACACTATACTTTTCACTATGAAAACATAAATATAAGAGATACAAGAATTTGTATATGCAACTGATACATAGAACTAAGATATATTATGTATCTTTAACTATTAAACATGCATGTTAGTGTAAATATTGTCAGATAAAAATTTGACAAATCTTTGAAAGGATGTCTCTCATTGTGAATTCAACAACTTTTTATTTTGAAGCACCATCTTTTCATCTCGAAGTGCTAGCACCATATTTTCGTCTCAAAGTGATAGATTCTCTTTTCTTAGCATCATGAACTCCTTTTTTGTTTGATTTTTCTGTTATCTTTTTTCATAACTTTTTTATTTTTACAAAATCATTGTGGAGTTTATATCTATTTTTATAAAAATCTTCAGAGACATTATCAAAAAATACTAGAAATAAAATTAATAACATCTTCATTTAGTTTGATGTTGTCTAATTGAGATTTTTTAAGACTAAAAGAAGGTACATAATCTAGATTCATTGTATAAATATTTTAGCTATAAATTGAACCGATGAAGGTACAATATTTTGAACTATACAATTTTTAAACACAATTTTAACAAACTAACCTCTACAAAAAATGAAGAAAGGGATGATCATTTTGCAGTTGTTCAACTTTGTTAAGATGCAAATGAAGATTAAATTGGGAAATGATTCAATTTCAAAAAAAAACACATAATGTGGAGTAAATGCACAATGTGATTGCTTGATTTGCGCTGTTGTTGGAGCAGTTTTCGCTTCTGAAGGATGTATTCATGAAAATAGGGATAGCTGAAGAATGTATCGACTGTTTGTAGTGGAGAGAGAAAGATGAAAGATTTTGGTAATTTTTATAAATGGTAGTGATTTTAATTATTTTAAGTAACTTAAGTTGTGGTTTTATATGTTTTTTCCTCTTTTTATTCAATGAATAAGTAAATATTTTGCCTCTTTAAGGAACATTATCCTAAATTTCAATCAAAAGAAAAATTATATTTGCAAGTTACCTCAAGATAAATCGTTGTATTGAAAACTAAAGCTTGTTAAATTTGGATGATATAATATTTTATTGGTGTTTTACCAGTATAGTTATTGAAGAAAAAAGAAAAGTGAATAAAGAAGAAGATGGAAGTCAGCCGTGGAGAAAAAGGAAAGAGTCAACTGCTGGGGAAAAAGAAAAAAATTAGTTGTTGCCACTGAAATTCAAAATCCATGCCTCATCGGCTTTAATACTCAAAACTTAGCTTCCTGACCAATGCACCTACAAGGCATTCACTTCTATGCGTGCTCATTTATTTTTTAATATCCTTAAATATCTATACAAATATACATGTTTTACATTGGAGTTAGTGTGTGCTCGAGCACCTATTATATTCAACATGGGTCCTCCCCTACAATGTTCTACAATATATGTTTAAGTGGGAAGTGTTGTTTCTCAAGTTTAGTAAAATTTGTACTTTACATCAAGAACTTCAAACAAGTGTTCAAACAAAAGTATGAGCAATCAAATGACTTTATAATTTTGTATTTGCAACTTTGAACATTTAACAATAAGTTCAACCCAACTTATGAACAACAAAATATGAAGTTAAACTTTTTTTTTTACAATAACAAAATCAAACATTTAGAAAAAGATGAAGATTGAAAGATTCAAGTCCACCAAATTTATGGTGTATCCTTAAGAAAATTATTCCACTCAAGTACCTGAGGTTATAGAATATACCCCCCAAGATAAAATGAATCACTTCGACAGAAAAACGGTACCTCAAACTCTATCGAACTATGAACACATTCAATGGTAGCAATTCACATTAGAGTTTTTCAAGAAAGAAGAGTGTTTTTACTTTAAAATTTCATGTATGTAGCTAAGGAAAAAATTAGGTATTTATAGCCATGAAGGTGTTGTTTCAGGAAGAGAAACAATGATTCAGAAAGGTGCAACTCTTTGGAAAAGGTGCAACTATTTGAAAAAGTCGCCACCTATTAGAAAGGTCATAACCATCCAAACTAGAAAGGTGCCTATTCAAATTGTATCATTTATCTTGGTGTCTCTTTGAAAAAAAACCTTATTCATTTTTTATTCACACCTCTTAAAATCCTAACTGCCCCCTGTATGAATAGGGAATGACTATTTTATCAAGAAATATACAGACAAGTGTGTGATTTACAAGCAAAGACTAATTTCATCTGGATAAGTAGGATTCCTTTGAACTTTTGGTATTGAACATGTATTAGATGCACACAGTCAGTCGGTAGCTGCGATATCTTTGAATCATTGAAATTTAATATACACCTAGATAATTTAAGTCACACAATCAACCTTTTACCATTTATTGTTCTTAAAGTTTTATTTGTTTCATCCATGAACACTTTCTGGTTTTATGATAGCTTAGAGAATAGTCCTTTACTATTATTCTTATTGAAGCGACTTTCACTTCACCCTTACATAGGTGATTCCTAAAGGTTTAATCCCATAGGCCATACTATTTGGTCAATCCTACCAAACTTAGAAACCATTTAAAATTTTTGTACCATAAGTCTTATCCTTATTTCTTAAATATTGTATTCGTCATGAGAATGAATTGAGTTAATTGACAATGTTGAACCATCTGTCTCAAGTTTGTTTGATCTCCTTAAACATAACTCTTGGAATCTCCAGTCTACTAGGTAGAGTTATTATAGTGATGAATTGTCTTAGGCCGTAAATCCATTCCCTTTGATGATCTCTCAACTCCCTTTCTAGACAGGTCTTTGTAAGTGAATCTGACACATTATTATTTGACCTCACATAGTCAATCATAATAATTTGACTAGACGGTAGATTTTAAACAATATTATGTCTCTATCTTATATAACGAGATTTACCATTATATATCATGCTCTATGCCCTACCTATTGTCGTTTGACTATCACAGTGTATGCATATTGGTGTCAAAGGTTTGGGATAATAAGGAATATCTTTCACCAAAATTTTTGGAGCCATTCAGCTTTTCACTGGCTTTATCTAATGTGACAAATTCAAATTCCATTGTAGAGTGGGCAATACATGTCTGTTTGAATGATTTTCAGGAGACTGCTCTTCCAAATAGAGTAAACATATATCCACTCATGTAATTTACTTTATTTGATTTGATGATTTAATTTCTATCACTATATCCTTCAATTACCATTGGATATTTGTTATAATGTAAATAATTGTCTAGAGTATGTTTAAAATACTTCAAAACTCTTTTTATTGCCATCCAATGAGTTTGATTGGTATTACTCATGTACCGACTCAATTTACTAATAGCGCATGCTATATATGGTCACATATAATTCATGATATACATCAAACTTTCCAACACTCTTGCATAGTTCAATTGTGAGTCACTTTCACCTTCATTCTTTTAAAATATCAAGTTCATGCTTAATAGAGTGTTTGCAGTATTGACGTTCAAATACTTAAACTTATCAAGTACCTTATCAATGTAAGACTGTGACAATGCAATCCTTGTGGAGTTTTATAAATTCTTATTCCTAAGATCACATCAGTAACTCCAAGGTGTTTCATATCAAATTTGATCTCAAGCATTTGTTTAGTAGTATTTATTTCAAAAATGTCTCTACTGATGATCAACATGTCATACTCATATAAACAAACAATGACTTTGTGATTTTGAGTGTCTTTAACGTAAACACATTTATCACATTCATTTATCTTGAATATGTTTGCTAATATAATTTGGTTAAACTTTGCATGCCATTATTTGATTTCTTATTTTAGTCCATAAAGCCACTTAACAAGTTTGCAAACTTTTGTTTCTTTACTAGGAACCACAAGACCCTCAAATTATTTCGTGTAAATTTCTTTCTCTGATTCTTTATTTAAGAAAGCTATTTTCACATCCATTTGATGGATTTCAAGATCATATACTGTAACTAATGCAAGCATCATCTGAATGGACGTTATTCTGGTTACTGGCAAGTAAGTGTCGAAATAATCAAGGCCTTCTTTTTTATAAAGCCTTTCACAACAAGTCTTGCTTACATTTGTCAATAGTACCATCACCTTTCGTGTAACTTTTGAAGATCTATTTAGAACCTAAAGAATTATTCCGGAAGGAATACCAATCAACTCCCAAGTATGATTTCTAACGATAGAATCAGTCTTACCATTGGATGCCTTTTTTCAAAAGGACGAGTCCATAGATGTAATATCCTAAGTTTTAATCTTCAGACCCACTAAAATATAGGTCATTAAATTATTTTTTCAACACCAATAGTCTAGCCTTAATCCGATGTCATAGTAAGAAGTTTTGGAAAATTTTCTAAGGCACTGTTAAGCTGCCAGTGATAACGACTCTGGCAATGACCCATTGTTAGACACAACGAGTTGTATCCTAGACTCGTTGTCACTATAGTGGGTTTCCAAAGAATTCAGCCCTGTGGTAACAAGTCAAGCACACGACTCATTACCAGACTAAATGAGTTATTGTGTGTGCACCCATCGTCATAATAGTAGAGAACCAAGAACTCAGCTCCTTGGCAAAGACCTTCATAACGACTTATTATTAGACCTAACAAGTTGTTAGGAGGGAATCTGTTGTCATAGAAAAAGGAGCTAGAAAATGTAGGTCCTCAGGTCATAACTAAGGCCACGACTTGTTACCCAAGTTGTGACTGCTTCTCAAAATTTCCTGAATGATTTAAGGAAGGATTTTTGGTCTTTTTCCATTCTTTTATCTTCTAACACATGTTGTTTAGGCTTTCCCAAGGGTGTTATATTATCCTAAATTTCCCCAAATTCCCCATAAGTCTTAAAATCAATTGAAACCAAGGAAAGACGCTATTATTCTTCTCCAAAGACAAGTTAGGGTTCTTTAATCATCAAGTCCAATTTCCAAGAGTTCATCAAGGATTCTACTTTCATGTATGTGGTATTTCATCATTAGGTTCCTTCCACCCATTGGTCCTAAAAGATTTCTCTATCCTCAAGTTTACTTTAACTCTTCAAATGTTGGGTTCCAGGTTAGCTATGAGTTTTCTTTATACCTTTAGTTTATTCTTGTAATTAAACTATGAGTACATGTTCTCTCATAAGAGTAATATCTTCCATGTTCAAAAATCATGAATTCCCTGTTATGATTAGCTTTTAACATTATCATGTTCAGTTGCATTAGTCAGCGTTGGTGGGTTAAGAACACCTGATACCTAGGGACTCATGCATATATTAAATTTAATGTCTTTTGAGAACTTCAGATTACTTACAGTTGATACTTTCAGAATGGGTTCATAATAATAAATTCAATTTATGTTTTAACGTTATTTAGTGAGAAGTAGTACTTAGCATCGAGTAAACGTAGAGATGAAGGCTCACCCTCAGTATACACTTGAGATATTTTAGTAGTAGTGTAACACCCAAACTTAGGAAGAAGTCCTATATTGGCAAAACACAGGAGGAATGCTGGTTATATAAGTAAGAAAGACTTACTCCCTAAATACACATTTTAAATCCATGTGGGATTAGTCCCAGAGCAGATAATATCACTAGTGGGTTGGGAAGTTACAGGGATCTCTCGGGCCTTGATGGTTTGGGATACCCATCGCGGCTAGGTCCCCAGCTCAGGTCATGATAGAATGGTATCAGTGTCGCTCCTGTTTCATCCCTGTCGATGTGGATTAGAGCTCAAACTGAGTGTAGCCAAATCCTAGTAAGGCGGGGAAAACCTTAGTCCTGAGTGTAAAGAAATGCTATTCGGTGGGGCAAACCTCAGCGAGGACGCTGAGTCTATAAGGAGGGTGTATGTAACATCCCAACTTAGGAAGAATTCCTACATTGGCAAAATACAGGAGAGATACTGGTATATAAGTAAGAAAACCGTACTCTCTAGTGACGTATTTTAAAGCCACATAAGCCTGGGCCTAAAGAAGATAATATCACTAGTGGGTCAGGAAGTTAGAGGGGTATCTCGGGCCTTCATTGTTCGGGATGCCCATCGAGGCTAGGGACTCCTCTCGGGTTATGAAAAGAATAATATCAAAGAAGTCCCAGTGAAAGGCAGCCCCCAAGTTTCAAAACTACAGCGCGCGATCGTAGGTTATAAGAGTTCACCCATCCGTTTAGGCCTAGTCCTTCAAAATATTAGTTTAATGTATCCATGCCAGCCAGTGTTGGTACCCTTGGTAAGGTACTAGCACCCTTCCAACTAGGGTTATAGATTGGACCCCGATTTTCTCAGATTGAGGTATATCGGTTATTGTTAGCTCCTATAGTCCTCATTTTATGTTACAGTTTCAAATTATGTATGACCTTTTATTGAGTTATTCAGTTTCATTTAGTACATGTTTATACTTGATCTTGCATTTAGTTTATCATGTTTCATGTATTCATATTCAGTTATACTAGTTAGTTTCTAATCTCACATACTTAGTACATTCAAAGTACGAATCACATACTTTTCTGCGCTATATTATCTTATAATATATGTTCGTATGCTCAGTAACCAGATCACACTTAGCTATTATTCATACCATTACCTACAGTATTGGTGAGTCCTCATCATTCGAGGACCAGTATCAGTTATTCATTTCAGTATATTTTTATTTCAGTCAGTTTGAGTTTGTTAAGGCCTTGTCCCAATAACTCATTGTGATTTAAAAGCTTTTAGACAGTTAGTCATGTTTTCAGTTTATTATGTATTTCAGACAGTGTTAGTATTACTTCCAGTATTATTTATTGTTAGTTCATTTATCATTTAGCTTTTGCACTGCATTTAGTTATTTCTTCCAATATTATTGATACTATACCAAACCATGGGTTAGCTTGAGGTCACTTGTTACTCTAAGCACCGGGTTATAACTAGGGGTAGTCTTGGGTCATAAAATACTTGGTATCTGAGTAGCAGGTGTAAAGTATCCTAGGTGTCTAAAAGCTGCGTAAAGTAGAGTCTTATTCATGGGTGTGAAGCGTGCCATACTTAAAGGCCAGAGGCTACAAAACATTTTAGGAAAGTTTTACTTCTATCATGATTCATGTCGTGTAATAGTGTGAACTCTATTAAGATCTTCCTTCTAACTCATCCTCTATTAGTTTATAGAAAATTCCTTCCAAGAGAAATAATGGAAGAAGTAATAGGAGCCAGCAAGCTCGAAGACCCTCTAAATGAGCAGGTATTTTATGCTGAGTTCAGGGCTGCTTTCACAACACTAGCCCAATCTATGAGTGCTCAGAATAACCAACAATTTGTTTCCCCAACTAACCTAATAGAGGATGCAATGACAACTAAAATTTGAGACTTCACTTGGATGAATGCATCGACATTCTTTGGGTCTAAGTCTAAAGACAATCCACAAGATTTCTTAGATAGTGTTTAGAAAATAAATGAGATCATGGGTGTCACTTTGAGTGAGAGTGCTGATTTGGTTGCTTACCAACTGCAAGGAGTGGCTCATATGTGGTTTAAGTAGTGGAAGAAAAATAGAGGTGCAGATGCAAGGTCAGTAGAGTAGGATGATTTTATTGCTGTATTTCTAGACAGGTTCTTTCTACTTGAGTTAAGAGAAGCCAAGGTGTAGGAGTTCATAAAATTGAAGTAAGGCAACATGAGCCTGAAAGAGTATTCACTCAAGTTTACTTAGTTGGCAAGGAATGTTCCGACTATGGTGGCTGATTATAGGGATTGAATGAGTAAGTTTGTGTCAAGGTTTTCTAAGGACGTGGTCAAGGAGTGTAGGACAGTCATGTTTGTTAAGGAGATATATATCTCCCAATTGATAGTTCATGCCTAAAAGATCGAAGAGGTGGGGATTAAAGAGGAGAAAAGGGAGAATAAGAGGGCCAGAACTAGTAGCTTCACTTTCTCTCAGTAGAGGTCAAATGGTGGAAATCACTCTCAGTTCTACCAAAAATCTTCAGATCCAGCCCTATCTTTTGCTAGTTCTCCAGGGACCAATTTTAGACAGGATACAAAAGATAGAGCACCAGGCTCAAAGTTCTAGGGTAGTGTGAATAATGCTCGCACTAACCCAGTTTGTAAGAGATATGGTAGGAATCACAGGGGTGAGTGTATGGCTATTAGTGATGCATGTTTTAGATGTGACAAGTTAGGCCACAGAGTAAGAGAGTGCCTAGTGGTTGCGCAAAGAGGTAAACATAATCGTCGGTAGAGTCAGTTTAACTCTTCAGCAAGATGCTCGACTTCATATCTATATGTGTGTATATATATACATACCTATCTATATGTAGCTATGGAACTACCGTATATCGCTTTCTTCAATTGTTCATATTGTATACTCATTCCTTGGCCTTGTATATTTATATGTATCTTTCTTCCACTTGTACTTTGCATATTGGCCAGTGATATATGATATAGTACCGAGATTCATGAATATAATTGGAATAGGTTAGTTCACCCTTGTTACTTCCCTAGTCTTAATGTGTTAGTCTCTTGGACAAGAATAAAATAGTTTGTTCTTATTACATAACTGTCTGTATTATATGGATGTTGGACATTTTAGTGTAGTTTTTATTTTGTTCGTACGTTATATATATCCACCTTATCTTTGGAGCTCAGTTGGCAGTTTCCTACTGAGTACTATTTGTTTAGTACTTATACTACACTTTAGAAGCCTGGAGATTATAGTATAGATTATAGTTGTTGATGTGTGAATCATGCAGAGCAGCCATGGTTTAAATACTTAGAGTGAGCTCTTGACGTTCGAAGTATTACTTATCTTTCCCTTATGTATTAGAGTAGTTTCCATGTTGTATTCAGAGATAAGTTGTATCAGTATATTTGTTTATATTTTACTCTTGTTCTTTTGGTATATTAGAAGCTCTTGTACTGATACCACCAGGTTTTGGGATTTTATTATTGTATTCGATTCTCTTATTCCATCTATTCTGCATTCTTTTCTATATACAATTGAGTAGTCCGTTACTAACTATTTTGGACTATATGGATTCGCTTTCCTACCAGTAGAATATGGTAGGCACCATCATGACTTGAGAAATTGGGTTGTGACAGTCCACCTTATTTTAATTGAGATCATAGGTTTGATACTTACGTGTTCTTGCTTGGTTGCCATAAGAGGTTGCATAGGTTGGGTTTGGTGGATCATAACAGAGTAGACTTCTCTTTCATTCAGTTTCATAAGCCAACTAGATAGTGGTAGAGGACCTTTATAGAGGGTAGACAAGTTGAATTACCTCCTATTTCATGGGATTAGTTTTCTCAAGTATTTTTAGAGGGGTTTCTATGGAGATATGAGAGGCTTGAGGGCCCAGAGATTTGATAATCATCGTGATATGCATTATTGAGGTCAAGATCTTTATGATTATGCTTGGAGAGGGTTAGATCAGAGTAGTTCTCCGGGTCCTTCAAGTTTAGTTCAACGAGATTTAACTTCTTTATTTTACTTCTGGTATGAAAGTATTGATCACTACAAGAGGAATTGATGACACCTTAGACAGAGAGATGTTTCATCAGTTGCTTTAAAAGATGACAGGTTTCAATATCAAGTTCCATAGAATGGACACAAGGAAAGAGTTTTGGGTAAAGTAGCCACAAATATGATTATAGTTTCCTTTTAATTTTCTTAGTCCTGCCTATTTGGGTCTACATCCTCCTATGTATTTGCCTCTTCGATATTGAATCTTGATATAATTTGTGGTCTTTTGCCGAGTCTACTAATATTGCTACCCCATATTCTTTAGTGGCGGATTGGGTTTTTATATCCTATATTATGACTCTTTTAAAGTGAATAGAGAGATTAGGATTGATTTCTTGAGTTTTGTGAATTTTGGTGTATTTAAGCATGACCTCTTTATGGTTATGTTGTAGACTATTGGTGGATCGATGATGGATTTTTGCATATTTACACTATAGAAGTTTATACAGATGTTTTCTAGAGAGTCCTAAGCCAATGGGATTGAGGAGGTGTTTTGATTATTTTGATGGTGAGTTGTGAATAAAAAAAGTTACAACTGGAATGCTTGTGTATAACTGCCTGAAAATGTTATTGAAAATATGTGTGCATGAGTTGGTAATTGTAGAGGATCACTTTGATATATTTGTGGTTTGAGTTAATGTTGAATTAAAGATATCAACTTTTTGGGATGATGAGTCGTGCTTACTAGATTGAGCAAGGAAATCCTTGTGGTGGATCATATTTTCTACAGCCAACTAGGAAGGATCGCCTTTAAATGATTCTAGTTGAATAAGGGAAGATTTTCAGGTATTAATGCCTTATAATTGTTACTTCATTAACATTTAAACTTTGTTGCATTATGGGATTTGATGGTATTGAGACATTCCTCGATCAGATTTGAAGGATTTTAACTTATAAGGGATATTTACTTTAATTCAAAAGGGTTTCAACTAGGAAGGAAATTTACTTATAGCAAATGTTACTTCTACAACTAAGTGGCTTAATGGAATATTTTTTCTGATAGTTTTTGTTTTAGAGTATGTGTTACTATTCCATAGTTCTTCTGTTGAAAAATGACTAAATAGAAAATTAGGTTAACAAAAGGGTAAGGAACTTGTACATAGGGAGTTTTGACATATTAAGAGTTTAACTATGGGTTCAAGTTAGAAATTTGAATTCCTGAAATGGTAGTTCATCAGTAGCTTATACAAAGTCTAGTGATGTTTTTTTTCAAGTTTGATCTATGATTTAGGCGTCTACTAGTGAGATATAATGATGATTGCACTCCTTCTACGAGTTGTTTGATGGCTTTTGGATTTTGATGGTTACGCATGTTATTGGAATGAGTAGCTTGAGTGTTTCGTTTCATTTAGAGATTTCATGCCTTTGGTTTATAGAGTTTTGTGGTGATTCCTAGTTCCCTCAAAGGATTGATGTAACACCCCATATTTTTATGCTAGAAATCTAACCGTTGTTCTTATGTTTATAAGCCCCAATACAAATGATTTCCATGTGAATATAAGTTTCATGATATTTATCCTAGTGAGTAGAGTGATTTCGATGTGAAAAATACTCACTGGAATCACTTAGAACAAAGTTGAGCTAAGAACCTTCAATTCGTCCAAAGTTTTGTATTCAATTCTGCAAGGGTCTACTTTGAACGTGTATAACTTTTGATGTACGTGGAATTTTTTTCACCTCAAGACCCACCAAATTGTAGATAATCAAATTAGCTTTGAACAATACCAATTTTGTCTTAATCGAACACCCGAGCAAAAAGTTATGGCTTTGCAAAGGGGTATGCGTCGCCTAACAATCGCAAACGTTCACTGGAAAGGGTTTGCCATCGGGAGTGCAACGTAAACCTTAAAGATTTCCGTAGCTTGTGCGACGCAAACCCTGTGGCACAATGACCTAGTTATTTTATTTTTTAGCTATTCTGAGGGCAACTAAGTCATTTGACCCTTCTTAAATGTCCCTAAACATAACTACAGGAGATTTATAGATCCCAAATAAGTTTTAACCGAATCAACATCATAACCTCATCATCTAAGAACTCAAGAGGAGAAAAACAACTAGGGTTACATAATCAAGCTTGAAGGTCCAATCTTTTAACAATTTCATTATCATTAAGGTATATGGGGTTTATGAACAACGATACTCTTTCATCCTTGTGCCCAAGACATGATCTTTATTTAAATTTCATATTTTGCAAGTTAGGGTTCATACCCAATTCTCATTATTTTTAGTTTATGAAATTATCATGTTATTTAAGGCTTCAATTACAAGAGATTTACATATATCCATCTTTGAAATCATGAGATTCATATTATGAGTTACATTCCACTATCTTAATTGAGCTTGTTGACAACTTTTAAGATGATTATTGAGCATGAAGTTTAAATATGTTTATTGATGCATTAAAGCTTTCTATTTTGAGCCCCAAGTACAAGTGATGAGTTTATAAGAATATTATGATCTCAAGCTCTATTGATAAGTTTTGAAAAATGCTTTAAAAGCAAAGATGGATCTTTTATTCCCAAGCTAAGATTATGAAATCCACATTATTCAGACTGTTTATAATTTAAAGTAAAAAGATGCATAATTGATTTTCTTACAAATAATTATTCTATTTTAAAGTGGATTTCCTACAGAATGAGAATATAAGTAAGGGAGTAGTATTTAGCACCAAACAGGAAGTGTGGGTTTAGCGGATCTTATTTCCCCAGAACTATGAGCCAATGTAGGTGCAGATTCAGATTATTTCCATTTATAGGGATGTAGATACAGATTTTGATCCCATAGCTTAGGTTATACTCCTTGGCAAGAGTATGATACCTCTCCCCAATGTGAGATTTTCTCCTTAGGAGAACAAGACATTGGAATCCATGATAGCTCACATGGTTTATGTCGGTTAGAAGAACCTCCCTACTAGTTAAGAATAATAGAAATATTTTTAAAAGAGTTTCCTAACAGAAAAAGAATAAACGAACAGTTTTTAGAAACTAAGTGTAAAGGCTCATAAATTTACTCAGATATTGTCTTACATAAGACTTCAGTTATGAGATTTCATCTTTTAGTTTTCATATGATAAAGGTGAGTCCTTTTTACACTTAGCCAGCATGATTTGAAAACAGAATAAGACTATAGTTTTTTCTAGAACTATGTGTGGTAGCTCACAGAATTACCTTTATGATTTACTTCTCAGGATTTATGATTTTACAGTTTTGATTACTCAAGCCAAGGTAAGTTACTTACACTTAGCATGCAATTTTTTACAGTTGTATGAATAGTGCATTATTGTTTTACTTATGCATTCACCCCCACATGCTTAGTACATTCCAAAAGTATTGATCCACATATACGTCTATGTGCTACATTATTTAATAATGTAGGTACCAGTTGTAGCATGCATATCACAATCCGACAGTTGCAGATTCTAGCTACAGGGGATGAGTCCTCCTACTTCAGGGATTTCAATTAGACGTTATTTATGTAATTTAGTTTCTTACTTATATGTATTGATTAGTGGTAGTTGGTGTCGTGTCCCAGCTATCTATAGTCTGTATAGTAGAGGATTCATAGACAGTTAGTATAATTGATGTATTTACTTTTAGTTTTATTTTGTATAAGTAGAGTTGTATTCATCTTATTATAGCTTTGTATTCATCAAGTTCAGAAAAGATTTATTTTCTGCATTTTTCTTTGGATTTAAATGAGTTATGCCAGTATAAGGGTTAGCTTGGGATAACTTGTGGTCTTAATCATCGTGTGACAACTAGGGGTAAGTCTCTGGTTGTTACAATCGATTTGTAGGTTTTAATAATTGGGTGGTGATCTAGTATGCTGAGTGTAACTTTTGAGGTTTTGTGTAGTTACAATACAAGTTTATAGACTTGTACTTTTTGCCTAAGGTTGTGGTGTGGTTTGATTTGATAATGATTGTATTGGCCTTAGGTAGGTTTATTCGGTGTTTAGGAAGGTAGTGATGTGATTTATGGGTTCCTTGGATTTTGGTGAGTTTAAGGGTAATTATTTGTCTTCTTATTATAGAAAGTGTCTTGTGGTGCCTTGATTAAGTTTAGGTTAGCCGAGTATGTTTAGTACTTTTGTTGTGTTTAACTAAGATTTTGGGTATAAAAAAGTTCAGAAATATGGAAATTTGGCTTTATTGGGATTTTGTCCTTGGATGATAGTGTTGTGACCTGGTGTGTCCTTATGTGATATATTTTTGATTCTATGGTGAGACTAGTAGTTCTATTATTGTGGCTTTGCATTTGAGTGCTTTCGTGATATTTGTTGGAGGTTTTCCTTTCCTACACCTATTTTGGGTGTTTTCATGATTGTACGTTTAAGGACGAATGTGAATTTAAGTGGTGGATACTTTAATGACCAACATTATGATTATTAAAAAAATTGTGTTTTGGTTGTCTTTGCCCTTCCTCATAGTTGCTTTATCTCATTTATGACTTGTGGGGATTGTTGGAATGGTCTCTAATACATTCAAGAGTGTTTTAAATGAATTTGTGATTTTGAATATTCTTAAAAAGGGTTAGTTTGTGTAATACCCCAAACTTTTCTAGCTTAAAGTCGTTCCTAGAATGTTAAGGGATATCTTTCAAAATGAATAATATTTGTTTCATATAGAATTTTCTATATTTTGACTTTCCATTGTGTGAAAAATTGAATAAGCTTTCCGTCGATACCAAATTCACCCAATTCTGACACTCGGTTGAGGAGTTAGAGCATTTTTAAGTTGGCAGTGTACCACCTGGGAAGTCACCGCGTGGCGAAGGTGGTTAAATTCACAATTGTCATTTTCCAGTGGACCTTCGCAATATTGGTACATCGTGGAGAGGTCTATTTTTATATTTGTTAATTTTCAGTAGTCCAATGCTATAGTGGTGCATCACGCCGAAGGCCAAAATGGCATCTCTATAGGACACCACGATGGTGGCGCATCGCGTTAAAGTTCCCGGTCCCAATTGTCAAAATCTAGTGGAACAACACGATAGATTTACATCGCGGAAACCCCCAATTTCCCAATGGTCAAATTCCAATGAGCCACCGTGATAGTGGCGTATACCCAGTTCATTTTTCCAGTTTCGTTTAGGAGTTTAAAATGGGTATTTTGGACAATTCCCAAGCCCCAATTCCGTCCAAACATAAGATTTAAGCCTATTACAAGCATTTTATGCTTATATTCATCAAAATTTCTCTCAAGCAAAACCCTAAGATTCAACATTCAACTTCAAAACTCCCCAAGATTTCACCATTCTTTTCCCAAATCAATTCAATATTCAAAGTTCCCAATTCACGAATTCCAAGAATCATCATTCAAGAGCACAAATAGAATCTTAAAAGCAAACTTGTTCATCTAGTTCATCATCCAAGATATGTGGGGTTTTGAATAAGGGTAAATCTTTTCTCCTTGTGCCCAAAACTTAATTTTGGTTTCAATTTTACTAAATATGTATGATTTCCTATGAAATTTAAGTTAGGGTTGATACCCAAATCCTCATTATTTTAGTTTATAACATTATTATGATATTTAAGGCTCCAATTGCAAAAAATTTACATATATTCATGTTTGCAATTATAAGAATCGTGTTATGAGTTATATAGCATTATCTTGACTGAGATTGTTGAAAGCTTTTAAGACGATTATTGAGCAAGAAGTTTAAATCTGATTATTGATGTATTAAAGCTTTTTACTTTGAGTCCTAAGTACTATTGATGATTTTATAAGGAGATTATGATCTCAAGTCCTATTGACAAGTTTTGATTAGTGCTTTCTAAAGTAAAGATTGATATTTTAATCCTAAGCTAAGATAGCAATCTACATTATTCATACGGTTTATGATTTAAAAAAAAGAGAAGCATAATGGGTTTTAATTATGAACCCTTATGTTATTTTAAGGTGGATTTCCTAAAAGTTCTGAGCAATAAGTATGGGAGTAGTATTTAGCACCGAGTTGGATATGATTCCAAGGTCTCATGCACCAGAACTACGTGCCACTGTAGGTTTTAAATGCCCATAGTGGGCTAATATAGTGATCACTTAATTTAAAATTCTACTTCGATGGCAAGAATAGAACAGCTCTCCCCAACGTGGACAAGACATTGGACTTCATGTCAGCTCACATGGTTTATGTCAAAGTTCCAAGATTTCCAAAGCTCCCAAATCTTCTAAGTTTTAAAAGAAGAGAATGATAGAAAATCTTTTATAAGACTAAGTGTTATGACTCACTAGATTTACAAGTATGATTTGTTATACATGATTTTATATTTCGGTATTATAGATAATCAAGCTTATGTGAGTGATATACATCCAGCATGCATTTACTTTCTAATTATGATGATGTCTTACTTATGCATTTGAGAAGGGGCATGGATGCTTCAGTTCGTAGGTGTGAGTGGTTGGCCTTGGATGGTTTCAATCGGGGTAGGGGTAGACCGAAGAAATATTAGAGAGAAGTGATTAGACATGACATAGAAAAATTATGGCTCACTAAGGACATGACCCTCGATAGGAAGGTTTGGAGGAAGAGTATTAGGGTAGAGAGCTAAGGGGTGTGGTCAGGTCATAGGCGAGAGTTAGGTGAGTCTCGTGTTGCTTTATTGGTAGTGCTAGGGTTGGGGGAAGGGTGGTGCCTTTTGTTGGTTAATGTACTTTTTGTGGTTGTGGTACCGTTGTTATTTTATCATGTTGTATGCTTGCGATATTTGACTAAGGTCTTGGTCCTTTATCTTGAGCTGGGGGTCTATCGGAAACAACCTCTCTACTTTTTCGGATGTAATGGTATGGACTGCGTACATTCTACCCTCCCCAGACCCCACTATCTGGGAATATACTGGGTTTGTTGTTGTTGTTGTTATTGTCATTGTCTTACTTATGCATTTCACCCCCATATACTCAGTACATCCTCAAAGTACTGATCTACATAAAAGCCTATGTGTTGTATTGTCTTATAATGTTGGTTCAGGTGCTCAGTATCAGCAGTTCGAGCATCTCTATCTACGCTCCCACAGTTGGTGAGTCCTCATAATTTGAGGGCCTACTTCTTTAGATTTTCAGCTTTTATAGTACTTGATTTATTGTTTTCAGTTTAGTCCGAGTCAGTTGGGGATCTATCCCAATGTCTCTCTAGTTTCTTAGCAATAGAGTCTTGTCGGACTACGGGTTTATTTATAGATTTTTAGTATTTGCTATTCAGACAGTGTCTTCAGTTTATTCAGTTCAATTTTGGTATAATACAACATTATTTCTTGACTAGTTTATCTTAAAGTAAGGTTCAAACCTTTTAGCAGGCTTAAAGGGGTTAGCTTGGGGCTACTCGTAGCCTTGAGCACTGTGTGACGTCTTGAGATTAGATTTTAGGGCGTTACAAATTTGGTATCAGAGCCTAAGGTTTAAAGAGTCCTAGGGAGTGAGACAAGTCGCGTTACATAGAGTCTTGATCATGGTTGTGAAGCGCGCCATATTTTTTTAGCAAGAGGCTATAAAATGTTTTAGGAAAAATCATCTCCTTCTTTCATAATTCATAGTGCTTACAAATATCTCTATCTTCTATTAGCTTATGCTTTTTCATGACAGAATATGCCTTCTTGCAGAGCTAATGCCCATAGGAATAATAATCAGCCACCCTGGCCTGTTTATCCCCTAATTGAGAATGTGTCTCATGCCGAATTTCGGTTTGCCTTTTAGGTGTTAGCCCAAGCTGTGACCGCTAATGTTCAATCCAATAATTAAGCTGCAGTTCCACGTCAACAAGAAGGTGATTTAGTTGCAGCCAGACTTTGTGACTTTATTAGGATGAATCCGCCTGAATTCTTTGGGTTAAGAGTAGGTGAGGACCCGCAGTTGTATCTTGATAAGGCTAAAAATATCACCCAAGTTATGCATGTCACTGAAGAGGAGCACGTAGAATTAGCTTCATATAGGTTGAAAGATGTTGCTCGTGAATTGGGTTTTCATATGGAAGAAAAGTAGGGGTGAGAGTGCAGCTCCCATGAGTTGGTAGGTGTTTTGGGATGCTTTCGTAAACAAGTTCTTTCTGCATGAGTTGCAAGAAGCCAAGGTTGAAAAGTTCATAAACCTGAGGCAGGTCTCAATGACTATGAAAGAGTACTGCCTTAAGTTCAACCAGTTATCTAAGTATGCTCTCGAGTTGATAGCTGACACTATATCTAGTATGAGTAAGTTCGTTACTAGAGTGTCTGGATAGGCAATCAAGGATTGTAGGACTACCATGTTTATCAGAGATATGGATATTGCTAGATTGATGACTCATGCCCAACAGATCGAGGTAGAAAGGATGAAGAAAGGAGAGAGAGGAAATAAGAAGGCTAGAACTGGACAGTTTAAGTATGGTCAGTCAAGGTCTGTAGGGGGAAATTGCTCATTTTAGAGTCGTCCGCCATTGCCAGTGTTGTCTTCAGCTAGTGCTCCCACTCCCAGAGATAGATAGAAGCAGTAGGGTAAGTCTTCTATGTATAGATCCCAGAATAGTATGAGTGGTAAGCCTAATTATCCTCCATGTACTAAGTGTGGTAACTTACATCCTGGTGAGTACTTGGCTGGATAGAAGGGTTGTTTTGGTTGTGGCAAGTTGGGTCATAGAATTAGAGAGTGTCCATATGCTAAGCAGGGAAACAAATACGTTCGTCCTCAGACAGGGGCTACCAGTGCACCAGCTCCTACAACTCGCCCAGCCCCTCCTTAAAGGGCATCATCCAGTACTGATGGCGGTTAGCGCCAGAATTGGTTCTATGCTTCACCATCCCGCCAGGAGCAGGAGAGCTCCCCAATGTTGTTACTGGTATGCTTCATTTCTTTTATTTTTATGTTTACGTACTATTGGACCATGGGTCTAGTTTCTCTTTTGTGAACCCTCTAATTACAGTTAATTTTGAGATGTGTTCTAAAAGATCTCTAAGCCTTTCTTAGTTTCTACACCAGTACATGAATCAGTTGTTGCCAAAAGGATCTATAGAAAGTGTCCCATAACTGTCCTTCATTAGATCATATTGGAAGATTTGATAGAATTAGACATAGTCGACTTTGACCTTATTCTTGGTATGGATTGGCTCCATTCTTGTTATGCACCCATAGATTGTTGCACCCGAGTGGTAAAGTTTCAGTTTCATGATGAGCCAGTCTTTGAGTGGTCAGGTAATTCAGTGTCTCCCAAGAGTCATTTCATATCTTATCTTAAGGCCTGAAAGCTGATATCCAAAGGGTGTATCTATCATCTTGTTCGAGTCAAAGACACTAAGTCCGAGACTCCAACAATTCAGTTAGTCAGTGTAGTTATTAAGTTTCCTGATGTCTTTCCCGAAGATTTGCCAGGGTACCTCCCGATAGGGAAATAGAGTTTGAAATTGATCTTCTTCCTGGTACTCAGCCTATTTCCGTTCCTCCATATCATATGGCTCCTATCGAGCTTAAGGAGTTGAAAGAGAAACTCAAAGATCTTTTAGATAAAGGTATCATAAGGCCTAGTATTTCTCTATGGGGCGCTCCCGTTCTATTCGTGTGAAAGAAGGATGGTTCTCTGCGCATGTGCATTAACTATCGTCAGCTGAATAAAGTCACAGTCAAGAACAAATACCCTTTTCCTAGAATTGATAACTTATTTGACCAACTCCAAGGTGCAAGTTATTTCTCAAAGATAGACCTTAGATCCGGTTATAATCAGCTTAAAGTAAAGGAATGTGATATTTTGAAGACAACCTTCAGGACCCGTTATGGTCATTTTGAGCTTCTAGTCATGTCCTTCGGACTAACCAATACCTCAGCAGCTTTCATGGACTTGATGAACTGATTTTTCAAACAGCATCTGAACATATTTTTCATAGTCTTTATCGAAGATATTCTTTTTTACTCTCGTAGTGAGGATGATCATCCAGAACATCTTAAAATTGTGTTACAAACTCTTCGAGATCACCAGTTGTTCACCAAATTTAGCAAATGTGAATTTCGGCTAAGGTCAGTTGCTTTTCTTGGTCATATTATTTCTAATGAGGTATTAGAGTTGATCCCCAAAAGACAGAAGCCATAAGAAACTGGCGTAGACCTATTTCTCCATCAGACATTAGGAGTTTCTTAGGTTTAGCTGGCTATTATAGACGTTTTGTTGAGGGGTTTTCATTTATTGCGTCTCCTATGATCCGATTGACTCAGAAGAAGGTTAAGTTTCATTGGTCAGATTCCTGTGAGAAAAGTTTTCAGGAGTTAAAGACTCGACTCACTTCAGCCCCAGTCTTAGCATTGCCTAATGGGACAAATGGTTTTGTTGTGAATTATGATGCCTCATGGGTTGTTTTGGGTTGTGTTTTGATGTAGAGAGGTAAGATCATAGCCTATGCCTTTAGGCAGCTTAAGCCTCATGAAAATAATTACCCAACCCACGATCTTCAATTAGCTGTTGTTGTGGTTGCTTTGAAAATCTGGAGACATTATCTTTATGGGGTGCATGTTGATGCGTTCACGAATCACAAAAGCTTGCAATATTTGTTTATTCAGAGAGAGTTGAATCTCCACCAAAGAAGGTGTTGTTGGTTGAAGTCGAAGAAACCATTCAAATCTCTCCAAACAAAATTCAACACCTTAGAAGGCATCTGTCACAACCCAAAAATAAGCACGTGATGACATTTGTCACACTCTCTGGACAAGTAAGCCTAACCCATCCCAAAGAACACAATTTAAGGAAAGGAAACAGAAGCACAAGGGGGAGATTAATCTCTATTTATATAAATGAGACCAAGTCTCCCGAAATACATTCTAGGTATGGTTGTCATTAATACAAGCCTCTAATAAAGATTAAGAGTATAAGTAATCATCTAAAGTATCTTATATATGATAAATGCATAAGATAAAAATAAAGAGATTCAAAACGTCCTGAAGGTCCCGTCAGCTACTACCTCGATCTCCGCAATGCTAATAATAAAAGTAATGCAATCTACGATCTATTGCTCGAACCAGTACTTGCATAGGGTGCAAAAAACAAGAAAAAGGAAAGAGGATCAAGGGTAAGTACAAAACTACGTGTACTCAGCAAGCATCATCGATAACCGACCATAATCCAAAGTCGTGGCGATAACTACCATCCCAAACACCCAAGGTATTTTGAACAACCTACAACACGCCAACAATAGTACTTATCCTATCAGGAAACCCAACATAATAGACAATAGGTGTATCAAACACAGGGTAGGCACATTAATCAAGGTAAGTCAATACTATTCCTTTTATATTCAACAATAAGAGAAGTGATTTATGAACATAACTCACCAATGTAATATATCAGGCCTAATTAATTAGAACCAACCTTTAATATGGGATAAATATAGGAGGGTATATATATATATAGGTGTATCCTATACTACCATAAAGTGCTACCTAACTATCTCTCTGATCAAGCCATTGACATACCCCACCTCTGATAATACCTCAACTTCCCAAACAATTTAAGATGAAATCAAACCATATCAAGAAATGTCAATGCAATATAAATGATGCAACGTAATATAGTGATGATGATGGGATAATGATGAATAGTTTAAAAGTTATCACATAACTTCATGTATATATCCACCAAGCCTTATCGCTCCTAAGTAGGACCCATGAGCGAATTGCAACTCATATAATCTTTATAATCTCAATATCATGTCTCAAATAAACCTTACCAATATATAACTCGACATGGGCGTTTTATAATATGTCTCATTTTCTTACAAAAATCAAAATGTCTCAGTGGTACCAATGTCTCATGAATATGCATGTGTGATATGAGGATGTAATGCTCACATTCAATTAGTATGAAAATCAAAATCCATTCAATACATGTATAAGTGAGCTCAAAATCAACTTAATATATCAATGATTCATGATATCAGTTTTCACTTAGCACCACCTGAATAAATAGTCATGTAGTAATCAATATTATCATTTTCAACCCCTCATTTGGGCATCACTTTAATGAATATGCAAGTAATGCTCATATAGGCCTACAATGTCAAGTGAAGCCCCCATTGAATATGCAAGTAATCCTCATATAGGCCTACAATGTCAAGTCAAGCCCCCACTCAGATGGCACAATACTAAATAAGGCATTTAAAGCACAAAACATGAAGCCAAGCCCCTATTCGATCATTACAATATATCCTCCCAAATCAAAAGCAATATATATTCAAGCCCACACTCGGGCACACAATCATAAATAATTACTCAAGTCCATAATAATGCTATCATAATCCCTACACAGGTAACATGAAATAAGCCATAATTCCAAGAACAATTAACCACAAAACAACCCAAACCTAGCTTGTTTCATTCATTATGCCTAATCAACTATTACAATTCTATTCATACTCTAAGTATCCTCTAAAACCTCAATCATTCTATCTATAATGATGATAATAATATAATTACTCCCTAACAAGGTACTAAACTAAAATCATCACAATAAAGTACCCTGACAAGATTAAAGCTCTAAAATAGGCATTCTTATCAATTATTGAAGAATCACTAGGTTATCTATCTACATTCTACTCTAAGTATATTTAGAATTAATAATACTAAATAATCAAGAATGTAATCAAACTATAATCTATCAAAGACTCTGGTACTCACAAAGATGCTCACCATTCACCTAAGTTGGACCCCCAGTCCTAAGCGATACACAAAATATAACAAACAAGCATACAACACATAAACACTTTAGAAAAAGTCAAGGTCCATCTTAACTTACCTTTATAGAAGATCTGCAACCCCAAGTACAGTCCAAAGCCCCAATCGGAAGATCAAATCTCTTAAATCAACACCAAATACGTTTAATCTAGTCAGATATGTCATCTATATAAGTCAAAAGAAAGTTAATGATATACATATTGATCCTATTTAAGATGGATTCAAAATGAATTAAAAAATGACAGGGACAAAACTGAATTTATTATTTAAAAATAATGTTTTCCATATCAAGAGGGGTCTATAATTGAAAACTCAATCAAAAATGAGAATAAATCGAACCTTAAGTTGAAGGAAAACAAACTTACACTTTATCGGATAAAAACCCCTCAAAAATATTTAAATCTAGGTTTTGAAGTTGCTTTGAAGATGAAATTAATGAAAAGGTATAACATAAGGGTTTAGGAACTTATCCATAGAAGAAATCGTGAAAACCCCTTTAAAATCGCTATTCGAGCACTAGAAGTCTAAAAATGGAGAAAATATAATTAAGGGCCATAAAGGGAGTTAATTTTCTGTCCACATTCGCTGGCCTATACGAACATGGGACATTTATAGCGATCGCAAGGTTTCCTACCTGGACCTTCACGAACATAAGCCCCAGGATTGAGGACGCAAAAAAAATTACTCAGACCTTCATGAATGCGAACCTCTAGCTGCGAATGCGAAGGTAAGGGCAATAGACCTTCACGAATGTTGGCCTAGGGCCATAAATGCAAAGAAGAAAGGAGCTTGCACCATAAAACAACTGAAAACCAACAAAGATACAAGTCAAAATTCTCCATACGGACCCTCACGATTTTTTGGGACTTCAAAAAATAATCCAATAATGCTACTAGGCTAATTTTGATGTTTGAAACTCAATGGCAATTTCAGATTTTTGAAAATGGATCATTTTCAACAAATTGACCCCTGAAAATCCTTTATGGCCAAATTTAACTAATTTTTAAATAGAGGATCAAAATGCAAAATAAGAACTCAGTACCCACACTAACCACAACACTAACCCAAAATCGACATTATAAAGCTAATGGAATTTCTAGAATCATCATCTGAGGCTCGAATCAGAGTCAAAATGTAATGCCCCAAAATCGGATATCGAGACGTCACACGGTGCTCAAGGCTACGAGTAGCCCCAAGCTAACCCCTTTAAAACTTCTATTGGGTCTGAACCTTATTTCAAGATAAACTAGTCAAGAAATAATGTTGTATTATACCAAAAATGAACTGAATAAACTGAAGACACTGTCTGAATAGCAAATACTAAAAATCTATAAATAAATCTGTAGTCCGACAAGCCTCTACTGCTAAGAAACGAGAGAGACATTGGGAAAGACCCCCAACTGACTCGGACTAAACTGGAAATAATAAATCAAGTACTATAAAAGTTGGAAATCTGAAGAAGTAGGCCCACAAATTATGAGGACTGATCTTGGGTGTATTTATATGCCTAAGCACCATAACTTACCCATATTTTAGCTAAGTTTGGAGAACAAAGTGCCTAGTTTCTTATGTTTTTACTCTACTTCTATGTGATTGAGCTTACCAATGTGATTAGCATGATTTCAGGTATTAATGAGATAGATAAAGACATAATGGGACTATGGAATGCGGATGGTATATGACACAAAAGAGAGTAGCAGTATGGACCAAATGTGGCGCCTAGAAACTATGTCCAAGACTAATTTGTCATTTATAATTAGTTCAGGGACTTAGAAGAAAATTATGAGAGAAGAGATTATTAAGAAGACTTGATGCTGAATTTTTTATCATTATTCTGTATTAGTTTTTGAAGAGGAGAAGGGCGTCTTAGCTTGGGAGAGAGAGAAAAATATTTTTTCTCTTGTTTTCACTATTCCCACACCAAGATCATCTTCTAGTTTTTAGTATGATGAATATTTCTATTGTGATTCCCATTTTATTCATGAGTAGCTAAGTTTATTAGTTAGGTTTATGGAAGCCTTGTAACATACAGTCTATTACTTTGGGTTTTTTAATTAATCATGTATTGATCTGCTTATATCATACTCTCTTCGTTTTTCTTAAATTCTCGTAGTTACAAACATAGAGGATGTGTCTTAAAACTCAACTTGTTCGATAGAAAGGTTGAGGTTCGAAAAAGAGAGTAGTGACAAGAAAATAGGATTTCCAACCCCTATTTCATATGTTAATGCCTTAACAGGATTGACGTCTTGGAGGTTTCGTATTGTTTTTGTAAACACTTTTGATTCGAGAGAGCTAAAGTGAGTTAGTCCTTGATGGTTGAGAAATACTAGGATTATGTTATTAAATACAATATGTTTCTCTGTAAGCACGATGCCTATATTTAGAAAGTATTGAAAACTAAAAGGTGGACATAACCCTAGCTTGCTATTTCTCTGAATTTGAATACTACTACACATATTTCATCTTGTTAAACTGAAACCACTAATTTGTGAACCGAATCAAATCCCCCTATTTATTTTATGGAAATAAACAATTAAAAGTCAACTAATCTGCATACAACTTAATTAGCACCATATTCCCTGTGGGATTCGACCCCAACCTAGTTAGGTTATATATTTGACAATGACCTCTTAGACTCTTGTAAGAGAGTTATAATTTGGGCGTATCAAGGACTCACCAACTGTGGGAGCATAAATAGAGATACTCGAACTACTCACACTGCTGATACTGAGCACCTGAACCTACATTATAAGACAATACAGCACATAAATGTATATGTGGACTATACTTTGAGGATGTACTGATTATATGAGGGTGAAATGCATAAGTAAGACATCATCATAATTAGAAAGTAAATGCAAGTTGGATGTATATGACTCACATAAGATTTATTATCTATAATATTGAAATATAAAATCATGTAAAACAAACCATACTTGTAAATCTAGTGAGTCATAACACTATGACTTATAAATGCTTTTCTATCATTCTTTTCTTTCGGAACTTAGAAGCTTTGGGAGCTTCGGAAATCTTCGAACTTTGTGAGTTAGGGAGTTTCTTATAAACGAGATAAACCGTGTGAGCTGACATAGAGTCCAACGTCTTGCCCATGTTGGGGAGAGTTGTTCTATCCTTGCCATCAGAATAGAATCTTAACTTAAGTGATCACTATCTTAGCCCTCTATGGGCGTTTAAAACCTATGGTGGCTCGTAGTTCTAAGGTATGAGACCTTGGAATTATACCCAACTCGATGCTAAATACTACTCATATACTTATTGCTCAGAACTTTTAGGAAATCCACCTTAAAATAGCACAAGGGTTCGTAATTAAAACCAATTATGCTTCTCTTTTGTTTTAAATCACAAACCGTATGAATAATGTGGGTTCCTATCTTAGCTTAGGATCATAATATCAATCTTTATTTTGAAAGCCCTAATCAAAACTTGTCAATAGGACTTGAGATCATAATCTCCTTATAAAATCATCAATAGTACTTAGGACTCAAAGTATAAAGATTTAATGCATCAATAATTACATCAATAATCAAATTTAAACTTCTTGCTCAATAATCATCTTAAAAGCTTTCAACAATCTCAGTCAAGATAATGCTATATAACTCATAATACGATTCTTATAATTGTAAACATGAATATATGTAAATTTCTTGCAATTGGAGCCTTAAATATCATAATAATGTTATAAACTAAAATAATGAGGATTTGGGTATCAACCCTAACTTAAATTTCATGGGAAATCATAGAATATTCAGTAAAATTGAAACCAAAATTAAGTTTTGGGCACAAGGATGAAAGATTTACCCTTGTTCAAAATCCCACATACCTTGGATGATGAACTAGATGAACAAGTTTTCTTTTGAGATTCTATTTGTGCTCTTGAATGGTGATTCTTGGAATTCATTAATTGGTAACTTTGAATCTTGAATTGATTTGGGAAAGAATGGTGAAATCTTGGTGATTCTTGAATTGAATGTTGAAGCTTAGGGTTTTGCTTGAGAGAAACATTGATGAATATAAGCATAAAATGCTTGTAATAGGCTTAAATCTTATGTTTGTATGGAATTGGGGCTTGGGAATTGTCCAAAATACCCTTTTTAAACTCCTAAACGAAACTGAAAAAATGAACTAGGGTCCTGAATTGATGGGACACCACGACGGGCCACTATCGCGGTGGCTCACTGGAATTTGACGACTGGGAAATTGGAGATATCCGCGTTGCGGAGCTATCGCCTTGTCCCACTGGATTTTGACAATTGGGACCTGGAACTTCAACGTGATGCGCCACCATCGCGGTGCCCTATAGAGATGTCAATTACGTCTTCGGCGAGACGCGCCACTATAGCTTTGGACTACTGGAAATTAACAAATGGAAAAATATACCTCTTCGCGATGCGCCAATATTACGAAGGTCTACTGGAAAACAAAAATTATGAATTTAACTACCTCTTCGATGCGGTGACTTCCCAGGTGGTACACTGCCAACTTAAAAATGCTCTAACTCAGCCGATCGTCGAAATTGGGCGAATTTGGTATCGATGAAAAGCTTATTCAATTTCCCACATAATGGAAAGTCAAAATCTAGAATATTCTATATGAAACAAATATTATTCATTTTGGAAGATATCTCTTAACATTCTAGGAACGATTTTAAGCTAGAAAAGTTTGAGGTATTATAATATCTCCCCCTTGGGAACATTCGTCCTCGAATGTCGCTAGCTAAACTAAGATGTTGGAAACTGAGGCTATAACTGGCATGCATAACTGAAAGCATGACTAAACTAATTTTCAAATGCAAGCACTACCGAATAAATAGCTATATAAAGCTTAAACTTGGAATGAAAAGAGATGATCTGAGAAAACTTGTTACCTTGAGCTGAATCTGAATCTGTAGCGAAAAGATAAGGGTACTTAATCCTCATATCTCTTCTTCTTCCCAAGTGGCTCCCTCAATATATTGGTTTCTCCAAAGAACTTTGACCAAGGGAACTTCTTTGTTCCTTAGTCTACGGATCTGACGGTCAAGGATCTCAACTAGAATCTCTTCATAAGAGAGGCTATCATGAATCTCTGTGATTTCTAAGGGTACTACAACCACTGGATTACTAATACACTTCTTAAGCAAGGACACATGGAACACATGATGTACGGATGATAAATCTGTAGGCAACTCAAGCTCATATGCCACCTTTCCAACATGGCTCAAAATCTGGAAGGGACCTATATAACGGGGACTAAGTTTTCCTTTCTTGCCAAATCTATTCACCCCCATCATGGGTGAAACTTTCAAATAAACTAAATCACCAACTTCAAACTCAAGATCTCTTCTCCTCACATTTGCATACAATTTCTGATGACTCTGTACTGTTTTTAACCTTTCTCAAATCAACTGTACTTTATCCATAGCTTCTAACACCATATTTGACCCTAACAATGCAGCCTCGCCTACTTCAAACCATCCGATAGGTGGTCTATATTTTCTTTCATAAAGTGCCTCAAACGGAGCCATCCGAATACTAGCATGATAACTATTATTGTAGGAAAACTCAATCAACGGCATATGCTCATCCCAACTACCCCTGAAATCAAGCACACACGCTCTCAACATGTCTTCTAGAGTTTGAATGGTCCTCTCTGCCTGAACATCAGTCTGCGGATGGAAAGAGGAACTAAGATGAACTTAGGTACCAAGACCCTTCTGAAAGCTTTCCAAAACTGAGAGGTAAACATAATACCCCTATCTGAGATGATCGACAAGGGAACTCCATTCAACCTAACCAACTCTCAGATATACAACTTAGCATAATCTTCAGACATATAGGACGTATGAACTGGCAAGACATGCGTTGACTTAGTCAATCTGTCTATAATAACCCAAATCAAATCATGATGACGACGCGAATGGAGTAAACCAGTCATAAAATCCATGTTCACCTCTTCCCACTTCCAAGTAGGAATACTGAACTCTTGCAAAACACCACCAAGCCTTTGGTGCTCTACCTTAACCTGTTGACAAGTTGCACACTTCGCTACAAACTCTGCTATATCTCTCTTCATACTGCTCCACCAATAGATTTCTTGCAAATATTGGTATATTTTAGTAGCACCGGAATGAATAGAGTAACACACACCATGCGCCTCATCCATAATCTACTGTCTCAACTCATCTACACATGGTACTTTGGTATCTCAACACACCATCTCTATCTTGGGAGAAAACCTCCATCTTTTGGTCTTTAAACGACTCCTTTAACTTAACTAAGATGGGATCCTGATCTTGTTTCTCCTCCACCTCAAAAACTAAGGAAGATTCAAAACTACTCTGAACCCAAATATTCTCTTCATCTGAATCAACTAATCTCACACCCAATCTAACTAGACGATGAACTTCCCGAGCTAACTCTTTTTTATCATTCCCCACATGAGCAATACTGCCCATAGACAATCTACTAAGGTCTTTTGCTACTACATTGGTCTTGCTCGGATGATACAAGACATTCATGTCATAGTCTTTCAATAACTCCAACCACAACTTAATGAGTAAGAAGATTCTTTATTCAGTTGGCTTTTATATTGCACGCCTCCAAGGTACATAAAATAATATTGCAATGTCAAGTTTAGAGCAACATAACAAAACAAGTATGTCATAAATCATCTTTGGGCTTGCAACAATTTAACTAGTTCTTCACTTTTAGATTGGCCTTATTTGTTTGTTGGTATTATGACTCTCAACCTGAAGGCATCATGATCCTTTGGAATGCTAGAAATAGTCTTGTGTGCATTAGAAGTTTTTGCAACCTGAAGTTATTATCCAAAACACAACCGATTTTAGCAGGATTAAGCTAAGGAAAAAATGATCACCTAGTGAGGATGGCAATGGTGCGGTGCGGTTGCGGTTGTGGTGCGGGGTTTTTCTAAACCCGCAAGTTTTAAAACCTCACCGCACCACACCGCATCACCTTTAAACCCGCATAAACCCACTCCACACTCATACCCGCACCGCATCGCACCACCCCATGTTTTTATTTTTATTTTTATTTTTTTTTGAAAAATTTATAACCCCATAAAAAATCATAATATTTTCAATTCTACGACTAAGAAATGATAACTAATTTTTATTATATCACTTTTCACTAAGAAATTGTCAAAAAGTATCACGTGTACAAGTAATGATCAAATATCATATTTTTATTAAAATGAATAGAGATATTAAAAAACTATAAAATTATTTATTTGTAGTGTTATACACGTCGTTTTAAATATCATAAAATTTTAAGTAAAGAATACATATAATTTTAGGTATATTCACGAGAATAATACTAATTCTTAGTTTTTTTTTAATTTAAATCTGCATATATCCGTAACCCGCACCGCACCATTTAAAAAAATTCTACTTTAACCCGTCCCGCAACCGCACCGTACCGCACCGCATAACTCAAAATCCATACCGTCCTGCATAGCTTAAAACCCGCACCGCCCCGCACCTGCATCGCCCCCATTGCCATGCCTACTTGTGATAGGGACTTACATTGCAATTAAATGGTTCCTTCCTATTGAGAATATTTTAAAATACAATATTGATACTTCTTTTGATCTTGTTCAACAAGAGTCAATATGCTAATTCATGATTTTTGGAGAAACCTCATTCGAGACCAATCTAGTCGATTAAATAGCCCATATTACTCACTCATGACTGGGGCTTTTGGTGTTTGAGAAGCACTAAGTTGCACAAAAGAAGCATTGTACATAAACACTTATTGTGGAGATTGACAGCCAATTGTTGGAAAAATCTGTTGCAATAGATCTTATTTTGATTTTATTATTCATCACGAGAGAATTTACATGTGTGGTTTTACTTGTCTTTTGTTAAAAGATTAGTAAATCAATATGCCCATTTGTCTAGCTCGAGCTTGATCAATGCTTGATCCTATAGAGTAGATATTAGATTTCCATCTTTAATTTGATTAATAATTGATCACTGTGCCTCTTTCAGGAAAAAAAAAAAGCACAAATATCATTTTTTAGATATTTCTAATACACCGTGTACAAATTAGTGATAATTTGACTTCTTGTACTTATGTTATCCTAGTTAATTTTCTAAAACACTTGTTAGTACAAAATTAATTATGAATTAGTATTAAAAAATAGTAATTCAGACTCTCATTTATGTTATATATCTGATCACGCCCATAAATCGCCCCAAAAGGTATAAATGGCGTTGCAAATATAATTCAACTTTTCTTTGTATCCTGAGACAATTCCACGAAGAACAATCAAAGTTTATCTTTCGTATCGCTAAGAAGATTTCTTAATCAATTTAATTCTCAAGATTTATTATTTTTGTATTTTCTGAACGAATTGAGAAAAAGAAATAAAACAAGCAAGGAGAATTCAATAATCACATAATTGACGATTTTCTTTCAGGAGGAAAAAATTTAGGATGATGGTTTCACCAATTGTTGGAACAAAACCGAATGTGTCTACACTATGATCTCGTCGAACTAATCTTTATCGATCAGGAATATTTTCTTACCACAAGTATCTCTCGACCAAGTGTAGCAATTTTTTTGTTCTATTCTCTCGAATTAACCCTAGCTAACCGACTAATCTATTCACTTAGATCGCACCAAAGCTTTGTAATCTTTAACCCCCACTTTTAAATCTTAGTCATTAATCTCTTAATACCTTGAAGTGGCGTTGTTCGACTAAAATCTAATCTAACCATTTCTTTCGAGAACAACAAAATACGACGACGCCGTTAATTGATGACCCTTCAATTAACTACAAACACAACATGGTTGAACAAAAATGAGATAAGAAGAATGACTTGATTATAATTAACCAAAGTCGGGAGTTCATCCAACAAAAGGTTCTATCAACCGTCCTAGAAAATAATCTAGCTACTCATAGTAGTTTTTAAGAACATAACATAGATTTTCATAACGAACAAGTAAGAGAAGCAGAAAAGAATGAACCTCTAGGGAAAATTCCAATCGCGTCTGCTCTTGTGTTGTTCTTGTCCCCCAAAAGTCGATGTAAACCATTGAATGTAGGGGTGTTCATTGGTCGATTATTGGTCAACATCATGACCAAACCAATTTAGTCGGTTTTTAATTTCTACAACCAAACCAAATCAAATAAAAAATAACCATCGATTTCGTTCTTGTTGGTTTAGTTCGGTTTATAACTTTAGCTAATGATAAAAGTTGAAAATTTTAAAAACAAATCCAATCTAACATATGAGATGTCAACCGAGTGTTGTATCTCAACCTTAAAACTATGATGTCAACTGAGTGTTATACTTCGACAAAACCATGACAACACCATATGAACACTTCTAAGAAAATATTTTAAAACAATATACTTCGACAAAACCATGACAACACCATATGAACACTTTTAAGAAAATATTTTAAAACAATATTTAACAGAATGATATGATAAATCCCCCAAAAGGTGAACATATAAATTTCTTGCTCAACAATGTTCAAAAAGAAGTTAAAATTAGTGATTGTCTATAGTCTAATGAATCTTAGCTGTAAATTTCAATATACAACAAGATATTATTTTCACAATTAATATCAGTTGTCATTCAAAATGCGAAATTCATTTAGAATCTCATCAGGTACTGTCAACTGGATGAAGACATATGACTGAATGTGTTACGACTAAAGTTAAATCATGATTAAAATTTAAAATGTAACAAATATTTAGATTGTATTTATAAATAATATATAAATAATTATAATATATATATATATATATATATATATATATATATATATATATATGGATTGGTTTTTTTTTCGTTTATTTTAGAGTAAAATCAATCCAAACCAAATTAGTATCGGTTTTTTAAAATTCAAAACTAAACCAAACCAAACCTAACCTAACCAAATATCTGGTTTTTTAATCGGTTTGGTTTGGATTGCGGTTTGGTTTCGTTAAAAACCAAACCGTGAACACCCCTAATTGAATCCAGAGTTAGGCCATATTTGTTTTTTTTTAATATTCGTCGAATCTAAATGTACATCTGAATGATTAATATGTTGTCTTTAGATCTGAAAACTGAATGATTAAGATTGTTTTTCAAACATCTGAATGTGCAAAAAAAATTTATTTGCATATATAGGAAAAAAAATACAATTCAAATAAAAAATTAATTATATATCAGAAAAGTATGTAATTTAATACAACAAAAAATATCATTTGATCAAAAAAATTATGTTTGTTAGTGATAGTGCAGATGATTTATAATGGTGGTTGCGGTGACAATGATTGATGTTGGTGATTAGCAATATTAGTGACGATAGTTGTGATGGTTGGTATTGTAGTGACTGTTATGATGATGACAATTGATAGTGGTGGTGGAGTTATGATGTGACGTTGCTTGATGTTAGTAGTTTGAGGTGTTGATTGTGATGACTGAAAAATGAAAGCATGATGTTTGATGATGTATTGATGCTACTTGAGATGCTGTTAGTTTTGATGGTGGAGATGATTGTTAGTAGAGATAAATTATATCGATGATAGTGATTGAAGTGATGGTAAAGGTAATGCTACTAGTGACAATGGTGGTGGTCATCGAAGAATGTGTGGAGGTTGTAATGTATTAGTGGTAGTTAGCAGTGGTACTAGTTGTGATAGATGAGTTAGTCGATTGTAGGGATTGCCCAGTAGTGGTTGATGATGGTGGTGTTGTTGAAGGCGGTGGTGCGGTTGACAATAGGGGTTGGTAATGATATTTGTTGTCGATTGTGGAGGTGGTTGGTGGTGGTTGACAATGATGGCGGTGACAGAGGTGGTAACTGATAATTATGAATAGAGTGACGGTGAATATTATTCAACATCAGAATACCTCTTCAAACCTATTAAGACTTGATTCTAAATCTGAATGATTAAGACCTATTCAGATTTATTAAGAGACAAAATCTTAATGAAAAACAAATGCACTTAATGGTTTAAAGTCTTAATAATTCAAATTTAGACCTCCATTAAGTGCAAACAAATGAAGCCTTAGTATGTTATTTATATGACGACGCACATATAATCAGTGGACAAAATTATCCTTAACAAATTAAATCCAAAATCAACACATTTTGGTCGTGCGCTAAACGAGCCTGGCAGCATGTCCACTTAGCGTACAACTAAATTTTCAGAACATTGAACATTCAGCTCAATCCATTTTTTCGTTACTAGCACGACACGATCCTGATAGAGAGGCCTCATCGCGCCTGCTACTTTGTTGAACTGTCACATTTTTTTTTCATTTTCTTCATGTCCATTCTTGACTCTCTAACTCGGTCTTCATCACTTCTTTTGGACTCCTACTCAAACTTATAAAAAAAAAAAAATTGTATTGTGATATAATTTTTGGAATTGAATTTTGTTAAGATTTTGATTTTTCAACAAACAACTTTTATTGATCTGAAACTTAGAACATTTTGAAAGAGAATCTGGTGCCCGCCATTTCTGCTAAGAGAGACTGACATGCCAATCTCATTAGTCTAACAAAATACCTATAGAAAGAAACTCGCTTAATAAGCACCAGACGATTATAACAGTAATCAAAACGACGAAAAAAACATCTACGAGGACCGATAGGCTAAAAGTATGCATTTTATGTTAAGGGTGTATTTGGTATGAAGGAAAACATTTTTCGAAAAATGTTTTCCAATTTTTTCGTTTGGTTAGCTTAAAAGTTTTGAAAAATATTTTTCAAATCAACTTATTTTCCTCAATTCTAAGGAAAATGACTTACATTCAAAAAGTTGGGAAAATATTTTTCAAAACTCTCTTCCAACCTTACTCTTAAGTTGAAATATTCATACAATTCTCAAAATCATCCATCCCTACTCAACCCTCAATCCCCAGCCCCACCCCACTCCCTACCACCCCTATTAAAATAATATTTAAAATTTTTTTTTTACCTCACCCCTACGCAAAACCCAAAACCCTAGCCCCTTTCCAAAAAAAAAATAAATTAAATTCTTTTTAAAAAAATCCAAACTTTTTTCTTACATCCCTTACCTGACCCCCTACCAACCTCCTCCTCCTCCCCCACCCCCCCTCAAAAAAATTTCAATTTTTTTTCTTACTCCACCCTCACTCCCCTACCCCCATTCCCTGATACTCCCTATTCGAAAAAAATATTTCAAATTTTTTTCTTACCCCACTCTTTCTCCCCTACCCCCACCCCCTACTAGCCCCCACCATCTACCAAAAAAAAAATTAATTTATTTTTTAAAAAATCAAAATTATTTTCTTACCTCACCCTTATTACCTATTTTGAAAACCCTAACCCTCACCTACCAATCCCCTCTCCAAAAAAATTAATATTTTTAATTTATTTTTTAACATAAATTCAAAACTTTTTTCTTCTTCAACCCTTTTTATCCTATTCGTTCTTATTATTTTTGTTAAATATATACAAACATTTTTAGAAAACATATACTTATTCAATTTGCATAACGATTACACAAATATAAGTAAGAAATAACTTATTTCTAGAAAATATTTTTCCTCCTTCATATCGAATGCACCCTAAAAAAATATTTTTTGAGATCAAAAATTATTTTTCTAAAATATCTTTTTACGCTTTAGATAAACACTAGAATGTATATTTTGAAAAATATTTTTTCATTCACCAATCAAACACTATAAAATATTTTTCGAAAAATATTTTCTATCCACCAACCAAACATAGGAAAACAAGTAAGCTGATGGTACTCCTCCCCAGTTCTCCTCTCCATTTCTCTCAAATACCTGTTTAGATTGGGAATGCATAAGTTAAAATTAATAGTTACGATTTAATTAATACATGGTCCTAATCATAATTTAGATAATCAATTCCTTCTTCTTAAACAACTTTTCCATTCCTTTTTAATAAAAAATTAATTTGTACAATAACATATTTTTCCTATATCAGCACCGAACTTTTTTTTAAAAATAATTCTTTATCTTTTCTTTTCCCCATTTCTAAATAGCAACTCAAAAAAAATTGAAGATAGACATTAAGTAGTAGTCTTAAATAAAAAAAATGGAAACAAATAATGACGCAGGAAAAAAAGTGGGAAGAAAGAAAACTTTTTGAAAGAACATATAGGTAAATGGCATTTTTAATCCTTGTGTTACTATTGAATTCCTATTTTGATCCTCGTACTATTAACGCTCATAATTTTGACATCAATGTAATATAGATGGTGCGATGTTAGTCCCTAAACTGACGGATTCTTGACTGAATTAACTTCAAAAAAAGATTATATTGTCATTTTCGCCCTCCAAAAACGAAGAAGATGTAATTGCTTCTTCCCCGGAGGAAACAAAGTTAAGATTGTAGATACATATAAAATGGTACATTATTGGTTTGTAATTTTCATATAGTCAATTGTTTTTTTGCATTAGACCAAAAAAGGTAAAAATATGAAAACATAGAGAAAAATGTATTAGTGCCTAAAAAGAAGTGACAAAACCTTGTGAGGAAATTTAAGGTATATTTTCTTGTAGGAAAGTAGATTGTGCTCTTCAATTATTTTTTTCTATAGAAATTTGGGTTTCCCTTTCCACAACAACAATCTAAAACGCTTGAAACCTCTGAAAAAAAGACAAATTGAACATTAAAATAATAATTAATTCTTATCATTTAAGAATCGATATTTTTAAACCTTTATAAATTTTTTAGGAAAATTATCAATGGGGGCAGAAGTGGTGGTAGCAAACAAGTGTTGTGACAATGAATTTTCTGAAAAAATCACCATTCTGGTGGTGGATAATGATACCACTAGCCTTCTCATTACTTCTGCTTCACTCAAGAAGGAGAAACACAAAGGTAAACTTTTCTTTTTTATTTTCTAATTTTATAAGTGTTCTTAGGGTCTATTTCTTATACTACTTTTTTTTTTGGTTTCCATCTTATGTCCGGTATTCGCATTAAAATTCGATTAATCTGGATTCGCACAGCGTAGGGCTCATTCGGGGGAAGCGCTCCCTATCAAGGATTTTTCCATACCCAGGACTCGAACTCGAGACCTTTGGTTAAGGAAGAAGCAGCCCCATTCGATGCACCACATCTTTGTTCCTTATTCTTTCATGCTACCTTTTCTTGATTTCAAATTTTGCTTAAGTCAAAATTGACATCAAATTAATTAGAGAACTTTTTTGAATGTAATTTTCAACACAAAATTGAGTTTCTTTTGTTGTAAGAGCATTACTGAAAAGGAATGGTACTTGCTAATCTAGTTATGATACTTGTGAATCGTGGTAAACTTAGTGTTCTACAAAAACAGAAATATATGACGTTGTGTATCATGAGGTGAGCCGTCAGGCAAAATTTTTTACATGTCATGGAGTGAGATGTATGTATCAAGGTAACAACAACAACAAATTCAGTGTATTCCTATAAAGTGGGATTTGAGGAGGATAAAATGTATATAACTTATACTGCTACCTCCAAAGAAGTAGAGAGGTTGTTTCCGATAGACCCCCGGCTCAAGATAAAGAATAGTAAACAAGGTTACAATGAAACATGAAATAGGATGAATGACATAACAGAAATAAAAATAATAAAAATAGAAATAAGACACCCACACAGTAGTACCATACACTAACAGACTAAAGACACCTACCACACCCAAACTCTCCTAACTAGCTATTTCTACCTATGGACACAGTCCTAGGATTACAAATCCGATTACACAAAAGCTTTTCTAACTACTAGCTACGACTCACTTACACACACTAGCTTTTTACTCTTATCCGCGACCTCCACACCTTCCTATCTAGGATCATATCCCCAGTAAGCAGTAACTATTCTATGTCATGTCTAATCACCTCCCTCCAGTATTTCTTCGGCGTACCTCTACCCCTCCCCCCAAAGCTAGCCTCTCCCTCCGGTATGTATCAAGGCAGGTGTCATAAATCCCATTTTTTTAATATATAGGATGATTTCTTAAAACGGATTAAAATATATCAAATGAACTTATAAATACATAAAAAATGTGCCAGATTCAAAAGAAAATGTACAAAAGCAGACCTAACAATCTAGGCATAATTCATAATAAATCAAGTTATATATATCATTTTTTTTGTTTTCCACCCAGTGTCTGATACCCATATTGAAGTTCGATTAATTCAAATTCACGCCAGGAAGTCCCATTATAGGGGTAAAGTGCTCTGCCAAAGAAGACTCCGTACTCAGGGCTCGAATCCGAGACCTCTACAATAGAGAAGTACTTAATACCCCACCAAAACCTTTGGTGGTGGTTATATATCCTCCTTCATTCCTTTAATTCCTTCTTTTCCTCAAATGATTTTGGAAATGTTACTCACTCAATCTTTTTGAGTTATTTTACATGTGTGTGTGTTTCTTTATAGTAATTAAATTTTTGGTTTAATTCAGTTGTGACCGTGAAGAACACAAAGGATGCTTTGCGTATTCTTCGTCTCATCAGCAACACATTCGATCTTGTGATCACAGATGTGCACATGCCTGAAATGAATGGCTTTCAATTTCAACAAAAAATAATCAAAGAATTTGACATTCCTATTGCTTGTGAGTTTCTAATTCTTTATATTCTTCAAAACATATATTCATAAAAATATATTGTAGATGTATTTGAGAGAAAAGCTGGTTCCTTATTGATTACTTCCGACCCACTGTGATACTAATAACAAGTTATATATGAAAATATAAAATAATTAACTCACACTTGGAACATATTGAAGATTGATGAAAAGAGATTAAGGATTTGTGAAATAGCGATTAGGGCTAGATTAACATTAATACACCCAACAAAGAACTAATTGACTACATTGATGAGTTAGCAATGCTCACCACCCAAGATAGCTAACAAAGAAGAGATGAATCGAATAATTAAGATATGAACAACTAACATCAATAACAATAAAAAGAGAACTTGACACTTTAGAGTAGCATTCAATTAGAGAAATAATACCTCGAAAGAAAGAATAGAACTTATACATGAATAATCTAACTATGGTGTAATTAAAGGGCGAAATGATCTCACGGATTGATACTTATCGTGATTTGTAAAACAGACACTTTTACTTTCATCTGGACCTTTAATCCATTAAAAACAAATATTTAAAATTTTTTTTTTGCATATATGACATTAAATTGATGATTTGAAAAAACACTTGTTTTACACGTGTTTTCCAATGAGTGAAGTCAATATTTTTTGACTTTAAAATATTTTTTCTAAAAAAATTATAAATTTAGAATAAAAAATAAAATAAATAAATAAATAAATAAATACACTTCTTCCTTACACCCACTCATCTAACCTATCCCCACCCCTCTGTTTTTCCCCTTCATTTCCACCACCACCAATCCACCATCCAACACCTACTCCTTCATTTTCCCCATTCAATTCACTCCATAATTGGGGCTTTTGCATTCAAATCACTCATTACCTTCCCAAAATTTGAAAGACATTGATAATTTTAAAATTCACTGAAAAATTTGAGGTCATTAGAATTTTGAGTTTTTTCCGACGATGTTGTCGATTTTGCTTTGAGCCACAAACAAAATGGTCTGAGCGCCTTGAGCTCCTCTACAAATATCTTCATTCAAATCATGACAATTTTGCTCACAAGAAGATCGAATTTGTGGGGTTGTTGCCTTCGAATTTATTACGGCAATGCTTGCTGTCTTCGAATTTGTTGCGACAGTGCTTGTTGTCTTCAAATTTGTTGCGGCAGTGTGCTGAACTTTATGCACGTTTTTTTTTTGTCCAATTTTCTAAGAGCTGTGAGAGGCATGCTTGTGCGATTCCTTTTGGGTTGGATTCGCATCAATGATGCCCTCTTGTAGTGATACTAATTGCAATGATTTAAAAATTAAAAAGATACTAATTGCAAGTCTTAGGTGTCTTTTAGTGGTGTTCCGACGACATGGTGGTGTTTCAAAATGGAGGTGAGCGGAGAAAATGAGAGATGTTATTGAAGAAGAAAGTGGAAGGGGTGGGGCGGGAGGCTTATTATTATTTTTTTGTTAAAACGGGATGATTTTCTATCTGTCATTGCAAAATAACGTGGAATCTATGTGGAATCTACATGTACTCCTTTGAATTACACATACATTAATTAAATGAGAAAAGGGTTTTAAAAATATGTGTTTTAATGGGTTGAGGAATCAAATGATAAAGGGTTAACTAGAAGTATCTATTTTACAAATCAATACACGAATAAGTGTCCACGAGATCATTTCGCCTAATTAAAGAGATGTTGTAGAAGAGAATTAAGCTAAACCTAATCTAATTGAACAAGATTATTGCAGAGTACTCTAAGAGACTATAATTTACGATTCATTGCGTCTATCCTTTCAAAAGAGAAAACAAACATATTTATATTAGATCTAGAAATATCATGATCCAAAATCGAGGAAGTGGTGACACTTATCTACCCTCGTGATATGTACCCTCGTGATATATAGGTAAGTCAACCCAAATCAATGCAATACAATTAAAGAATTAAGTCTGTGAAATTTAACATTTATAAAACTTAGATCAGAAAGCCAAAGAAAACCAAAATCAAATTTCAAAACCTATAAGTCATTAGTACAAGTTTCTAAAGAATCTGATACATCACTAATAACAGTAACATTTAATCTCAAAAGAAGTAAAATGACAAAAAAGGAATAGGAGAGATCCAACAAGGCTGCAGATCGTACAACTCTTGGGAAGATTTCCTATTCTTCTTCCTTTGTCTTGTTTAACTTGAAAACTTGATTTTTATGATCTTTAAGAATACTTTAAAGATTTTTGTTAGATTTTGGGCCATGGTTCGAGCCATGTGAACTGTCCCGACCTGACCAACTCGGCCCATTACTTTTTTGAAAGGAAGATAAAGATTAACTTTCAAATGAGAAGTTACTAATAAGAGTTAGTGTACACAGGAAAGACACGTTGTATTCCATTAATAATGTGCTACTTAAATGCAAAAGAATTATGTGGTAAAGGATCCCACTATATCTGTAAAATTAATGAATCCTTTCAAACTATTAAATGTGAAAGAATCAGAAAATATTCATTAGTAGAATAAAGAATATATTCTACTGATATGAAAAATATTCTATCCTGATTTAGCGTCATTATGCCCCCCGCAAGTTAGGGGGTGGTGGAACGACCCCTGAATTGGAGATAGACCATTGAGTTTGTACTTTAGATAAGGGCTAAGTAAGCAGATCATCTTTTTATTCAGCTAAGTGAACATGGACTATGTAGCGTTGTTGACGTAACTTAATCCCTCATAAAATGAAAAATGATGGTTATGTGCTTTATTCGACTGTGGAAAAATAGAACATTGGCACAAGTCGGTGGAGCCAATGTTGTAGCAGTAGATAATTGGTACATTAACAAGAGAGATATGAAGCTCTTTGAGAAGATTGATGAGCCAATTTGTCTCGACAACGGCATGAGCAATGGAACGATACTCAACATTAGTTGTAGATCGAGGATTATTCCCTACTTCTTTGACAACTAAAAGATTGATATTAATAACATAAGTAAAAGTAGAGGTACTATCATCTTGGTCACTTGCCCGATCCACATCAGTATAGACATGGAAGGCAACATTAGATCAACTGCAAAAAAGAATCCCATGATGGATAGTTGATTTGAGATATCGAAGGAGGTGTTTTACTACTTGCCAGTATGTGTGAGATGGTTGCTGCATAAATGGAGAAAGTTTGTTAACAACAAAGCTTATGTCTATTCTAGCAAATGTAAGATATTGTAGCTTGACAATTGCACTTCAATAATGTTTTGCATCTGTAGAAATGAAGCCATCATTCAACCAAAGTGAACTCGAGGTAGATAGAGGAGTAGAGGCACCCTGACAGTACTGCGTAGCGAATTCCTGCAAGACATCCATTATGTTCTTGGTCTGAGAAAGTAATAAATCATCTGATTGAGGAATTACTTCAACGCCTAGGAAAAAAATATAGGGGTAAAGGTCTTTTAGAGAGAAACGATTGGAGAGTGCTCTCTTGATGTTTTTAAAAGTTTGTAAATTTTTTCAAAATATAACAATATAATCTACATATACAAGAACGAAAATGATGGTTGCATGAGAATGCGAAGTGAATAAAGAGTGATCTGAACTATTCTTGCCAAAGCCAGTAGAATAAAAAAAATTATGCGCTCGGTGTACCAACCAAGAGGTGTTTGTTTGATACCATATATGGATTTTTTTAATTTGCATACATAGTTTGAGTAATTAGGATTCTCAAAACCTTTGGATTTCTTCATGAAGACCTCTTCTCCGGACACCGTGCATAGCGGTAGCTTTAGTGCACCGGACTGCCCTTTTTTTTTTTTAAATTGATGAAGTGACTATTTGTTTTGTGGGGTGATGGCAAGTACTGTATAGTTATTGGTTTGACAACTAGACTGAAAGTATCAACATAATCTATTCCAGGCTGCTGAGTAAAACCTTTTTCTACAAGACGATCCTTGTGTCATTCAATTGATCCATCGGCCTTGTGCTTGATGTGGAAGATCTATTTATTCCCCATAATATTTTGGTGATCGGATGGAGGGACAAGGTTCCACGTTTTGTTTGCTCATGAGAGCATCAAATTCACTCTGCATAGCTTGTCTCCATTGTGGATCCTTAGAAGCTTGTTTAACTATGACTAGCTTGTCTCCATTGTGGATCCTTAGAAGCTTGTTTAACTATGACAGGTCATATATAGATATGAGGCTGACCATGGACACACACTTTGGATTGAGCTTAGTAATTTAATTTTGGAAGTTGGTGACAGGTCAATGTGTTGAGTGTTGTTGTTGGGAAAGCAAAAGGAGGGGGTATTATGGATGAATCAGTAGTAAAGAAAGAATTATCGAAAGGGGAAGAATTTTCCTGATTTTGTTGGACGACATTGAGATTCGACAGAGGGAGCACAACCATTGTTGAGGCAGTATAGTCATTTGTCCGATGAGCTAAGTTTGGATCTTTGATAGGGAGTGGACTACTTAGAGTAATAGGAGATAATATTGTATGATCTAGAGAATATTGAGTAGAAGGATATGTATTTGAATCAGATATGGAATTAAACCATGAAATATGATGAGAGAGGATCCTAAAATTATTTTCTAGGAATTTTACATCTCTGAAAAAATATATTTTTGAGAATTCACAATCAAAGCATTTATAACTATGAAAGTGAGTGTAGAATCCTAAGTAGACATATTGTGTGGATCTTAGTTCAAGTTTATTTTTGGTATATGATTTTAGCGAAGGATAGCATAAGCAATCAAACATAAAAATCGAGTTTCAATAATGTGTCTATGACGTCTTTCAGCTTTGGCAATTCCTTGTGGGGTATATAAGGGAGAGGATAAATGTTGAATACCAAATTCAGAAAGAAGTAATTTTAGTCCCTTAAATTCTCCTCCCCTATTAGAATATAAGGTGAGAATTTTAGTACTGAAAAAGTTCTCAATGAGTGGCCGAATTCAGAAAAGACCGTGAGAACATCACTTTTTTAAGTGTATACAACCAAATATATTTTGCTGAAGTGATCAACAAAAATAACATAATAACACTATTGATCAAGGGTGAGAATGGTTGAAGGACCCCAAACATCTGTGTAAAGTATTTCAAAGGGCCTCGATCTTTGTAAAGAATTCCATGAAAAAAGAATCTTGTGGCTTTTATTGCAATTGCATAAATTATAAGATTAGAAATTATCAAAATAAGGCAACTAGTAATTTTGAAAAAGAAGGTTCAGAAGACAGACATTAGGATGTCCTAAATGACAATATTCATAGAGATAAAGGAACTTTAAAAGCATTTGACATGTAGGTTCCAGGAGATGAAGATGTGAGGTTGCAAACTTTGGTCATTCGTACAAATTATATCTATTCTGGCCTTGAAATAGTGGTGTCCCCATAGCCAGTGCTTTTACAAAAAAAAGGAAAAGATTCAATAGATGTTTGGTTTTATTGACAAAAATTTGTAATAGCGATAAGATTCTTGTTAATAGATAGAGAACATAGAATATTATGTAATGAAAAGGAACGAGTGGGAATAATTAGTGTAGTGAAACTAGTGTGGGTGATTGAAATACCATTACCATCACCAATTGAATCTTGTTTAGAACCTATGTATTCATGTAGAGAGGCTATGTTCTGAGAATCAGCAGTGAAATGATGTGAGGCACCAGTATCCAGAATCCATGGATCAGTACTAGAAGAAGATCGAGTAGCTACATAGTCATCCTAGCTTCAAAATGGGTATGCGATTTTTAAACGACAAAAATTTGCAGTATGGCTAAATTTTTCACATAACTGACATTGAATTTGCATGTTGTTCTTCAAAGGAATGAAGGGATGTCATGGATGGAGAAGTTTTCATTACTTTGAGAATTTAGGTATGCCATTGTTGCAGTACAGAAGGATAAGTTTGTGGACGTTATTGAGGATGAACAAACCAGCGACAAGTTTGCTTGTTGTTATTGTTATTGGTTGTTCGTTGTGCAACTTGAGCAATAATGGAATTTGTTGGTTTCTTTTTTCAACTTGCTTAATATAAAGCTCATGATATGTGAGCTTGTGTGCCAATCCTTCGTATGATATAGGCACATATCTTGAACGAATAACTATACTCAGGGCTTCATTTTCAGGTCCAAGATTGTTCAGAATTTTTACAACCAATTTTTTTTGAGAAATGCGAGCACCACCAGAAGCTAACTCATCAATGATGCTTCTTATTTCTCTGAAATAATCAGTGACAGATTTTTGATCTCGCTGAACTTTAGCCAATGCATCTCAAATACTATAGATCCGAGTTTAAGATCAAGTTGCATGTGTAATCCCATGATTTTATTTAAGTTTCAGCAGAGGCAATTGACAATTCAATAGTGGAGTCAGCGCATGTCATTAAGGCATTGCAAATGAGATTATCCTATTAAAATCAGATTTTAAAGTTTGGGTTGGCAATATCCAGTGTACCTTGTTTAATGGTGCGTGAAGGTGGCATTATGGATCCATCGAGATAACCCATCAGATCTAACCCATTCAAGACTTTTTAGATCCTACCTTTCCATGTTGCAAAGTTTGCACCACCAGTGAGTTTGATTGAAAGTATGCAGTTAAGTTACTGTTAATAATTTGAGTTTTGGCTGCAGCAATATTAATAGTTGTGGAAGAGGAGTTGATTGGGTCATTGTTATTTGGATTGATATCTAGAATAGATGTGTCTGCCATTTATCACATTGATCTTAAAAAGGCACTCAATGAGGTAATCATTATCTACATACACTTCACCTTTACTAATTACAACTTTATCAGAAAACAAAGAATCCATTCATAGTCAAAAGTGAAGTAAAAACTAAGTCTTTCGAAACATGAAGAATATTGTTTCGTATCACCACCTTGCCTGATATCATTTTCAAGAAAATCTTACTTGTTTCTTTAACCTTTGCAGTAGTGGAGTTTGCCATAAATATCATCTTATTATCTTGATCTGGAGCATATGATGCAAATAGATATTTGTTGTCACATACGTGGCAGGTGGCACCTAAATCAATCCACCACTCTCTAGGATTTCCAACAAGTTTGCGCTCCGAAAGCATAAAACACAAATCGTCCACTTTGTCTTTGGATTCAACAATATTTATTTGATCTTTTTTCTTGCTCTTCTTCGGAGCTCGATAATTTGCAGACTTGTGGCCAACTTTTCCACAATTAAAGAAACTTCATTTAAATTTCTTCTTAGAAAAATTGTCTTATTGTCGTGAAGATTTCCTTCTCTTCTTTAATTTATTTGGGTCATCTTTTACAATATTTACTCCACTTATTGCAAAATTTCCTCAAAACCCTTTTTCAGCTACCATGTTGTCCTCTTCAATCCTTAACCTCGCAATGAGGTCTTTAACAAACATCTCCTTGCGCTTATATTTTAAGCAGTTTTAAAGTTTTTCAACAAAGGTGGTAACTTCTCAATTATAGTAGCTACTTGAAAAGTCTCGTTCACGATCAAACCTACATCAAAGGTTATGTGAGGATCAAGAACTAACTTAATATGTTCAATAAAGGTACGGACTAGGTTTACACCTTCAGCTAAGAGATCATGGATTATGACTTGTAACTCTTGGACTTGGGCAACTATAGATTTACTATCTACCATCTTAAAGTCCAGAAATCTTGCAACGATTAATTTCTTTATTTCAGCATCCTCTATTTTGTACTTCTTTTCTAAAATATCTCATAGTTCCTTTGAGGTTTTCATAGTATAGTACATATTGTACATGTCAATTTGTAGGCCAATAAGAATGTAATTCTTGCAAAGAAAATTAGAGTGCTTCCAAACTTTCTTTACTATAAAATGTTCTTCTTTCTGGAGTTTCTTCTGGAAAATCAAGAACACTTTCTGTGATGAACCCTTGCAGACTCAATGTAGTCAGATAAAAGAACACCTTCTGTTGTCAATGCTTGAAATCAACACTAATTTTTTCTAAATTTTTCTGCTGATGTCATGGAAGGAGCGACATGCGAATGGATTGAAATAACATTGTTTGTTGCTGTAACATTTGTCATTCCATCATTTTTGCTGTCACAAGGAAACAACCGCTTAATATTTCAGAATATTAACAATAAAATTTTTAAACTTTAAACAACTTATTTTTAGTTTAACGATGAAATTTTTATGTTCTTCTGATCGTCAACCGAATAAACTTTAACTCGTTATCAAGTTTTTATATCTTCAAATCAATCTTAATTTCAAATAGAGTAAAAAACTAGAAAGCTTTAATCTCCAGAAACTCAAAAATACAAATTATAGATTATAAGTTTCTTAAGATTGTTGTGTTTCGGGTACAAAAATTGTATTTAACAATAAGAACTTCAACACTAAGTTCAAGAACAATTTCAAGTACTACAAAGTATTTCAAATAACTTCAAACACAAGTTCAACCAATATATGAACTATCAAAATGAAGTTTCTACTATTTTTGAAAAATAGCCAAATTGTAATAAAGAGACCAAGATAGAAATGATAGGAATTAAGTCTACTGTATTCACGGTGTGTCCTTAAGGAATTTATTTCCCTCAAGTTCCCGAGGTTAATGGAATATATCCTCTTAGAATAAAATAATTCCCTTTAGATAATAGTGGTACCTCAAAATTTCTGAACAATAAACTCACTCAACAATTTGAAGATCACACTAGAGTTTTTCAGAAAAGAAGATGCGTTTTTCTTCAAAAATTTATATCTTTAACTGAGGAAAAATTAGGTATTTATAGAAGGTGGTGCTTAAGAAAGGAAGCAATGATTCTTGAAAAGACACACTGTTTTGAAATGTCAATGACTTGTGGATCTCACCTGCACGTGCAAGTAGCCCACATGAGGTCACTGGTCATTAATTTTCAATTCTAGAAATTTCTGCATTGACCTGCATGGCACCTACACTCAAAATTCACCAGGTGCCGCGCATGTCATATTTTCGTTATCAAACAGTGCTTGAAGGGTCACATCCCTTTGAGGTGCATAGTAACATACGTACACAAATGGAGAAAATATTTTCTATCAGAATTTTTTAGATTAAAAATTTCAATACTCAAGTTTCAAATGATTTTTTTCCAAAAAAGATAATCTCTTGATAGATCATTTGACAAACACAAATTTAAATTCGAAACCGAAATCGAACTTGAGCCGACCGAGTGACGACAATGACGACGGCACGAGGCTTGTCTTGTTCATGCCTCACTATACATATGAAGGAATGCTTCTCAATATAATCTTAAGAAAGTTTCTTTCTCTCACCAATATGAGAGAACTTTACTTGATTAAAGTGAAAACGTGCTTCACTTTTTCTTCTATTTATTCCCTTCATTTTGCTTCACATTTCCATGTAGAACCCAAAACTACCCATATGAATGGGGAATGCCTTTTTTTATAAAAGATTTATGGAGAAGTGTGTGATATACAAGCAAAGACTAATTGCATCTGGATAAGTATGATTTTTTTTAAACTTTTCGCAGTGAACTTGTATCGGATGCACTCGGTCAATCGGTAGATGTAATATTTTTGAACTGTCAAACTTTAATGTTTACCTAGACAACACAAATCAGACAACCAATCTTTTACTATTTATGGTTCTCACGGTTTTATTTATTTCAACCATGAACATGAACACGACTTGGTTTCATGAGATCTTAGAGAATAGGTTTTTACTGTTATTCTTTTTAAAGTGTCTTCCATTTCACCCTCATATAGGTGATTCTTAAACGTTTAATCCTATAGATAAAACTATTTGGTCAAATCTATCAAACTTAGACACTATTAAAAAGCTTCAAACCATAAGTTTATCTTTATTTCCTGAACATTGTCATTATCATGAGAATGGATTGAGTGTATTAACAATGCTGAACCATCAGTCACAATTTTATTTTATCTCCTTGAACCTAGCTCTTGAAATCTTCATTCTACTAGGTAGATTTACTACCGTGATGACTTGTCCTAGATCGTAAACCCATTTTCTTTGATGATACCTCAACTTTCTCTCTAGATAGGCTTTTTGTAAGTGGATCCGACTCATTATTCTTTGACTTCCCAAAGTCAATCGTGATAATTCCACTAGGGAGTAGTTCTCTAACGGTATTATGTATCCATCTTATATGACATGATTTACCATTATACACCATGTTTCCTGTCCTACCTAATGACATTTGACTATCATAATGAATGCATACTTGTACCAAAGGTTTGGTGCAATAAGGAATATCTTCCAAAAAATTCTAGAGATGTTAAGCTTCTTCACCTATTTTATCTAACGCGATAAATTCAGATAAAATTTAAATTTCATTGTAGAGCGGGCAATACATGTCTGTTTGATAATTTTCGAGAAACTTCTCATTTACCCAAAGTAAATACATATCCATTCATTGATTTTACTTCATTCGATCCGATGATCCAATTTTTAATACTATATCCTTTAATTAATACTAGATATCTTTTATAATGCAAAGCATAGTTTTGAGTGTATATTAGATGTCCCAAAACTCTTTTATTTCATCCAATGAGTTTAACTGGGATTACTCGTGTACCGACTTAATTTACTAATAGTGTATGCTATGTTTGGTCGCATACAATTTGTGATATACATCAAACTTTTCAATACTCTTGCATAGTCCAATTGTGAGTTACTTTCACCTTCATTCTTTTGAAGTGCAAAGCTCATGTCTAATGGAGTTTTGGTAATATTGAAATCCAAATACTTGAATTTTTTAAGTATCTTTTCAATTTAATGAGACTGTGACAGTGTCAACCGTTGTAGAGTTCTATGAATTCTTATCTCTACGATTACATCAAAAACTCCAAGGTCTTTCATATCTAATTTTCTCTCAAGAATTTTCATAGTATTTATGACAAAATTGTCTCTACTGATGATCAGCATGTACATAGATCAAACAATGACTTTGTGATTTGGAGTGTCTTTAATGTAAACACATTTATCACATTCATTTATCTTGAAGTCGTTTGTTAACATGGTTTGGTCAAACTTTGCATGCCACTATTTGTGCACTTTTTTTTACTCCATAAAGTGACTTAACAAGTTTGTATACTTAGCTTTTTTTAACAAGAATCACAAAATCCTTGGGTTGTTCACATAAATTTTTTGCTCCAATTCTTAATTTGAGAAAGCTGTTTTCACATCTATTTGATGGATTTCAAGACCATATACAATCGCTATTTCAATCAACATTTGAATGGAAATTATCCTTGTTACTGGCGAGTATGTGTCGAAATAATTAAGGCCTTCTTTTTTCTAAAGCCTTTCACAACAAGTCATATCTTGTATTTGTCAATAGTACCATCAACTATCATTTTTCTTTTGAAGATTCATTTAGAATGTAAGGATTTATTTTCTGGAGGAAGATCAACCAACTCTCAAGTATGGTTACTCAGGATTGAATCAATTTTAATATTAACTGCCTCTTTTCAAAAGGATGAGTTCAAAAGCAGCATCACCTCTTTAAATGCTTGAAGCTCATTTTCAAGAAGAAATATTACAATATAAGATCCCAAGAAGGTAGACGCTCTTTGACCTGTACTACGCCTTGGATTCTCTTTATTAAGTACATTCTTCTTTGGTTCATCTTAAGATCGTTTAAATCCTACACTAGACAAATCATGTCCAGTTTTATACGGATAAGTATACTCAAAGAAATCAGCATTACCGTATTTTCATGAATATTTAGATGTTTAAATTTATGAATTAAAATTAACATGCTTTACTGTTTGTAGCATATTCGATGAAAACACAACCCACAATCTTTGGTCCTATTTTTTCCTTTTAGATATAGAAACTTGGACTTTTACTAGATACCCCACACTTTGAAATATCTCAAGTTGAGTTTTCTTCCTTTTCATTTTTCTTATGGAATAAATTGTGTCTTTCTATGAGACAGTCTATTGAGTATTCGATTTTCTATAAGGATAGCTTTCCCTACATGTTTTGCAGTAAACCTAAACTTATGAGTAATACACTTACCATTTTCTTTGAAGTTTGATTTTTTCTTTTCGTAATCTCATTTGATTAAGGTGAATACGAGGTAGTAGTTTGATGGACAATTTCATTTTTCAAACATATCTTCATAAAAGGAGATTCATACTTTCCAACCCTATCACTTCTTATCATTTCGATCTTTTTATCCAACTAATTTTCAACTTTAGTTTTATATTGCCTAAATGTGTCTATATATTCATTCTTACAATTTAGCAAATAAACATAACAATATCTAGTGCAATCGTTAATAAAAGTTATGAAATAGTTTTTCTTACCACGGGATAGTGTTGACTTCATATCACAAATGTTCATGTGAATTAAGTCTAAGGGATTGGAATTCCTTTCAACAGACATATATGAATGCTTAATATACTTAGATTTAACACATATTTGATACTTTGATTTATTGCACTCAAAGTTAGAAAAAACTTCTAAACTAATCAATTTTCACAAAGATTTATAATTGACATGTCCTAAACGTTCATGCCACAATTCATTTGAATCAAGTAAGTAAGAAAAAATAAAACTTTTATTCATATCAACATTCATTACATTGACCTTAAAAAGTTCTCGGTGAGGTAACCTTGGTTTGCATACACTTCACCCTTACTAATTACAACTTTGTTAGAAACATATAAACATTTGAATTCATTCTTAGTCAGAAGTGAAGTAGAAACAAAGTACTTTTAGAAGATGTAAGGACATTGTTTAGTGCCACCAACTTTCTCGATGTCATCTTCAAGAAAATTTTGCTTGTTCCTTAACCTTTACAGTAATGGAGTTCACCATAAATATCATCTCATCAGCTTGAGTTGGATCATACTATTCAAATAGATCTTTGTTATCACACACGTGATGGGTGACACCTAAATTAATCCATCACTCTCTAGGATTTTCGATAAGATTGCACTCCAAAAGCATAGCACACAGATCATCCACTTCATCTTTGGATTTAGCCATATTTACTTAATTCTCTTTCTTGTAGGCCAATCTGTAGACTTGGGGCCAACCTTGCTACCGTTAAATTAATTTCTTTTGAACTTCTTCTTAGGAGGATTGCTTTGTTATCATGGAGCTTTCTTTCTCTTCTTTTATTTATTAGAGTCATCTTCCATAATATTTGTTTCACGTATTGCAGAATTCCCTCGAGACCTCTTTTTAGCTGCCTTGTTGTCCTCTTCATTCTTTAGCCTCACAATGTGGTCTTCAACAGACATCTCTTTGCGTTATGCTTTAAATAATTTTTGAAGTCTTTCCACAAAGATTTGTCCTTCTTGATTATAGAAGCTACTTGAAAAGCCTCATTCACAATCAAACCTACATCAAAGGTTATGTGAGTATTACAAAAAATTTAATCTATTCAATAAAGGTATTAAATAAGTTTATACTTAATCTGTTCAATAAAGGTATTAACTAAGTTTATACCTTCAACTAGGAGATCATGGATTATGACTTGTAACTCTTGGACTTGGGCAACTACAGTTTTACTATCAACCATCTTAAGATTGTTGTATTTCGGGTACAAAAACTGTATTTAACAATAAGAACTTCAACACTAAATTCAAGAACAACTTCAAGAACGACAAAGAATTTCAAACAACTTCAAATATAAGTTCAAAAAATATACGAACTGTCAGAATGAAGTTTCTACTATTTTTTGAAAATAGCAAAATTACAAGAAATAGATGAAGACAGAAATGATAAATCATGTCCGCAAAATTCATGGTGTGTCCTTAAGAAATTTATTCCCCTCAAGTTCCCGAGGTTAACTGAATATATCCTCCCAGGATAAAATGATTCACTTCAGAAAATAGTGGTACCTAAAATTTTCTGAACAACGAACTCACTCAACAGTTTAAAGATCACACTAGAGTTTTTCAGAAGAAGATGTGTTTTTCTTCAAAATTTCATCCCTTTACCTGAGAAAAATTTAGATATTTATGGACAAAAGGTGGTGCTTCAGAAAGAAAATAATGGTTCTTGAAAAACACATTATTTAGAAACAATATTGACCTGCGAGCACCACTTGCCCAGGCATGTGTCCCACATGCAGTCATAAGTCATTAATTTTTAATTTTCAAAAACTTTTGGGTTGACCGGCATGGAACCTTCACTGGCATATGCATCCACAAGTCGTCAGGTGCCTGTGTAGGTCATGTTTCCGTTATCATACATATTGACATGCGTTCGCACATGCCATGTGCGTCCGGAAATGGAGAAAATATTTTCTATTTAATTTTTTTTAGATTAAAAATTTCACTAATCAAAAGTTTAAATAAATTTTGTCCAAAAAGATAATCTCTTGATCATTTTCCAAACTCGAGCAACAACGACGTTGCAAGGCATTTTTCATTCTTGCCTCACTATTCACATGAAAGAATGCTTCTCAATATAAGCATAACAAAGTTTCTCTCTTCCACCAATGCGGTAGAATTTTACTTCCTTAAAATAAAAATACACTTCATTTTTCCCTTATTTTTCATTCATATTTCCTCTTAGAACCCAACAGAATCAAGAATATCTTCAATTGATTTGAAAATATTCTATCCTGATTTAGCGTCATTAGTTATCACTACTTTGAAAAAGAGTGGATCAATTATGTAACTGGTGAATTGATATCACAAGTTCCCTTTATAAAGGTATTCTTCCAAAAAAATAGGGTACGAGAAACAAAATTTAAAAAGAATGACAAAAAGTTATTTTCCTTTCCCCACAAAACATCAATACCAAAGTGACATTTAGTTTGTGATTTTAAGCTTTGAAAGAGATATTTAGTTTGTGATTTAAGCTTTGTTTTCAAGAGATTTAAAGTAGGAGTTGACGCAATTCTTTAAATTTGTGATTTAATCCGCCGCAAAAAAAAAAATTACACAAATCTTGTACTGTATCTCGTTAATTCTTACATATTTGATAACCACTTAAAAATATGCTTTAGCATGAGCTAGCACGAATTCAAATGTTATCACTTATATTTATAAATATTTTCCTGATAAACTTTGATTCTTGTAAGTGTGTTAAGAAGTGGGGGATTTTAGCCTCCCATAAATCTTTAACAAACTTTAGTTGTAAACTTTAACAAAGCTCTAAGGAAAAAGATTTAATTAGAAATACTAGAATGTTCTATGAGATTCTAGAAATTGCAACATCAAAATCTATGCCAAAATACTAGATGTACAAAAAATAGACAAATTGAACCTCAAAAGACTACATCAAACACTAAAAATAGATCTATAATAGTCCAAAATGTAAGAAACTACACCTCCAAATGAGAATTTCTATTAAACGTATCCTCATAAGTTTTGTTACATCTAACAATACTTAATGAAACTTCTGATAAATTTTAAGGTTCAAAACTATTTAGGGGGTTGAGTTCAAGAAACTATTACGTACTAATTTATCCCTTAGTCCAAATATAATTAAAGGATCATTTTTACTCTCGTATTGTTGAATGTATGCAGTTATGTCAGCTGATGAAAAAGAAAGTACAGTTACAAAAGAAATTGAGAATGGTGTTGTGTGTTTTATACTAAAGCCCATATCACAAGATGATGTACGTGATTTATGGAAATATGCAATCAGGCGAAAGAAGACGATGAATATCGGTAAATCAGTTATTGAAGTTCAAGAAAATGCTAATGAGAAAAGCCCACATGAAGTAATTGTTGCTGAATCTTCATCATCGGTCAACGAAGAATCTAATAAAAAGGGGAAGTCTGAAAAAAAAATGAGAGGGATAAAAATCAAGATAATTTTTCTACAACATCAAAGAAGAGTAAGCTTGTTTGGACAGATTTCCTTCACAATAGATTCTTGGAAGCCGTTACAAAACTTGGCCTGGCGAGTAAGTCTTCCTACACACACACACACAAATGAAAGAGTAGACATCCACCTTCTCGTATTTAAGTGAAAATGAAAAGAAACGAATTTCTCTTCTCCTTTCACACACATACAAATATAGTAGCATAATTAGATAATATAAAGTACGACAAATAATTTACATCATCAGGTTATCCAAATGTTATCTGCATATAAGTCATCCTATAAAAATATATGATTTGAAAAATAAAATTGATAAATGTGAATTGATGTTGCAAGAATTTCTTATAAATTTCTTATATATAAGAACAAGGAAATGCACATGATATTAGTAATACATGGATTTTATTATTTTTGGTGTATGATTTTTTTCTTCTGTAGAAGCTTATCCGAGGAGAATTCTAGCACTTATGGACATCCCTGAATTGACTAAAGGAAATGTGGCAAGTCATTTGCAGGTTCACTATTTTTAATTCAATATATGCTTAAGAAAACTTTAGTAGCACTATATGTTTGATCAATTAGCTATTGCATTGAGTTCCTGATCTTTTATTTTAGACTTGTGAAAAGGCATATTTTCACCATAACAGAAAATAGAAATTAACTTGATATATATATTTTTTAATCTAATCTATTTTTTATTTCTTCATAATCACGATTTTTATCTTTTTCATAAATATATAATGAATTTACTTATAGAAAAATAAATATCATTTTCAAGATGAAAAAATATTATATATAATATAAAAAATGAATGGATCACTGAAAATGTTAAGTATAAAATAGACATTGTGTAGAATAAATAAGAAAAACATATATATTATTAAAGTGAGGGAAAAATTTGATTTTTAGAAGCAAAATTGGTGGTGTAAATAATTTTTAACCCATTAGATATTTTAACTTTTTCAAAATAGAGATCAAGTATCCATTGCTATTGAGTAATTTTTTATTTTTATTTTTTGTATAAAAGCCATCGAATTTGAAAGTTGTAGTAATTCATGCTCATCTTAGAAACTCCTTGATAGAACATATTACAAAAGTTACATGAATCTTATGTAAATTTTACTTAAAACAATCAGTTGCATCATTATTAGAACAAAGTAATCAGATTTGTTCTTGCAAATTTTGCAGAAATATCGTCATTACTTGAAGAAAGTCACTACTCCAGTTAACAGCAATCCACAGTTGATTTCGAATTTGAGTGAAATCTCATTTGATAATGTAAATCAATTATACACAAGGAAAGCAGTTAATAATGTTTCAACTCATCAGCTCCTAAATGATGCTACAACTTCAAATCAACAACTCATGATAGGAAATTTGAATGATGTTGCTGATGTAGAGACTGACCTTCAGAGAACTGATCAAATGAAAAAGCAATTTCCAGATATGTTGGCTTTTTATATTAGCCAAAAGCATCATAATATCGAATTTGAAAATATGAAAACTTTAGACTTGTCAATCGGTGATATTACTCAGGAGGCTTCTATGCAATTACCTCCTTTACCAGAGCATTTTGTAAGTACTGGAGTTGGACCTGAAGAAGGAGGTACTGCTCTTATTGACTTTTCTATGTTGGATAACAATTATCCAACACCAAATTCAACTGTTCATAGCACAAGTGTTTTTGACAGCCAATTCAAGGTTCAATCTTCTAATATGGTACATCTATTTGTGATTTTTTACTCATTCTAATTTGCTTTCTAGTGTACCTCACGTTCAAAAATTATAATGTATGTTTTGATGATTCTTATTATACATTTTACCTCAAAACATTGTAGGTAAAGTATAATATTGAGGAAGGGACAAACCTTAACTTCATTGATGGTAACAATGATCCGTACCAACAAGTTTGTTTAACATGGGCGGATCATATATTACCTGAGGTAAGTTAAAGTTATATTATCGTTAACCATCAAGTATTTCTTATATATTTGTGTTTAATCATAAAATATTATGATTTGAAAAAACATGAAATTATAAATATAATCATGTTCAAACACATTACAATTTTTTGTTTTACTTTTTCTCTTTATTAGCCGCTTCTTCTCCTTTCAGTTAACGGGTGACATGATTGTATATTTTGAGGTGAAAGGATTCTCAAATAATTTCACTACTTAATTAAATTAGTTGTTTCTTACATTTTTTGTAGAATAAAAATGATTAAGCATGAGCAAAATAGTGTGAAAATAATGTCAAATGTAGACCATAACTAGTGAGTAGTGTCAAAACTGTTCCATAACTTGTGAATAATAATTGTCATCTAATATTTTATGACTTTTGGTATCTTATTTCAGTGTATAGTAAGAAAATAATGAAAATATTATTGCGGAAAAAATATCATTTCAATTACACAATGCTCTCCCACATACCATGACCTATGATTTAATAGTGTGAAGACAAATGTCAGTAAATATGTTCATAACTTTTGGTGCCTTATTTTATTGTGTAGCAAAAAAATTATGAAGATGTTACTGCAAAGGAAGGATCATTTCAATTCGGCAATACCCTCCTGAATTCAGAACTTGAGGTAGTTTCTCATATACCTATATTTGATCAAAAGAATTATGTTATAAATATTTAATTTGCAGAGTCAAGTGAATTGATAAAGTGTGTTACACACTTATACTATTATGTTTCACTTCACTTTCTATCATTTTACCCACTTCTCCCCCCTAGTTAATTAATGGAGATGGTTGTATATTTCAAGGTGAAATAGTTCTCGAATAATTTGGCTTTGATTAATTTTTAATTAGTTGTTTCTTATATTTTTGTAAAATGAAAATTGTTACATGAAATTTCAAATTTGTGTCATATAATATATTCCAATATTAAAATTAAAATTATAGCATAACTTGTGAATATATGGTGAAATTTTTTGTTGGTAAATATGCTTACAATTTTTGGTGTCTTATTTGACTGTGTAGCAAGAAAATTACGGTGAAATTTCTACAGAGGATATATCGTTTCAGTTTTGTAATGCTCCCCTGAATTTGGAACTTGAGGTATTTTCTCATAGACCTTTTTTCGGTATTCGAAAAATATATTCTGAAAATGTAATTTACAAAGTCAAGCAATCAAGAAAGTTTGCATACATTATTATTTTTTCGTTCACTATATGTTCTTTTTATCCACCTGTCCTCCCCTAGTTAATTAATTAGGAGAGATAATTATATATTTGAAGATAAAAGGATTCACAAATTGGTTAGTTAACTTTCTTAATTATTTCTTACATTTTATAGAACACTAAAAATTTAATTATATGAGATGTTAAACTTGCGCTACATAAGATAATCCAACAAAAAATTAAAATTATATTATAACTTATGAACAAATGAGTGAAAATAATTTTTAATAAATACGCTAATAATATTTGGCATCTTATTTCATTTGTAGCAAGAAAATTATGGAGATAATACCATTGAGGAAAGATCGTTTCTGCGCTATCACGTTTCTCCAAATCCAAACCATGAGGTAGTTTCTCATATATCTATGTTTGATCGTAAAGTATTATATTTTGAAAATTTAATTACAGAGTTAAGGAAATTAAGAAAATCTCCATAGTATCATTTTTTTCTTTATTTTCTATTCTTATTTTCGATTGCCCCTCTCTAATAAATTAGTGGAGATGATTGTATATTTTAAGGTGAAAGGGGTTTCAATTATTTGATTGATTAATTTTCAAGTTAGTTATCTTTTACATATTTGAAGAGCACAAATAATCGATTTTTGTTATATGAAAGGTTAAGTATGTATTAAATAAGATAACTCAATATTAAAGATCATAACTTATAAATAAATAGTGCGATTGTCAGTAAGTATGCTTATAATTTTTTATGTATTATTTCACTATGTAGCAAGGAAACTATAGAGGTGTTGCTGCAGAGGAAAGCGCATTTCATCTCCATTATGTTTCTCCCGAATTCAAATCCTGAGGTAGTTTTTCATATAACCGTGCTTGATCATAGAAAAATATATTCTGAAATTATTTAATACCTTTATATTTATAATTTTTAGTAGGGAGAGGTTAATGTAATGATTCAAAATATCGTTACGCTGAAATAGAGAGTAAAACCTCATTTTAGTTTTTTCCTAGTGAAATCCAACACAAGGCTAGTTTTAGACATATTTTGAGTGGGTGTGATTTAAAAAAAATTAATAGTTATTAGTGGAATTATTGGTGTATTTGAGTTGTCAATGTGTCAGATGACGAATTTAGAAAGTTGTAGAAACTTCTAGTGCATAAAATGATTTAGTAGAATTCCAGTTGTAGTGATTATCGTGAAAAGGTCAGTTCGTAATTTTGAAATTTGAGAAGTGTCTTGCAAAATGAAATGAGATGAAAATGGATTCCGAGCTACTATTTTGGCTTGACTGTAGCGATAGAAGTGTTTCCACAATGACAAACCATTTTGGGCCGAGTGTCGCTGTAGCGACAAATCCGACACTACAGTGATGAATCCGTCGTTGAAGCTACGAAAATGCAAAATTCCAATTTAAAATCAGAAAATTTTGTTTCTCATTCCCACATTTTAATAATTCATTCAAGGGTTGAGACATAATGATTTTCACTAATCTGGGGGGTTTTCATCTTTGAGGTAAGGTGTCTTTTCTTTACAAACTTGAATTTACTCTTTTAGATTCTTAGAGTTGTAAGAATCATAACCTTCATACTATATTATTAGAAAATACTTCCTAAGATAGAATTCTTTCTCATAATCATGAAATATCTATAATTCAAAGAGATTAAAGGATATAAGACCCTAGAATAATAAACTAGGTTAAGTTTACAGGTTAAAATCAATGGGTCTAGGTTTATAATAGTTAGGACGTAAATTACTATTTTAAAATATATATGTTTGGTTTTTATGATCAAGAATGAACAGAAATCGATAAAAAAAGCAAGGTTGTGGCCCAATAGTATTTTTGGATAAGAAATTGAGATAGGTTATGATTTAATAGTAGTATAGACTTGATTTGACTCTATGCTTATATGTTAGCTGAATATTTGTGATTACCTTTTGTGCATTACTTTTAATAATTGATTATCATTATGCATTAAGCATTGAATTTGAGCTTATACTTTGAGAAGATATTGGGATCGATGTCACACCGACACTGTTATTGAATGGGGAATGGATGTCACACTAACACTAAAATATATACCGAGCTCATCCCCTGCAGGTCATATATGAGGTTCCCTGTTGACCCTGGTATGTGCGTACACGTTGTATGAATGCAATCATTATTACATTTACACATATATTGTCTTTAACTACTGTTGATTGAATCTACCTAAGTGAATAATGTGCTGGTGTAACTTGAATATTGATGTATATAAAGAGAATGATTGTTGATTTTGTGAGTTAAAAGTGTTTATGACTGTATATTTGATTGTCAACTAATTGTGAGTTTTGTCATGATTGCTTCTTACTTGCATTTAACTTGCTTATTTGTATGGTGTTGGGTTAATTCGGTCAATGATGCTTATCAGTACGTAATTGTTGTACTGATACTATTTATACTCTTTTTTTATTGAGTGCAGAGAATTTTATAGCATTTGAGATGAGACCTCGGTTCTAGTTCGTGACGATAATTTCGATTTAGGGTGAGCACCATGTTTGAACAGTCGTTGAATCATCTCTATTAGTTCATATTGCTTATTCTGAACAATGTCATTTTTTATTTGTTTAGTCTTTTGGATTTTGTTTAGATCTTGATATGGATATCTAGAGTTCTTGTACGGTGACATTTGAGTTCCGAAGATTGTGATAATTAGAGATATTTTCCTACTCATAATTATTTTTGGTATTAATATTTTCATACTCATAATTGTTTTTGGTATTAATGAGTTAGTAAAAATTACCTTGTTTAGATTATGTTTAGTAAGCCAAATGGTGGTTAATTTAGTGAGGAGGTTAATGTGAGTTTGTTATTGTTAATTATCTAAGGATTGGGTTAGATGGTTCTCCACCGTAGAGTTAGGGTGGGTGTCACTCATGATCATTTGGATAGTAATATTAACAATTTTTGTTAACCAATTCTTTGTTCGAACCTTGATAATGGTGATCAGAAGAGGAGGGAATCTAAAGTCAATATCCAAAGTAGATTTACTAGCTAGTATGTGACAAACTTTTTAGTTACTATTATTAATATATAAGCACAAAACAAGTTTGATGCTTATCCATGTTTTTTATCGATGCTCTTTAGACTTCAATCAATTGACTTGGAACAATTAAGCTACCATTTATTTGATAGCTTGGTAATCTACCTTGATTAAGCTTGATAGTTTGAGAAGAATTAGGCAATTGATTATCCCCAACTAAAGGATAATGACCCGTCCTTCACTTGCCTAGTTGTAAGTTGCTCGACTTTTTTTTGTACAATCAATTAGCTTGGCCTCTGTGTGTGAGTAATCTCGTCTCCATTCTTTTGCATATACATGTTCATTTCTACCATGTATATGCAGAATTACTTTGCTTGTATAAATTACTTTGCTAATCTGAATTCACATATCCCTATATGCCACTTATCTAACTAGCTACAAAAGTTTCTAATTAATAAATTTTAGAATCACAATTCAAGAAGAAAATATACAAATATTTAGTCTTAAACCACTATATATGTGTTTTTAGATACAAAAAGTCTTTCTCTAAATTCAATAGTGCCTTCAGCTTAGCTCTATCCATAAAATTGTAGCACCATCTCCCTTACCAAGACTAGCTGTTTGCAATATCTCTCACGTTCTCTGTTTCAATAATTTAATCCGGGCATTCTAGCTTATAAACAATATATTAAGGTATCGTTTGGTAGAATGTATTATAAATAATAATGCATGAATTAACTTTGTATATTACTAGTGCTTTGCTTGGTATGCTTTTTTGACTTATTACTTAAACACTTTATTTGGTATTGAGGTATGTATAACTGTAATACCCCGAGAGTCCAAACCAATATTAGAATCACGTTTCAAGATCTTGCAAAATAAATTATAGTTCTTTATTAGTTTTATGAGTGAGTTTGATGTGTATTAAGGCCTCAAATAACTCCTAGCTATTAGACGAATCAAAATATTCCTTAGTGATTGTGTTTTTGAGAAAAATGTTTCTATAGCCAACTTCAATGTGCATATCTTTTGTTCTACTGAGAATTTTCAAGATCAAGACCCATCAAATTGTAAAAAATTGAATTAGCTTTCCAGCGATACCAAATTCGCCTTAATCCGTTACCCGGGTGAGAAGTTATAGCACTTTTAGTGAGGGACAGTAGCTCATCGCGATTATGCTGTGTTGCGGTAATGGCCAAAATCATGTTCTTCCTTTACCAGTAATGCACCACGATTGGCCAATGTCGCATCGAGAATCGCAGTGGAGCAAGTAATCGCATCGTGTTGATGTGTAATATCACACTCGTCCTTTTCCAGTGAAGCACCGCGATGGTACCGCATCGCATCAAGGTGCAAAATCGCACTCGTTTTTTTTCCAGTGAAGCACCGCAATGGCATCGCATCGCACCATGGTGTAAAATTGGGATCGTCCTTTTTTTGATGTCATAATGCGATAGCACCACGTCGCACCGGAGTGAAAAATCGGGGTTCCAATTTCGAGTTTTAAATTCTCAAGGGTAGTTTAGTCTTTTCTCAAGCCCCCAAGTCATGAAAAAAAAGATTAAACCTATTCTAAGCTTAGTACGCTCATTATTCACCAAAATTTCTCTCCATAAAAACCCTAAGGATGCACCTTTCAAGATAAATTCTCACAAAAATCCACCAAGGACTTTCAAGGATTCTTCAATTGAGGTATGTTAAATGTTCATCTATGGGTCCCTTCCATCCATGGAGTCGAAGAATCTAATTTTAAATTCAAAGTTATGATTTTTATAAGTATTTGTGATTTTAACCATGAATCCCCAAGAATTTTGATTCTATATTATGTTTACATGAAATTATTGTTGTTCTTAAACCCCACACGTTTGAATGATGTTGTTCGCTGATTTAAATCACAATTAGTGATGTTGATGTTGAAATCATGCTATTACTACAAGCTTTAAACTATTCCCATGCTTACCTTAAACTACGAATTTCAAGTATTTGATGAAATGCCTACAAGAATGAGTTTTGAGTAAATGCTTTCATATTATGTCCTCAAAGTTTTAGTACTATTTTGCTATTATTGCTATCTAGTCCTGGGGGTTATGAATACCCAAAAACTTAGCTGTTTACTTAGTCTCAATATCTACAGAATGGCTTTAGATATATTATGAGCATTATCAGTTCAGTCAGTTATCACATCAGTTGAACTTAGACCAATCCAGTATCCCGAGTCAGTTCAGTTGTGAGTAGGATAGAGTGCAGGGATGGAGGCTTCCCCGTCATTTAATAGAGTCGTTAGAAACAATCCCTATACTCTAAAACTACATAGCCAGCATAGGATATGAGGAGTCACCCGTCAGCCCAGGCTTGACTACCTCTCAGAGGTCACCCATCAGTTTAGGCTTGACACCCTTAGTCCTTCAAGACAACACATTAGTGGAGCCACACAACCACTATTAGTACCCGTGGCACGATACTGACACCCTTCCAACTAAGGACACAAGTTGGACCCCAGTTTCCTCAGTGGGGCATGTCGGTTAGATGATAGCTCCCACAGTCTCATCCTAGTAATCAGTTTAGTAATTCAGTTTCAATTTAGCTTGACCATAGAATACAGATATAAGTCATTCATTTATCTGTATTCAGTATCTTAGTTTACAGATTATATCCAGAACATGTTTTATGCTTGGTCATGCATTCTCAGTATTTATAGATTTCATGAATTCTATTCAGTACTTCATGCTATTCATTCAGTCAGTTATTATTCCTGCACATGAAACCATGCATATCAGCCTAACCTTATTTAGCATGCCAGTACATTTAAAGTACTGATCGCATACTCGTTTCTTGTACTATAAATTTTAATATCATAGGTTTAGATGCTCAGTTCCCTGATCGTGCATAGACATACCAGATTATCAGCTGTAGCAGTAGTGAGTCCTTATATATCAAGGGAATGGTTTATTTATCTCAGTTATTTTATCAATTTTAGTATTTTTTCATTCAGTCAGAGTTAGTTGAGGGCTTGTCCCATCAGCTTCACGATCAGTCAGTAGAGGTTTTTCAGACTAGGACAGATAATTAGTCAGTCTTCAGTTGTCATTGTCAGCCATTTTATTAGTATTATCAGTATTGTTTTATAGACATCAAAAATATAATTTAAACCCTTATGGCATTCCTCAGTTAAATTCCTTATATGATCTTTTGTTACCAGTTTTACCTAATGCTCATAGTAGGTACCAGCTCATGGGTTAGCTTATGGTCTTTCGAGACTATAAGCACCGTATGGAGCCTAAGGTGTACTCTCGAGGTTTTACAAACTTGGTATCATAGCCTAAGATTTTAAAGTGTCCTAGGAAGTTTGAAAGCCGTGTCAAGTAGAGTTTTTTTCATAGGTGTGAAAAGTGCCACACTTATGGACAAGATGCTACAAGGCGTTCTAAGAAAAGTTTTCCTTCTTTCAGTGTTCATGTCATGCGAAAGAGCTTGAGCTCATGTTAAAATCTCTCTCTAATCTATTCTTCCTTTCGTTTATAGAACATGCCTCCCAAAAAGACAAACAGAAGAAGAAATATAAACCAGCCAACACTTCTGCCTGTTCAGGAAGATCCCCTAAATGAGCATGTTTCTCATGCAGAGTTTTGAGATGCATTTAGTAAAAGGGAAAGGCGTCGGTATGGAGTCACATCAGCTATGGATATAGACTAGGCTATAAGGAACGGAGTCTTAAACTATGGACCAAGACTACACTAAGGAACAAGGAAGCTTGACTGAGAAAAGAAGTCAAGGAACAAAGCAGCTTTTCTAATAGCCCCGTTGAATAGAATAGGCGGGCGAAGGCTTTTTGCAAAAGTCTTTTTTGTCTTGTAAATGCATTTTTTTCTATTTAGAGAGGGGGCTTCAAGTTCTTAGGAAGAGCCGTACGAGACAGCTCACGTACAGTTCGGGAGCCGAGCCCCTGCGCAGGGGTTTAGGTCAACACTTATATAATAGCTAGTCATCAATTGTAGCTCACTCTGTAGAAGCTCAAAATATTTAGCCAGCCGCTATTCTGTCCAACCCAGTGTCCAATACTATCGCAACTAGGATTCGAGACTTTACCCAAATGAATCCTCCTCTATTTTTGGGATCCATATCTGAAGAGGATCCACAGAAATTCCTAGACATGGTCCAGAAGGTAAAAGGCATTATGGGCATGCCTTTTAGTGAGAGTACTAAATTGGCTGCTTATAAGCTGCAATATGTATCCCATAACTAGTTTAAGTAGTGGAAAGGGGATACAGGCGCAAACGCAGGGACTGTAGAGTGGGAGGATTTTGCTACAACCTTCTTAGATAGATTCTTCCCATTGGAGTTGAGGGAAACCAAGGTGTTAGAGTTTATCAACTTGAGATAGGGAAACATGAGTGTGAAGGAGTATTCCCTCAAGTTTACTCAGTTAGCTAGGTATGATCCTTATATGGTAGATGGTAATAAATATACGATGAGCAAGTTTATGTTTGGGGTATCTGATAGTGTAGTCAAGAAGTGTAGGACTGCGATGTTAATTAAGGATATGGACATATCTAGACTTATGGTCCATGCTCAACAGCTTGAGGAGCAGAACCTTAAGGAGAAGGAGAGAGAAAATAAGAGGGCTAGAATAGGCAGCTTTAATTTCACTCAACCAAAGTCAAAGGGTGGAAAATATCCTCAATTACATCAGGAACCTTCAGCTCCTGCTCTATATTCAGCTAGTTCTGCTGTACCAAAGTTCAGAAATGACAATCTGGATAGGGCGCTAGGCTCTAAGTCCCAAGGCAGTGTTAATAGTGGTCACAAAAATCCTCTTTGCTAGAAATATGGTAGAAACTATTAGGGTAAGTGTAGAGCTGGCAGTGATGTATGCTTTGGGTGTGAAAAACCAAGCCATCAGATCCGGGAGTGTAATTTAATTGCTTAGAAAGAAAGGAATTTGCACCAATAGGGCCAGTCCTATCTTTTATCAGCTCTAGCCGACCGCCTGACTCAGCAGAGGGCCGCTTCTAGTGCTACTAGTAGTTAGCGTCAGAACAGGATTTATGTACTTCAGTCCTGACAAGATCAGGAAAGTTCTCCTGATGTGGTTACTAGTACGTTACAAATTTTTTATTTACAAGTTTATGCTTTGCTTAAACTTGACCTTGGATCTTCTCTTTCTTTTGTAACCCCTTATCTAGCTGTCAAATTTGAAGTCAATCCTGAAATCTTAGTAGAGCCTTTCTCAATGTCTACCCCAGTGGGTAATTCTATCGTAGTTCAACGGGTATACAGGAACTGCCTGATTATAGTGTCTCAGAAAGTTATTTTAGTAAATCTTTTAGAGTTAGAGACAGATTTTGACATCATTATCGGCATGAATTGGCTCCATTTATTCTATGCTTCAGTGGATTACAAAAATAGAGTAGTTCATTTTCAGGTTCCAAATGAACTAGTCCTTGAATGAAGGGGTAGTACACATCTCTTAGGGGTCAGCTTATTTCATACCTTAGAGCTAGGAAAATGATATCCAAGGGGTGTATTTATCACCTTATCCGAGTCAAAACTCTAATTCTAAGACTTTTAATCTTAAGTTATTTCCAGTAGTGAGGGAATTTCCAGATGTGTTCCCTGATATCTTTTTGGAGTTTCTCTCGAAAGGGAAATTGACTTCAAAATAAACCTTCTTCAAGATACTCAACCTATCTCTATTCCTCCATATAGAATGGCTCCAGCCAAACTTAAAGACTTGAAAGAATAGTTGAAAGATCTCCAATAGGGATCCATCATGCCTAGAGTTTCCCCATAGGACGCTCCATGTCTATTCGTGCATAAGAAGGACGGTTCTATTAGAATATGTATCGACTACTGTTAGTTGAACAAAGTCATAATCAAGAACAAATACCCACTTACCATAATCGATGACTTGTTCGACCAACTTTAGGGTGCCAATTATTTCTCCAAGATAGACCTTAGATCTGGCTATCATCAGCTCAGAGTCAGAGAATGTTACATTCCAAAAACAACTTTCAGAACCTGGTATGGACACTTCGAGTTTCTACTTATGTCCTTTGGTCTCATAAATTCCCCAACAGCCTTTATGGACATGATGAACTGAGTGTTCAAGTAGTACTTGGACATGTTCATCATAGTCTTCATAAATGACATTCCTGTCTACTCCCTAAATGAAAATAATCATGCATACCACTTCAGAATAGTATTACAGACTCTTAGAGCCCATTAGTTGTTCACTAAATTCAGTAAGTGAAAATTTTGGCTAAGATTGGTAGCTTTTCTTAGCTATATTATTTTCGGTGATGGCATCAGAGTTGATCTTAAAAAGACCAAAGTGGTGAGAAACTGGCCTAGACCGATCTCTCAGTCAGATATCAGGAGTTTCTTGGGTTTGACTGTCTATTACTAATGGTTTGTTGAAGGGTTTTCATCTATTGTGTCAGATATCAGGAGTTTCTTGGGTTTGACTGTCTATTACTAATGGTTTGTTGAAGGGTTTTCATCTATTGCGTCCCCCCATATCTGTATTGACTCAGAAGAAAATCAAGTTTCAGTGGTCATATTCTTGTGAGAAGAGTTTTCAGGAGTTGAAGAGTCGACTCACCGTAACCCCAGTTTTGATGTTATCAGATGGTTCGATGGATTTGTTGTGTACTGTGATGCTTCCAGAGTTGGTTTGTGGTGTGTTTTAATGCAGAAGAGTAAGGTTGTGGCCTATGCCTCTAGACAGCTTAAGCCTAATGAAAAGAATTACCCCATCCATGATCTTAAGCTAGCAGCTGTTGTGTTTGCCTTAAATATTTGGAGGCATTATTTGTATGGGGTGCATGTAGATGTGTTCACGGATCATAAAAGCTTGCAGTATGTATTCTCATACAAAGATTTGAATCTGCATCAGAGGATATGGTTAGAATTGTTGAAAGATTATAATATGAGTATTTTGTATCACCCGGGCAAGGCCAATGTAGTGGCGGATGCCCTAAGTAGAATGTCTATGGGTATTGTTGCTCATGTTGAGGATGATAAGAAGAAGTTAGTTAGGGAAGTTGTAACACCCTGAGACTACACCCTGGGAGTCACGTAGTGCCTATGACCCCAAAGTACCACAAGCTAACCGATGACTGGTACCTGCTATGAGCACTGAGTAACAATAATGAAAACATATGCAGAAGTAAAACTGAAAATGGCATAAGGTTCATAAAATTGAATCAATACTGAGTACATCTATAGAATAATTGCTAACTGATAATGTCTGAAAGCCTCTAACACATCTGAAATAAAAGAGTTGATGGGACAGGCCCCAACTAACTCACAACTGCTGTCTGAAATAACTGAAAATCTGAGATAATACATTGACTAAATAAGTATCTTATCCTCAACGGATGAGGACTCACTACTACGACTGCGACTGATTGACTGATCTAGCTAAGTATGGTCAGGAACCCGAGCGTCCGAATCTATGATATGAGACATCATTGTATAAGAGAGAGTATGTTTCAGTACTTTGAATGTACTAGTATGCTAGGTGAAATTAGGCTAATATGCACGGGTTCATGTGCATGAGTAATAATAACAACTAAATATCGTGTAGTGACTAGATGAGAGTATATGCAAGACTGGGACTACTGAAGATAATGAACGTGCAATATCAAACATATACCGTCTGTCTGAATTAAACTAAAACTAAGGTACTGAGTTTCTAATAACTGATTACTGATAACTAAAAGTTATGATCGTGTAGAACTGAACTGAGTTTTGTACTGAATGCTGAATATTGAATACTGAATACTGAAACTGTAGGATTTATCATATAACCAATATACCCTATTTATAGACTGATTTGGGGTCCAATGTGTAACTGCAGTTGGAAGGGTGTTAGCACCATGCCACGGGTTACAAACACTAGCTGGGTTAACCCTAATATGGTAATAAGACTTATGATATGTAAAAGGTTACGTCAACCCTAGTCTGGCAGGAAAATAATTTACCCTATGCTGGATATGTAGTTCTATAACTCAAGGACTGGTACTAAGGGTTAAATCCTATACTGACAGGAATGCCCCCATCCCTGGATTCGCTCGATGCTGAATCCTACTCCCAAATGAATCAACACTGGAACTGATCACTAGACTATGCTAGGCTTGACTGAACTCACACTGATTCTGTTAACTGACTGAATGCCACTATTTGGAATACTACAGGATTATTATATTATGACTGGAAACAAAGTAAGCAGCTACTTTTGGGTATACAACACCCCCATGACTCGATAGCATAAATAATGAAACCATATCACAAGTTTAAAAGCATTACAATTAGGATATCATGCTAATTTTTTCACATAGAAATTTTGTCAAACACTTGGGGAGCATGGTTCTTGTGCATGAGAAAGAATAACATAGGGATATCATGACTACAATATTCAACTCACAATTCATGGGTTATGACATAAGGAGTACATAAGTCAACACATGCTAGGTTATTTACTTGAAATTCATAATCTTTTTAGTTTAAAACCCATAAAATCAACACATACATAAACACAATTCAATTGAAGAATATAATTCATAATTTTAATTCTCAAAAAGGATTCTTGAAATCCAAGGGTGGAAGAAACCCAAGGATGAACACCAAACAAACCTTGATTTATGAATTTGTGAGAATTGATGGTGAATTCTTGAGATTTGATCTTGAAGGATAGGGTTTTGTTCTTGAAAGAAGGCTACTTTAATTTGAGAGGAGTGTGAAAAATTGAGCAAATAATGCTCTCTTGGGAGTTAAATCTCGTGTTTTGACTGAATGAGGTGAAGGGAAAAATGATTAAATGCCCTTGGCAAATTAAAACTCAGAACTGGATTGGAAATCTCGATTTTAGATCCCAGCGTGACACAGTGTAATCACGTCGGGCCACTGGAAAAGGGACAATCCCAAAATGGCACCTTGGCGTGATGCAGTACTAATTGTGGTGCCTTCACTGGAAATAACAAATGCAAAAATGCCCTTTGGCACGATGCGGTGCTTATCACTGTGGCACCCTGGAAAAGGACGAACGTGATTTTAGCCATCACCGCGACGTGGCCTTATCACGTTGGGCTACTATGGGCTACTATTTTTTACTAAAAGTGCCATAACTTCTCACCCGAGTATCAGATTTAGGATAAATTGGTAGGTCTAATTCAAATTCCTAGAATTTGGTAGGTCTAGAGCTATAAAATTCTGAGTAGAATAAAAGATATGCTTATTTGAAGTTGACTAAAGCAATATTCTTATCAAAAATTTAATCGATAAGGATTATTTTTATTCATCATATAGCTGGGAGTTATTTGAGGCCTTAATATACATAAAACTCGCTCGTAAAATTACCAAAGAACTATAAAGTATTTTACATGAGCTTGGAACATGTCGCTAACATTGGTTTGGATTTTCGGGGTATTACAATATCTCCCCCTTGGTAACATTCATCCCCGAATAAGATTGGTTAGACTGAAAGCACCGAGAAACATTGATTACATGTTGAATATAAATGATGAAAACATGATTACATGATTGAGTCTGAAACATGATGTATGATTGAACTAGTTCGGTGAATGCATGACTGACATGATATGCTGTTGAAACTGAGCATGGGAAAAGAGAAATTCTTGCAAGATTGTTACCTTAAGTTGAGTCTGAGTTTGCAGAGAAAGAATGAGGGTACTTGGTCCGCATATCTTCTTCTGTTTCCCAAGTGGCTTCCTTAACGGACTGATTCCGCCAAAGAACTTTGACTAGAAGAACTTCTTTGTTCCTTAGTTGATGAATTTGTCGATCAAGGATCTCGACTAGAATTTCTTATTAAGAAAGGTTGTTCTAAACATCTATGCTTTCTAAGGGAACAACTACATCTTGGTCACCAATACACTTCTTCAAAAAAAGATATGGAATACCGAGTGAACCAATGCTAAGTCTGCAGGAAACTCAAGCTTGTAAGCCATCTTTCCAAAATGGCTCAAAATTCTGTAAGGTCCCACATATGGCGACTAACCTTCCTCTTTTTTCCAAACATCTTCACTCCCTTCATGGAAGAGATCATTAAATACACAAAATTGCCAACCTCAAATTTAAGGTCTTTCCTTCTCACATCTGCATACAATTTCTGTTGGCTCTGGACTGCCTTAAGCCTCTCCCTAATCAACTGTACTTTATCTAAGGTGTCAAACACCAATTCAGGCCCTACTACCACTGCCTCACCTACTTCAAACCAACAATCGGAGATTTATACCTCCTTCCATATAGGGCCTCAAATGGAGGTATCTGAGTATTGGAATGATAGCTATTATTGTATGCAAATTCAATCAAAGAAAAGTGGATATCCTAACTACCCTTAAAGTCAACTACACACTCTCTCAACATATCCTCAAGGGTCTGAATGGTCCTTTCTTCCTGACCATCTGTCTGAGGGTAGAAGGCTGTACTAAGGAGAACTTGGGGACCAAGACCCTTCTAAAAAGCTTTCCAAAAGTGAGAGGTGAACAGCGTACCTCCATCTGAAATGGTGGACAATGGGATACCGTGCAAACTAACCAACTCTCTGATATAGAGCCTGACATAGTCCTTGGCTAAAAAGGAAGTATGGACTGGCAAAAAATGGGTTGATTTGGTCATCCTTTCTATAATGACCCAAATTGAATCATGCTGACGATGAGTACGAGGCAAACCTATCACAAAATCTATGTTCATTTTCTCCCACTTCCAAGTGGGAATACTAAACTCCTGCATAGACCCACCAGGCTTTTGGTGCTCAATCTTCACCTGCTGATAAGTAAAGTACTTAGCCACAAACTCTACGATGTCTCTCTTCATCCTACTTCATCAGTAGACTTCCCGCAAGTCACGGTATATCTTATTAGCCCCTGGATGAATATACTAATGCATACCATGTACTTTTGCAAGAATTCATTATCTCAACTTATCAACACACGGCACACACAGTCTACCCTGACAACGCAACATGCCATCTCCCCCTTGGGAGAAAACCTTTTTGATCTCTAACTGACTCTTTCAATTTAACTAAATTGGGATCCCTGTCCTACTTTTATTTTACCTTGGCAACTAAAGAAGACTCTGAACTATTCTTCCCCCAAACTCTACTCTCAGCTAAATCAACCAAACGAACACTTAATCTTAAAAGCTGGTTAACTTCCTCAACTAACTTCGTCTTACCATCCTCAACGTGAGCAGGACTACCCATGGAAAACCTACTGAGGGCGTCTGCCACTACATTGACCTTGCTCGGGTGATACAAAATACTCATATGATAGTCTTTCAGCAATTCTAACCATCTCCTCTAATGCAAATTCAAATCCTTTTGTGAGAATACTTACTATAAGTTTTTATAATCTGTGAATATGTCAACATGCACCCCATACAAATAGTGCCTCCAAATCTTTAAGGAAAACACAACTGCTTCTAACTCAAGATCATAGGTAGGGTAATTCTTTTCATGGAGCTTAAGTTGTCTAGAGGCATAGGCAACAACCTTACCCTTCTGCATCAAAACACATCCCAAACCAACTCTGAAAGTATCACAGTACACAACAAACCCATCTCGTAATGTAAAAAATGAGGCTGTGGTGAGTCGAGTCTTTAACTCTTGAAAACTCTTCCCATAAGAATCTAAATACTAAAACTTAAGTTTCTTCTAAGTCAATCTGGATACGGGGGACACAATAGATGAAAACACTTCAACAAACTATTGGTAATAGCCAACCAAACCCAAGAAACTCCTGATATGTAACAGAGTGATGGGTTTGTGCCAATTTCTCACCGCTTTGGTCTTTTAAGGATAAAATCTAATGACATCACCAAAAACTATATGAACAAGAAAAGCTATGAACCTTAGCCAAAATTCACACTTACTGAATTTAGCGAACAACTGATGGGCTCAGAGAGTCTAAAATACTATTCTAAGGTAGTTTGCATGATCATTTTCATTATGAGAATAGACAAGGATGTCATCTATAAAGACTATATGAACATGTCCAAGTACTGCTTGAACACCCAGTTCATCAAGTCTATAAAGGATGTTGGGGCATCTGTGAGACCAAAGGACATGACTAGAAACTCGAAGTAACCATACCAAGTTCTGAAAGATATTTTCTAAATGTCACGTTCTTTGACTCTGAGATGATAGCAGTATCTGAGGTCTATCTTAAAAAAATAACTGGCTCCCTAAAGTTGGTCGAATAAGTCATTGATTCTGGGAAGTGGGTACTTGTTTTTGATTGTGACTTTGTTCAACTAACGATAATTAATACACATTTTGAGAGAACCATCTTTCTTACGCACGAACAGGACTAGTGCACCCACGGGGAGATGCTGGTCCTGCTAAATCTCTTATCTAGGAGATCTTTCAACTTTTCTTTTAACTCTGTGAGTTTGGCTGGAGCCATTCTTTATGGTAGAATAGAGGTAGGCTATGTATCTGGAAGAAGGTCTATTCCGAAGTTAATTTTCCTTTTGAGAGAAACTTTGAGAAGATCTTCAGGGAACACATCTGGAAATTCCCTCACTACTAAAACTGACTCAAGATTTAAGGTCCCAGAATTAGAGTCTGTGACTCAGACAAAATAGTAAATACACCCTTTGGATATCATCTTTCTCGCTCTAAGGTACGAAACAAGCTAAACCCTAAACACTATAGTTTTGCCCCTCTATTCAAGGACTGGTTTATTTGGAAACTAAAAATGAACTACTCTGTTTCTACAATCGATTGAGGCATAACATGAGTGGAGCCAATCTATTCTGAGAATGACGTCAAAATCCATCATCTCTAACTCTACGAGGTCTATTAAAGTAGCTTTTTGAGAAACCATAATTGAATAGTTCCTATATACCTACCGGGCTATGATAGACTTACCCACTAGGGTAGAGACTGAGAAAGGCTCTGTTAGGATTTTGGGGCTGACTCCTAAGTTTATAGCTATGTAAAGATTTATGAAAGACAGAGAAGCTCTAGGATCTAACAAAGCATACATATATAAATGAAATATTTTCAACGGACCGGTAACCACATTAGGAGAACTCTTCTGATCCTGTCGGGACTGAAGTACATAGAACCTGTTTGGGTGTGGCCCACTGGTGGCACTAGAAGCAACACCCTGCTGAGACGGGCAACCGAACTAAACTGGGGGACGATTATGCTGGTTCTGTGAACCTACCTTAGGACACTCTCTGATCCTATAGCCTTGCTTACCGCACTAAAACACATGTCGCTGCTAGCCCTGTAGATACCTTAATGGTTTCTGCCACATTTCTGACAAAGAGGATTTATTCGAGCACTGTTTACACTACCATGAGATTTAGACCCTGGCGCCCTATCCTTATTATCATTTCTAAATTTGGGCATCGGTACACTAGCCGAAGATAGAGTTGGGACTAAGGATTTTGGGTAGAACTGAGGATGGTTTCCACCTTCTGACTTTGGCTAAGCAAAACTAAAACTACTAATTTTACCCCTCTTGCTCTCCCCCTCTTTAACCTTAGTCTTCTATTCCTCAATCTGTTGAGCATAGACCATCAACCTAGATAAGTCCATTTCCTTAATCAGCATTGTGGTCCTACACTCCTTGACCACACTGTCAGATATCATAAACGCAAACTTGCTCATCTTATACCTATTATCAGAAACCACATGAAGAGCACACCTGACCAACTGAGTAAACTTGAGGGAATACTCTTTCACACTCATGTTGCCTTGCTTCAAGTTGATGAACTCTAACACCTTAGCCTCTATCAACTCTAATGAAAAGAACCTATCTAAGAAAGCAGTACCAAACTCTTCCCATTCTATAGGCCCTGCATCTGTGCCTCTATCTACCTTCCACTACTTAAACCATGTATGAGCTATATCTTTTAACTGATAGGCAGGTAACTCAGCACTCTCACTAACAGTTATCCCCATAAAGTTTGTTACATTATCCACTATATTAAGAAATTCCTGTGGGTCCTCCTAAGACTTAGACCTTAAAATTAAAGGAGGGGCCATTCGAGTGAAGTATTGAATTCTAGCTAAAGCAGTATTGGCTACTGGTTTGGCCTGAACGGTAGATGGTCGAATATTCTGAGCTACCATAGAATGGGCTAGGGTGGTAAATACTGCTCTGAATTTTGTGTGATAAACGTGCTCATTCAGGGGATCTTCCTGAATGAGCGGAGGTGCTGGCTGGTTCCCTGTTCTTCTTCCATTAGTCTTTCTAGGAGGCATATTTCATAAATGGAAGGGAAAGTTGGATTAAATAGATATGAGCACTGAAAGAAGGGATATTTTTCTAAAATGCCTTATAGCCTCTTTCCCATAAGTGGCATTTTTCACACCCATGCACAAGACCCTACTTGATGCGGCTTTCAGACTCCTTAGGACACTATAGAACCTTAGGCTCTGATACCAAGTTTGTAATACCCTGAGACTATACCCTATCCATCACACGGTGCCTATGACCCCAAAGGACTACAAGCTAACCCATGACTGGTACCTACTGTGAGCACTAAGTAACAATAATGAAAACATATGCGGAAGTAAAATTGAAAATACCATAAGGTTTATAAAATTGAGTACATCTGTAGAATCACTGCTACATTATAATGTGCGAAAGCCTCTAACACATCTAAAATAAAAGAGTTGATAGGGCCCCAACTAACTAACAACTACTGTCTGAAATAACTGAAAATCTGAGATAATGCAATGACTAAATAAGCATTGCATCCTTGAGGGATGAGGACTTACTACTGTAACTGTTATTAAATGACTAATCTAGCTACGTATGGTTAGGAACCCAAGCGTCCGAACCTATGATATGAGTAATCATACCATAAGAGAGAGTATGCATCAGTACTTTGAATGTATTGATATGCTAGGTAAGGTTAGGCTAATATGCATAGATTTATGTGCATGAGTAATAATAACAACTAAATATTGTGAAGTAACTAGATGAGAGTATATTCAAGACTGGGACTACTGAAGATAATGAACATGCAATATCAAACATATATCTTCTATATAAATTAGACTGAAATTAAGGTACTAAGTTTCTGATAACTGATTATTGATAATCGAAAGTTATGATCGTATAGAACTGAACTGAGTTCTATACTGAATACTGAATACTAAATATTATAACTAAGGCCATTTGATTTATCATCTAACCAACATACTTCATTTATAAATTAATTTAGGTTCCAACTTGTAACCCTATTTGGAATGGTGTTTGCATTAAGCCACGGGTTACTAACACTAGCTGGGTCAACCCTAATTTGACAGGAAGACTCATGAGATGTATAAGGTTACTTCAACCCTAGTATGGCAGGAAAATGATTTACCCTACACTGGATACGTAGTTCTATAACTCAGGGACTGTAACTAAGGGTCAAACCCTTTACTGACAAGAATGTCCCCATCATTGGGTTCGTTCAGTGCTGAATCCTACTCCCAACTGAATCTACACTGGAACTAATCACTAGACTCTGCTAGGCTTGACTGAACTCACACTGATTCTATTAACTAACCGAATTCTACTATCTAGGATACTACAGGATCATTCTATTATGACTGGAAACTAAGTAAGCAACTAATTTTGGGTATACAATACCCTCAGGACTAGATAGCATAAATAATGAAACCATATCACAAACTTAAAAGCATTACAATTAGGATATCATGCATAATTTGTTCACATAGACATTTTGTCAAACACTCAGGGATCATGATTCTTGTACATGCGAAAGAATAACATAGAGATATCATGACTACGAAATTCAACTCACAATTCATGGGTTATGACATGAGAAGTACATAAGTCAACACACATGCTAGTTTATTTACTTGAAATTCATAATCTTCTTAGTTTAAAACCCATAAAATCAATACATACATGAACACAATAGAATTCAAGAATGTAATTCATAATTTTAATTCTCAAAAAGGATTCTTAAACTCCAAGGGTTGAAGGAGCCCAAGGATGAACACCAAACATACCTTGATTTATGAATTTGTGAGAATTGATGGTGAATTCTTAGGATTTGATCTTGAATCTTGAAGGCTAGGGTTTTGATCTTGAAAGAGGGCTACTTTAATTTGAGAGAAGTGTGAAAAAGTAAGCAAAAAATACTCTCTTAGGAGTTAAATCACGTGTTTTGACTGAATGAGGTAAAAGAAAAAGACATAAATTCTCTTGGCAAATTAAAACTTAGAACTGAACTAGAAATCCCAATTTTGGCTCCTGGCCTGATGCGGTGTAATCACGTCGGGCCACTGGAAAAGGGATAATCTCAAAATGGCGCCTTGGCGCGACACGATGACAATCACGGTGCCTTCACTGGAAAGTGACGAGTGCAAAACTTCCCCTTGTGGTAACGTGGTTCTTATCGCAGTAACACACTGGAAAAGAATGAACATGATTTTGGCCATCACCGCGACGCGACCTTATCACGTTGGGCTACTATTTTTCACTAAAAGTTCCATAACTTCTCACCCGTGTATCGAATTTAGGCAAAATTGGTATCTTTGGAAAGCTTATTCAATTTCCTACAATTTGGTGGGTCTTGAGCTGGAAAATTCTGAGTATAATAAAAGATATGCTAATTTGAAGTTGACTAAAGCAACATTCTTATAAAAAATTCAATCGGTAAGGATTATTTTGATTCTTATAATACATGGGAGTTATTTGACGCCTCAATATTCAACAAAATCACTCATAAAATTACCAAAGAAATTTAAGGTATTTTGCATGAGCTTAGAACATGGTGCTAACATTGGTTTAGATTTTTCTGGTATTACAATATCTTCCCCTTGGGAATATTCATCCTTGAATGAGACTGGTTAGAATGAAAGCACTGAGAAACTTTGGTTACATGCTTAATATACATGATAAAAATATAATTACATGACTGAGTCTAAAACATGACGCATGACTGAACTGGTTCTGTGAATGCATGACTAACATGAGAATGATATGCAGCTGAAATTGAGCATGGGAAAAGAGAAATTCTAAGAAGATAGTTACCTTAAGCTAAGTCTAAGTTTATGGATAAGAGATAAGGGTACTTGGTCCAAATATCTACTTCTGCTTCCCAAGTGGCTTTCTCAATGGACTGATTCCGCCAAAGAACTTTGACTAGAGGAACTATTTTGTTCCTTAGTCTATGAATTTATCTATCAAAGATCTCGACTGGAATTTCTTGGTAAGAAAAGCTATTTTGAATAACTATGCTTTCTAAGGGAACAACTATAGCTGGGTCACCAATACACTTCTTCAATAAAAAGATATGGAACTTCGAATGCACTGATGCTAAGCCTGCAGGCAACTCAAGCTCATAAGCAACCTTTTCAAAATGTCTCAAAATTTTGTTAGGGCCCAGATGTAATGGACTAAGCTTCCCCTTCTTTCAAAACCTCTTCACTTGATTCATGGGAGATATATTCAAATATATAAAATCGCCAACCTCAAATGGTCTTTCCTTCTCACAGCTGTATACAATTAGGTGTTTGTTTGGTTGATTCAACTAAAGGTAGCGTATAGGTTTATAATATTTTGGATTCTTCTTTAGTTGCCAAAGTGAAATAAAAGAAAGATAGGGATCCCAGTCTGGTGAAGCTAAAAAAGCAAGTTAGGGACCAGAAAGTAGAGGTTTTCTCCAAAGGGAGAGATGGTATGTTATGTTGCCAGGATAGACTGTGTGTGCCATGTGTTGATGAGTTAAGACAGTGAATTATTACAGAAGTGCATGGTGCACGTTACTCGATTCATCTAGGGGACACAAAGATGTACCGTAATCTGCAGGAAATCTATTGGTGGAGTGGGATAAAGAGGGATATTACAGAGTTTATAGATAAGTGCTCCACTTGTCAACATGTTAAGATTGAACATCAAAATTTCAATAGGTCTATGAGGGAGTTTAATATCTCCACTTGGAAGTGGGAGGAAGTTAACATGGATTTTGTGACAGGTTTTCCTTGTACCCATCGTCAACATGATTCAATTTGGGTAATTTAGGATAGGGTGACCAAATCGGCCTATTTCCTACCAGTCCATTCTTCTTATTCAGCCAAAGAGTATGCCAAGATTCATATTAGAGAGTTGGTTAGGTTGCATGATGTTCCATTGTCCATCATTTTAGATAGAGGTACTCAGATTACCTCTCACCTTTAGAAATCTTTTTAGAAGGGTCTTGGTATCTAAGTTCACCGCAGTACAACCTTCCACCCTCAGAAAGATAGTCAGGCATAAAGGACCATTCAGTTCCTTGAGGATATGTCGAGAGTGTGTGCAGTTGACTTTAAAGGCAGTTGGGATGACCACTTGCCTTTGATTTAATTTGCGTATAATAACAACTATCATTCTAGAATTCAGATGGCTATGTTTTAGGCTCTATATGACAGGATATAAAGATATCTAATTGGTTGGTTTGAGATAGGTAAAATCGCTTTGATAGAGCCTAATTTGGTATTTGATGCTTTGGAGAAAGTTCAGCTAATTCGGGAGATGCTTAAGGTAACCTAAAGCCGAAAAAAATCCTATGTAGATATGACGAGAAAAGATCTTGAGTTCAAGATTGGTGATTTTATATATCTAAAGATCTCTCCCATGAAGAGAGTGAAGAGGTTTGGTAAGAAAGGGAAACTCAGTCCCTGATATGTTAGCCCCTACATAATCTTGATCCATTTTGGGAAGGTGGCTTATAAGCTTGAGTTGCCTGCAAACTTAGCATCAGTGCACCCGATATTTCATATTTCTTTGTTGAAAAAGTGTATTAGCGGCCCAGCTGTAGTTGTTCCTTTAGAAAGCGTAGATGTTTAGAACAACTTTTTTTATGAAGAAATTCCAGCAGAGATCCTTGATCACCAGATTGTAGACTAATGAACAAAGAAGTTCCCCTAGTCAAGGTTCTTCAGTGGAATCAGTCTGTTGAGGGAGCCACTTGGGAAGAAGAAGTAGATATGCGGACCAAGTACCCTCATCTTTTCTCTGAAAACTCAAACTCAGCTTAAGGTAACAATCTTCTTAGAACTTCTCTTTTCCATGCTCAGTTCCAGCTGCATATCATTCTTATGTCAGTCATGAATTCATAAAACTGGTTCAGTTATGTGTCATGCTTCATACTGAGCTATGTAATCACATTTTCATCATGTATATTTAGCATGTAACCTCAATTCCTTAGTGTTTTTAGCTTAACAAATCTCATTTGAGGATGAATATTCCCAAGGGAGTGATAATGTAATACCCTGAGAATCCAAACTAATATTAGAACCATGTTTCAAGCTCTTTCAAAATAAATTATAGTTATTTGTTAGTCTTATAAGTGAGTTTGATGTGTATTAAGGCCTCAAATAACTTCTAGCTATTAGAAAAACCAAAATATTCTTTACCGATTGAGTTTTTGAGAAGAATGTTGCTATAGTCAACTTCAAATGAGCATATCTTTTGTTCTACTAAGAATTTTATAGCTCAAGACCCACCAAATTGTAGAAAATTGAATTAGCTTTCTAGCGATATTTTCCCTTAATCCGATACCTGAGTGAGAAGTTATGGTACTTTTAGTGAGGGACAGTAGCTCATTGCGATTATGCGACGTCGCAGTTATAGTCGAAATCACTTTCTTCCTTTTCCAGTAATGCACAGTGATTGGCCAGTGTCGCACTAAGAATCGCGGTGGAGCAAGCACCATGACATGTTGAAGTACAATATCACACTCGTCCCTTTCCATTGAAGCACCGCGATGTCGCTGCGTCATGCCAAAGTGTAAAATCACACTCGTTCTTTTTCCAGTGAAGCACCACGATGGAACCGCATCGAACCATGTCACAAAATCTGGATCGTCCTTTTTCCAGTGGCGCAATGCGATAGCACCGCATCATGCCAGAGTGTAAAATCGGGATTCCAGTTTTGAGTTTTAGATTCCCAAGGGTAATTTAGTTTTTTCCCAAGCCCCCAAGTCATGAAAAACAAAAGATTAAACCTATTCTAAGCCTAGTACACTCATTATCTATCAAAATTTCTCTCCAAGAAAACCCACAAGCCTCACCTTTCAAGATCAAGTCCTATAAAAATCCACCAAGGACTTTCGAGGATTCTTTAATTGTGGTATGTTAAATGTTCATCCATGGGTATCTTCCACCCGTGGAGTCCAAGAATCTAATTTCAAATTTAAAGTTATGATTTTTATAAGTAATTGTGATTTTAACCATGAATCACCATGAATTTTGATTCTATATTATGTTTAAATTAAATTATTGTTGTTATTAAACCCTAAATATTTGAATGATATTGTTCACTTATTTAAATCACAATTAGTGATGTTGATGTTGAAATCATGCTATTACAACAAGCTTTAAACTACTCCTATGCTTATCTTAAACTACGAATGTTAAGTGTTTGATGAAATGCCTACAAGAATGATTTTTGAATAAATACTTTCATATTATGTCCTCAAAGTTTTAGTACTATTTTGCTATTATTGTTATCAAGTCCTGGGGGTTATGAATATCCAAAAACATAGCTATTTACTTAGTCTCAGTATCTATAGAATGGCTTTAGTATCTTAGCTAACCCTGTCTACTTTTTATTAGCTCTGAATATCAAAATAGGGAAATATGAATATGCAATACTAATAATGTGGAAAACTATTTGAAAAGTCTGAGTATATCTACAAATGCTGATCACATCAATCTGATTAAATAAATACTGAATGGTCTAAATATGACATTTGAAACCTAAGACTGAATTTAGTAGTCCGACAAGCCTCTACTAATTGAATCTAGAGAATCATTGAGACAGGCCCCAACTGACTCAGACTATCTAAAAAGGAGTAATGAAAACATTTACTAACAACTAAAAATCTGAATAGCTAAGTCCCCGAACTAAGAGGACTCACAAACTGCAGGGATGTAGATTAGATGCTTAAAAAATCACTCTCGCTGCGAGACTGAGCACGTGAACCTATATTATGAGACAATGTATTAGAAAGACGTATATGTGGATCAGTACTTTGATAATGTATTGAGTAGATGGGGGTGCATGCAATAAGTAAACAATATCATCACAGTTTATAGAAAACATCATGCATGCTAAATGTAAATGACTCACTTAAGCTTGAGTAATCTGAAATCTAAAAGTCAAATCATGAATAATAAAAAATGCAATCTAAATCTTGTGAGCCATTACACTTAGTTCTGAAATTTGTATTTTGTTATTATTCTCAAACCATATAGGCTAAGTAAAAAAGGGCTCACCTTTTATGTCTGAAAACTAAAAGCTGTAATTTTGTAACTGGAATATTAAGTAAAGTAATATCTGAGTAAGTTTGTAAGCCTTTACCCTTAGTTTCTAAAATCTGGAAAATAATTTATCTTAGGGCTGTAAAGAAATTAGTTTATCTGATGGGAGGTTCTCTTAACTGACATAAACCATGTGAGCTAACATGGAGTCCAACATCTCGTCCTCCTAAGAAAGAAACCTCATGTTGGGGAGAGGTATCATACTCTTGCCAGGGAGTATAACCAGAGCTACGTGATCACATCTGTAACTGTCATCCACATAGAAGTGGGAATAATCTGATAATCTGTACCTATGTTGGCTACATAGTTCCATGGAAGTAGGATGGGCTAAACCCACACTTTTTGTTCGATGCTAAATACTACTCCCTTGTTAGTTGCTATGCTCATTCTGTTGGAAATCTACTTTTAAAACTAGCATAAGGGTTTATCTAAACCAAATATGCACTTATCTTTTTAAATTTGTAAATAAAGCTGATCTAAATTCTGTAAAGTGGATTCCATAGCTGAACTGATGATCAAAGATCAAAGTTTTTCTGAAAATCTGAAAATAATATATTCACAAGATGCTTAAAGTATCATATTTATTGAAATAACCATATTCAATCTTGGGATAAATAATCCATGCATCAATCTTAGGTTAAATCATCAAAATGTTCATGCTTGATAATATGATTATTGATAAATCAACTCAAAATCAAGAAATTTCAGCAATATACATGGAAACATAAACATAAGCATGTAATTCAACTTCTAACTCATGGAAAATCTCATAATCTTGAAAATAATAAAAATGGGTATAAACCCTAATTTGAAATTCATGGAAAATCATATATAATTCAGAAAGTTTATAATTAAAACAAAGTTTTGGGCATAAGGATGAAAGATTTATCCTTGTTCAAACCCCACATACCTTAATTGATGATCTTTAATGAGAAAATCGAATATTGGATTCCTATTGATGTTTTGGAGATAGCTTCTTAGTGTTCTTGTATTGGGAATCCATAAATTTGGACTATCTTGGAGAATTATGGAGAAATTCTGAGTTTCTTGGAGAAGAAGTATGATGAACTAGGGTTTTGCTTTGAGGAGAATGATGAATAGGGCATAAAGTACTTTGATATTTGAGTAATCTTCTATTTTTGGACGGACTGGGGGTTGGATAATTTACCAAAATGCCCCTTTTAACTTTTAAATGGAACTAGAAAACATACATTTTTTCCAATCTGGGTGGCCACCGCGACGTGCCATAATCGCGGTGGCTCAATGGAAAAAGGAAGAGTAGGAATTGGGTTCCCTCAGTGATGCGCCACCATCATGGAGCCCCTAAATTTGCCACTTCGACCACTGGCGCAACGCGCCAGTATCGCAGAGTGTCACTGGAAATTGGCAAACGGGAAATTGGGCTTCTCCATGATGTGCCAAAATTATGGAGTCTCACTGGAAATTGACAATTATGATTTTACATTTCTCTGTGATGCGCTAAGGATCTAAATCACAGTGTTTTATAGCTGGATCTTAAAATAGCCATAACTTCTTATCTGATTATCGGATTTAGGCTAATCTTATATCGTTGGAAAGCTAATTCAATTTCCTACGCCATGGAAAGTCCAAATCTAAAGAATTTCACACTAAATAAACATCACTCATTCTAGAAACTACTCATCATTTTTGGGATGAGTTTATGCTAGGAAAATTATGGGGTCTTACAGTTAGATGATAACTCCCACAGTCTCAGTCTAGTAATTAGCTCAATAATTCAGTTTTAGTTTAGCTTGAACATAGCATAAAAATATAATTCATTCATTTATTCGTATTTAGTATCTCAGTTTATATATTATATTTCGACCATGTGTTATGCTTGGTCATGCATTCTCAGTATTTTATAGATTTTATGCATTCTATTCATACTTCATGCTATTTATTCAGTCAGTTATTACTCCTACAGATGAAACCATGCATATCAGCCTAACCTCATTTAGCATAGTAATATATTCAAAGTACTGATTGTATACTAGTTTCTTGCACTATAATGTATAATATCATAGGGTCAGATGCTCAGTTCCTTGATCGTGCATAGACATACCAGATTATTAGCTGTAGCAGTGGTGAGTCCTCATATTTTGAGGACATAGTTTATTTATCTCAGTTATTTCACCAGTTTCAGTATTTTTTCATTCAGTCAGAGTTAGTTGGGGCCTTATCCCATCAGTTTCACAGTCAATCAGTAGAGGCTTTTTAGACTAGTATAGACAATTAGTCAGTCTTCAGTTTTCAGTTGTCATTGCCATCTATTTTATTAGTATTATAAGTATTGTTTTACAAATATTATCAGAAGTATGATTTAAAACCTTATGGCATTCCTCAGTTAAATTCTGCATATGATCTTTTGTTATCAATTTTACCTAGTGCTCAGAGCAGCTACCAGCTCATAGGTTAGATTGTGGTCTATCGGGACCGTAAGCACCATGTGGTGCTCAGGGTGTACTCTCAGGGTGTTATAAACTTGGTATTAGAGCCTAAGGTTTTAAAGTGTCCTAGGGAGTCTAAAAACACGTCAAGTAGAGTCTTGTGCAAGGTTGTGAAGTGCGCCACACTTATGGACAAGAGGCTATGAGACATTCTAAGAAAAGTTTCCCTTATTTCAGTGTTCATGTCATGCGAAAGAGAATGAGCTTGTGTTAAGCTCTCTGACTAATCTATTCTTCCTTCCGTTTACAGATCATGCCTCTTAGAAAGACAAATAAAAGAAGAAATATGTACTATCCAACACCTTCGCCCATTCAGGAAGATCCCCTGAATGAGTTTGTTTCTTATGCAAAGTTTCAAGCTATATTCACTACTCTAGATCACTCTGTAGCATCTCAAAATGTTCATTTAGCTGTTGTTCTGGCCAATCCAGTGGATAATACTACCACAACCAAGATTTGTGAATCCTCCTCTATTTTTTGGGATCCATATCTGAAGAGGATCTGTTGGAATTCCTAGACATAGTCCGAAAGGTAATAGACATTATGAGGGTGACTTCTAGTGAGAGTACTGAATTAGTTGCTTATGAGCTGTATGATGTAGCCTATACCTGGTTTAAGTAATGGAAGGTGATAGAGGCATAGACGCAGGGCTTGTAAAGTGGGAGAAGTTTGCTACAACCTTCTTAGATAGATTCTTCCCTTTGGGGCTGAGGGAAGCTAAGGTATTAGAGTTTATCAACTTGATGTAGGGCAACATGAGTGTGAATGAGTATTCCCTCAAGTTTACTCAGTTATCTAGGTATGCTCCTCATATGGTGGCTGATAATAGATCTAGGATGATCAAGTTTATGTCTGGGGTACCTTCTAACATGGTCAAGAAGTGTAGGACTGTGATGTTAATTAAGGATATAGACATATCTAGACTTATGGTCCATGCTCAATAGATTGAGAAGCAGAACCTCAAAGAGAAGGAGAGAGAATAAGAGGGATAGAATAGTCAACTTTAATTATACTCAGCCTAAGTCAGATAGTGGAAACCATCCTCAATTTTATCAAAAATCTTCAGCTCCTACTCCATCTTTAGCTAGTTATCCTATGCCAAAGTCCAGAAATGACAATCTGGATAAGGCGCCAGGCTCTAAGTCCCAAGGCAGTGTTAATAGTGGTTGCACAAATCCTTTTTGCTAGAAATATGGTAGAAACCATTAGGGTGAGTATAGACCTAGCAGTGATGTATGATTTGGGTGTGGCAAGCCAGGCCATCAAATCTGAGAATGTCAGGTAATTGCTTAGAAAGGAAGGGATTTGCACCAACAGGGCCAGTCCCGTCAGTCATCAGCTTCAGCCGGCCGCCCAGCTTAGTAGGGCGCTGCTTCTAGTGCTACTAGGGGTCAGCATCAGAACAGGCTTTATGTACTTCAGTCCCGACAAGATCAGGAAAGTTCTCTTAACGTAGTTACTGGTACGTTGCAAGTCTTTTATTTACATATTTATTCTTTTCTTGACCCTGGAGCTTTTCTTTTATTTGTAACCTCTTTTGTAGCCATCAACTCAGGGTCAGTCCTGAAATCTTAATAGAGCCTTTCTCAGTGTCTACCCTAGTGGGTAAGTCTATTGTAGCCTGATGGGTATGCAGGAACTGCCTGGTTATAATGTCTCAGAAAGGTACTTCAGTAGACCTTGTAGAGTTAGAGATTATGGATTTTGACGTAATTATCGACATGGATTGGCTTCATTCATGCTATGCTTCAGTGGATTGCAGAAATACAGTAGTTCATTTTCAGTTTCCAAATGGACCAGTCCTTGAATGGAGGGGTAGTACCACAACTCTTAGGGGTTAGCTTGTTCGTACCTTAGAGCAATGAAAAATGATATCCAAGGGGTTTATCATCTTGTCTGAGTCAAAGACTCTAATTTTGAGACTCCTAATCTTGAGTCAGTTCTAGTAGTGAGGGAATTTCCAGATATATTCCCTAAAGATCTTCCCGAAGTAACTCCCGAAAGGGAAATTAATTTCAGAACAGACCTTCTTTCAAATACCCAGCCTATTTCTATTATACCATACAGAATGGCACCAGCCAAACTAAAAGAGTTGAAAGAACAATTCAAATATCTCCTAAATAAGGGATCCATTAGACCCAATGTTTCCTCATAGGGCACATCAATTCAGTTCATGCATAAGAAGTTATCGTCAGTTGAACAAAGTCACAATCAAGAACAAATACCCACTTCCAAAAATCAATGACATGTTCGACCAACTTTAGGGTGCCAGTTATTTCTCCAAGATAGACCTCAGATTTGGCTAGCATCAGCTCAGGATTAGAGAATATGACATTCCAAAAACAACTTTTAGAACCCGGTATGGTTATTTCGAGTTTCTAGTCATGGCCTTTTGTCTCACAAATGCCCCAGCAGCCTTTGTGGACTTGATGAATCGAGTGTTCAAGAAGTACTTGGACTTGTTCATCATAGTCTTTATTGATGACATTCTTGTCTACTTCCGTAATGAAAATAATAATGCAAACCACTTTATATTAGTATTGCAGTCTCTTAGAGTCCATCATTTGTTTGCTGAATTTAGTAAGTGTGAATTTTGGTTAAGATCAGTATTATTTTTGATGATGGCGTATTATTTTTGATGATGGCATATTATTTTCCATGGCCATATTATTTTTGATGATGGCATTAGAGTTGATCCTCAAAAGACCAAAGTCGTGAGAAGCTAGCCTAGACCCATCTTTCCATCAGATATCAGGAGTTTTTTGGGTTTGGCTGGCTATTATCGATGGTTTGTTAAAGGATTTTCATCTATTGCATCCCCATGTCTAGATTGACTTAGAAGAAAGTCAAGTTTCAGTGGTCAGATTCTTGTGAGTAGAGTTTTCAGGAGTTGAAGACTCGACTTACCACAACCCTAGTTTTTATGTTACTAAATGGTTTAATGGGTTTGTTATGTACTGTGATGCTTCCAGAGTCGGTTTGGAGTGTGTTTTAATGCAGAAGGGTAAGGTTGTGTTCTATGCCTCTAGAAAGCTTACACCCTATGAAAAAAATTACCCCACCCATGATCTTGAGCTAGCAGCTATTGTGTTTGCCTTAAAGATTTAGAGGAATTATTTGTATAGGTTGTGTGTTCACAGATAAAAAAAGCTTGCAGTATGTATTCTCACAAAAAAATTTGAATCTGCATCAGAGGAGCTGATTGGAATTGTTGAAATATTATGATATGAGTGTTTTGTATCACTCGAGCAAGGCCAATATAGTGGCAGATGCTCTAAGTAGATTGTCTATGAGTAGTGTTTCTCGTGTTGAGGATGATAAGAAGAAGTTAGTTTAGGAAGTTCATCAGCTTGCCAGATTAGGTGTTCGTTTGGTTGATTCAGCTGAGGGTAGCGTATGGGTTCAAAATAGTTTGGAATCTTCTTTGGTTGCCGAAGTAAAAGAAAAGAAAGATAGGGATCCCAGTCTAGTAAAGCTAAAAGAGTTAACCAGAAAGCAGAGGCTTTCTCCCAAGGGGGAGATGGTGTGTTGCATTGCCAGGGTAGACTATATGTGCCGTGTGTTGATAAGTTGAGACAACGAATTCTTGCAGAAGTGCATAGTGCACGTTACTCAATTCATCCAGGGGCCACAAAGATGTACCGTAATCTGTGGGAAATCTATTAGTGGAGTGGGATAAAGAGGGATATTGCAGAGTTTATAGCAAAGTGCTCCACTTGTCAACATATTAAGATTGAACATCAAAAGCCCAGTAGGTCTATGCTGGAGTTTAGTATTCCAACTTGGAAGTGGGAGGAAGTGAACATGGATTTTCTGACAGGTTTGCCTCATACCCATCGTCAGCATGATTTAATTTGGGTCATTGTGGACAAGGTGACAAAATCAGCCCATTCTTACCAGTCCATACTTCTTATTCAGCTAAATACTATGCCAAGCTCTATATTAGATAGTTGGTTAGGTTGCACGGTGTTTCGTTGTCCATTATTTTAGATAGAGGTACTCAGTTTACCTCTCACTTTTAGAAAAATTTTCAGAAAGGTCTTGGTACCCAAGTTCACCTTAGTGCAGCCTTACACCCTCAAACAGATAGTTAGGAAGAAAGGACCATTCAGACCCTTGAGGATATATTGAGAGCGTGTGTAGTTGACTTTAAAGGCAGTTAGGATGACCACTTACCTTTGATTGAATTTGCATATGATACCAACTATCATTCCAGTATTCACATAGCTCCGTTTGAGGCTTGATATGGTAGGAGATATAGATCTCTGATTGGTTGGTTTGAGAAAGGTGAAACCACTTTGATAGGGCTTGATTTTCTATTTGATGCTTTGGAGAAAGTTCAGCTTATCTGGGAGAGGCTTAAGACAACCCAAAGCCGACAAAAATCTTAAGCAAATATGAGGAAAAAGGATCATTCAAGATTGGTGATTTTGTATATCTAAAGATCTCTCTGATGAAGGGAATGAAGAGGTTTGGTAAGAAAGGGAACTCAGTCCCTGATATGTTTGACCTTATAAAATCTTGAGCCATTTTGGGAAGGCGTCTTATGAGCTTGATTTGCCTGTAGACTTAACATCAGTGCACCCGGTATTCCATATCTCTTTGTTGAAAAAGTGTATTGGTGGCCCAGCTGTAGTTGTCCCTTTAGAAAGTTTAGACGTTCAGAACAACCTTTCATATGAATAAATTCCCGTCGAGATCCTTGAACGCCAGATGCATAGACTAAGGAACAAAGAAGTTCCCCTAGTCAAGATTCTTTGGAAGAATCAGTCCATTGAGGGATCCACTTGGGACTCAAGAAGCAGATATACAGATCAAGTACCCTCATCTTTTCTCCGCTAACTTAGATTTAGCTTAAGGTAACAATCTTCTTAGAATTTCTCTTTTTGATGCTCAGTTCCAGCTATATATCATTCTCATATCAGTTATGTATTCACAGAACTATTTCAATCATGTGTCAAGCTTCAGAATCAGCCATGTAATTAGGTTTTCATCATGTATATTCAGCATGTAACCTCAATTCCACAGTGTTTTCAGTTTAAACAATCTCATTTGAGGATGAATGTTCCTAAGGAAAGATATTGTAATACCCCGAGAATTAAAACCAATATTAGAAACATGTTTCAAGATCTTGCAAAATAAATAATAGCTCTTTGGTATTGTTGTGAGTGAGTTTGATGTGTATTAAAGCCTCAAACAACTCCTAGATATTAGAAGAATCAAAATATTCTTTTACAGATTAAGTTTTTGAGAAGAATATTGCTACAGTCAACTTCATATGAGCATATCTTTTGGTCTACTGAGAATTTTCCAACTCAATACCTACCAAATTATAGAAAATTGAATTATATTTCTAGTGATACCAATTTCGCCTTAATACGATCCCCAGGTGAGAAGTTATGACACTTTTAGTGAGGGACAGTAGCTCATCGCGATTATGTCACGTCGCGGTGATGGACAAAATCACGTTCGTCCTTTTCCAGTAACACACTACAATTGGCTAGTGTCACACTAAGAATCGCGGTAGAGCAAGCATCGTGTCTCGTTGAAGTGCAATATCACACTCGTCCTTTTCCAGTAAAACACCGTGTTGGCGCCGTGTCATGCCAAGGTGCAAAATCACACTCGTCCTTTTTCTAGTGAAGCACCGCGATGGCATCACATCGCGCCATGTTTCAAAATTTGGAACGTCTTTTTTCCAGTGGCACAACACGATAGCACCACATCGCGCTAGAGTGCAAAATAGGGATTCCAGTTTTGACTTTTAAATTCCCAAGGGTAGTTTAGTCTTTTCCCAAGCCCCCAAGTCGTGAAAAACAAAAGATTAAACCTATTCTAAGCCTATTACGCTCATTATTCACCAAAATTTCTCTCCAATAAAACCCTAAAAGCCTCACCTTCCAAGATCAATTCCCACAAAAATCCACCAAGGCCTTTCAAGGATTCTTCAATTGATGTATGTTAAATGTTCATCCATGGGTCCCTTCCACACATGATGTCCAAGAATCTAATTTCAAATTCAAAGTTATTATTTTTATCAGTAATTGTGATTTTAACCATGAATCCCCATAAATTAATTTATATCATGTTTACATAAAATTATTATTTTTATTAAACCCCACACATTTGAATGATGTTGTTCACTTATTTAAATCACAATTAGTGATGTTGATGTTGAAATTATGCTGTTACTACATGCTTTAAACTATTCCCATGCTTAACTTAAACTATGAATGTCAAGTGTTTGATGAAATGCCTACAAGAATCAGTTTTGAATAAATGCTTCCATATTATGCCCTCAAAGTTTTAGTACTATTTTGCTATTATTGTTATCGAGTATTGGGGGTTATGAATACCTGAAAACTTAGTTGTTTACTTAGTCTCAGTATCTACAGAATGGCTTCAGATATGTTATGAGCATTATCACTTCAGTCAGTTATCAAAATCAGTTGAACTTAAACCAGTTCAGTATCCTAAGTCAATTCAGTTGGGAGTAGGATTTATCGCTGAGCAAGTGTGGGTATGACAGCTTCCCCATCACTTTGGCAGAGTCGTTAGTAGAAGTTTGTAATACCTCAAACTTTTTCTTAAGCCTAATTTCGTCTCTAGAGGGTTAAGAAATGACTTCCTAAGTGATTAACATTTAAACCATATAGAGTTTCCCTAATTTTGAATTTTCATCATGTGGGAAATTTAATTAGCTTTCCAACAATATAAGATCCGCCCAAATCCGATAACCGGACAAGAATTTATGGGTAATCTAAGTTCTAGTCATAAAACACCATCATTTTAGTGTTTGGTGCATCGCAAAGAGGGTCTATTTAACAATTGTCAAGTTCCAGTGGAACTCCGCGATAGTGGCGCATCGTGGAGGACCCCAATTTCCCAATAGTCAATTTCCAGTGTCCTAGCATGATCGTGAGGAAGTTACAGGTCCCAACCAGTAGGACAACACGATGGCTCTGCATCGCGGTGACTCCCAGATTACCATTTGTCAATTTCCAATGAGCCACCGCGATAATGGCACTCACGATGGCCCATAAAATTGAGTTTCCAGTTCAATTTTTCCAGCTTCATACAAAAGTTAAAAAGGGCACTTTGGACTTTTTCCAAGCCTCTTAAACCTTACAAACATCAGAATTTAGGGCCACTAAAAGCATCATATGAGATTTTCTCAAAATTTCCCTCAACCAAAAACCCTAAGTATCCAAATCCTCTTCTAAGAATCTCAAGTGTTCACCATAGATTTTCTAAATTGAGTTAATATTCAAGGTTTCAAGTCAAAGGCTTCAAGAACCCTCATTCAAGAGTACGAATAAAGTCCCAAAAGTGAGAGTTCATCCAAAGCTTCTAATTCAAGGTATGTAGGGTTTGAACAAGAACACTTCTTTCGTTCTTATGCCCAAATTATTTATTTTTATTAAAGAATTTCATATTTTTGCAAGTGGGTTTATACCCAAATTAGTTTATTTTGAGATTATGAAATTACGAGTTATTCAAGTATTGATTTGCATGATTATTTCACTATTTTATGACATGAGTTGAGAAATTATTCTATGATTTGCACATCCTCGTATTGATTTGATGTTTCCAAGATTGATGTCATGATTTAATCCTTATTATGAAACTGAGATTATTTGAGCATGAGTAAAAGTTTTAAACCAAGTATGAGTTTTGATGTTTCTTGAAGAGTATGTTGTTTAATATGATTCAATCAACAAGTACTTTGATTTTAAAGAAATATTGCTTTTAAGCCGGAGTTAAGATAGGAATCTACATTATTTAGTCTTTATGATTTAAAGCTAAGAGAATTATAATTTGGTCTTCATTATAGACCCTTGAGTTGTTTTGAGGTGGATTTTCTAAAAATTCTGAGCTTGAGTATGGGAGTAGTTTTTAGCACCGAGTGGGAAGTATGGGTTTAGCATCTACTTCCCCAGAACTACGTGCCCCCATAGGATTGAGATTTATAAGCCTGATGCCGAGATAGTGATCACTAGAGTTGAGGTTCTATTCTGATGGCAACGGTAGAATAGCTCTCCCCAATGTGGGCGAGACGTTGGACTCCATTTAGCTCACATGGTTTATGTTGGTTAAAAGAAACTCCCAAGTTCATAAGAGTCAAGAGTTTTTCCCATGTCTTGAAGTTTCTAAAGTTCTAAGTCCTTAAGTTTCAAAGAAGTTCCATTATCCTCAAGATGAAAGCATGAGTTTAGAAAGCATAGTTTAAAGATTCCTTTAGCTTACAAGTTTTGAGAATGAGAAGAAAATACAGATTTTTGAGTTAAGTATAATGACTCACGATATTTATACTACATGTTTCATTATTCCTGATTTATGAGATTTATGTTTCAGACTTATTCAAGCCATGTGAGTCATTCATATTTGCATGCTAGATTTTTTTATAAAGAGTAATGATATTGTTTATGTAAATGCATCACCCCCATATACTCAGTACATCCTCAAAGTGCTGATCCACATATACGTCTATGTGCTATATTGTCTTATAATGTAGGTTTAGGTGCTCAGTCTTAGCATCGTCAGTGATCTCCGAGTACCCTGATCTACACTCTGCAGTTAGTGAGTCCTTATGGTTTGAAGACCTATTTCTCAGACCTTCAGATTTGATATCAATGGTTATTTCTTTTTAGTTGAGTATGATTCAGTTGGGGATTTTTCCCAATGGCTCTCTAGATCTTGAGTAGTAGAGGCTTTGTCAGACTAGAGTTTTAGATGTTTGTCAGATATTTTTAGTTTTTTGTGTTTCAGACATTATATTTTCAGTCTTTTCATTTGAGATTTGATGAGATTTATTCTTATTATCTGATTTTGAATCCCTGGAGTAAGTATGAGATTTAGTAGCAAGCTCAAAGGGTTAGCTTGAGGCTACTTGTAGCCTTAAGCACCGTGTGACACTTCAAGATGAGATTTCAGGGCGTTACGAAGTCCCTATACTCCAGAACTACATAGCCAGCGTAGTATATGAGGAGTCACCCATCAACCCAGGCTTGACTACGTCTCAAGAGTCACCAATCAGTTTAGGCTTGACACCCTTAGTCCTTCGGGACAACACATTAGTGGATCCACACAGCCAGTGTTAGTACCCGTGGCATGGTACTGACACCCTTCCAACTGGGGACACAGGTTGGACCCCAATTTTCTCATTGGAGCATGTCGGTTAGATGATAGCTCCCATAGTCTCAGTCTAGTAATCAGCTCAGTAATTCAGTTTTAGTTTATCTTAACCATAGAATATAGATATAAGTCATTCATTTATCAGTATTCAGTATCTCAGTTTATAAATTATATTTAGAACATGTTTTATACTTGATCATGCATTCTTAGTATTTGCAGATTTTATGTATTTTATTTAGTACTTTATGCTATTCATTCAGTCAGCTATTACTCCTGCACTTGAAACCATGCATATCAGCCTAACCTCATTTAGCATACCAATACATTCAAAGTATTGATCGTATACTCGTTTCTTGTGCTATGACTTTTAATATCATAGGTTCAGACGCTTATTTCCCTAATCATGTATAGACATACTAGATTATCATCTGTAGTAGTGGTGAGTCCTCGTATTTCGAGGACATGGTTTATTTATCTCAATTATTTCATCAATTTTAGTATTGTTCTATTCAGTCAGAGTTAGTAGAGGGCTTGTCCTATCAGCTCCACAGCCAGCCAGTAGTGGCTTTTCAGACTAGTACAAATAGTTAGTCAGTCTTCAGTTTTCAATTGCCATTATAAGTCGTTTTATCAGTATTATCAGTATTGTTTTACAGACATTTTCAGAACTATGATTTAAAACTTTATGACATTTCTCAATTAAATTCCATATATGATCTTTAGTTATCAGTTTTACCCTGTGCTCACAGTAGGTACCAGCTCATGGGTTAGCTTGTAGTCTCTCGGGACCATAAGCACCATGTGGTAGCCAAGGTGTACTCTTGGGGCATTACAATAACTAATACAATCAAACCTCTCTATAGTGGCACTGTGTAACAATCTTAATTGTAAAATTTCCTTTCTTATGTGTTTTGACCACTTTTCCCCATAGTTGTTACATGTTATTTGTGAGATGTGGGTAAAGCCGTCAATATGGGCTCGATCCAACCTGAAATTTGATAGGGATGAGCTATGATTTTTACAATCTGTTGAACAACAAGACTTTTTAACCTGGCCAAATAAGTTTATTGGCCCATGGGACTTAAGCAATATAGGTTGGGCTAACTAGTGGGTCAAATAAAAATAATTAAAAATTGGAATAGAGTACTAAGAATAACAAAAGGAGTCTAAACTCAAAGTCTATTTAGACCATCATAGATATTTAAATATTAATTATGTTTATAAAATATATAAATAATTAAAATATTAAATACTATGTTTTTAAGGAATCAGATATGTTTGATGAAAATGATATGGCGGTGTTAATGTAACGCCTTAAAATCTGATCTCGAGACGTCACACGGTGCTCAAGGCTATGAGTATCCCCAAGCTAACCTTTTGAGCCTGCTACTAGGTCAGAACCTTAATTTAAGATAAAATAGTCAAGAAATAATGTTGTATCATACCAAAACTGAACTTAATAAACTGAAGATACTGTCTGAATAGCAAATATTGGAAGTCTGTAAATAAACTCATAGTCCGACGAGCCTCTACTGCTAAAGAACTAGAGAGCCATTGGGACAGACCCCTAACTGACTCAGGCTAAACTAAAAATGATAACTCAATTACTACAAAAGCTAAAAATCTGAAGAAGTAGGCCCTCGAATCATGAGGACTCACCAATTATGGGAGCATAGATAGAGATGCTCTAACTACTCACGCTGCCGATATTGAGCACCTGAACCTACATTATAAAACAATGTAGGACATAGACATATATGTGGATCTGCACTTTGAGAATGTACTGAGTATATGAGGGTGTAATGCATAAGTAAGACATCATTATAATTAGAAAGTAAATGTGTGATGGATGTATATAACTCACATAATCTTGATGATCTAAAATATAGAAATATAAACTCATGTATAACAAATCATAATTGTAAATCGAGTGAGTCATAACACTTAGTCTTATAAAAGCTTTTCTATCATTCTTTTCTTTTGAAACTTAGAAACTTTGGGAGCTTTGGAAATCTTGGAACTTTGGGATTTGATGACTTTGAAACTCAAGGAGTTTCTTCTAACTAACATAAACCATGTGAGCTAACATGGATTCCAACATCTTACCCACGTTAGGGAGAGCTATTCTACCCTTGCTATTGGAATAGAACCTTAACTTATCACTATCTTAGCCCACTATGGGCAAATCAGAAACCTACAGTGGCACATAGATCTGGGGCATGAGACCTTGGAATTATCCCGACTCGGTGATAAATACCACTCCCATACTTATTGCTCAGAACTTTTAGGAAATCCACCTTAAAACAACACAAGGGTTTATAATGAAAACCAATTATACTTCTTTTTGCTTAGGTTTGGAAGGTCAATATTTTTTTAAAATCTGAATGCTTGCTTGTTAAAGAATGCTAAGACTATTCATAAAATAACAAAATTCATACTTGGGTCTAAAGCATATGTACTTAAATGATCACAATTTCATAATGAAGCTTAATTCTTAACAATTATCTTGGAAACACTTGAAAATATCAATTCACAATAGGAATGTACAATTCATGATATAAATCCTCAATTCAAAGCATAAATAGGTGGGATAAATATGCAATTCAAGGCTTAAATCATTTATATCTTCATAAACTTAAAACAAGATGCTTTGGGTATAAACCCCAACCTGTAAATCATGTAATCTTTAATAAAATTTTAGGTTTTGGGCACAAGAACGAAAGATTTGTCCTTGTTCAAACCCCACATACCTTGAATGATGAACTAGATGAACAACCTTGCTTTTGAGACTCTATTTGTGCTCTTGAATGATAGTTCTTGGAATTTTTGTGTTGGGAATCTTGAATTAATTTGGAAAAAGGATGGTGGAATTTGGGATTCTTGAGGTTGATTGTTAAAGCTTAGGGTTTTCGATTGAGAGAAATCTTGAGAAATATATCATAAGATGCTTGTAATAGCCCTAAATCTTGTGTTTAGATGGAATTGGGGACTGAGAAAATTCCAAACTACCCCTTTTAACTTCTGAACGAAATTGAAAAAAATGTAACTAGGTCTCAATTTAATGGGCCACCGCGACGCGCCACTATCGCAGTGTCTCACTGTAAATTGACGAATGGGGAATTGGGGTCCTCCGCGATGTGGAGCTATTGCATTGTCCCACTGGATTTTGACAATTGGGACCTAAAACTTCAACGCGATGCACCACCATCATGGTGCCCTATAGAAATGCCATTTTGGCCTTAGGCGTGATGCGCCTCTATCGTGTTGGGCTATTGGAATTTGACAATTGGGAAAATAGACCTCTCCACGATGCGCCAATATCGCAGAGGTCTACTAAAATTGGTAAATAGGAATTTGGACCTTTCCGCGATGCACCAACTTCATGGTGGTCCACCGGAAAGTGAAAATCATGAAATTGTTCTTCACCGCAATGCGGTGACTGCCTAGTTGGCACGCTATCAACTTAAAATGCTCTAACTTCTTCACTGAGTGTTGGATTTGGGTGAATTTGGTATCGATGGAAAGCTTATTTAATTTCCCACACAATGAAAAGTTGAAATCTATAAAATTCTATGTGAAACAAATATTAATTATTTTGGAAGACATCCCTTAACATTCTAGGAACGAATTCAAGCTAGAAAAAGTTTGGGGTATTACAGTTGAACATGTCATAAGTGCATTGATAGTTTTTTTGAGGAGTTCATTTTCACTTTTAATGGATTAAATATTGACATTTTTTATTTTTTATTGTGATCTACTGAAACAAAATTAGGTTAATATTGCTATTTAACTAGTCATAGTATTTCTCATTAATTGATTAGTTTGTTTACCAACATCTGTATTTGGTTTGAATTTGGCAATTAGTATCATGTCAAAAGTTATTTAATTTAGTAGATTATTAGCAATTTTTTCCATAAATTTGAGACTTGATTAACAAGTAGTAACTTCATGCAATATTAAATTATAAATATTTATGTAATTAAATTTATAAAATTTTAATCAAGATTATAAAAAAAATATTTTAAAAAGTGGGTTGGCCTATGGAGGCCCACAACCCACAGAGTGATGAGTTAGGCTTGTTGATGGTCCAGCCCGGCCTGGACTGTCGAATTCCAAAGCTTGTCTGGTCTTATCTGAATGAGTTGGGCCGACCCGTATTGGCAGCTATAAATGTCGGATGGTTAGCACGGTCCCTGATGCCTTTGGGAGTGATTTGGGAGAGTTTGAGACTCTTAGAGGCTTAAAATCCATGAGTTTGACATCGATCTATATTTTGTATTTCGAGCGTTGGATGGATATTTGGACAATTTAGTTAGATTCAGAATATTTGGATTGGCAGTGGGGTTAGTTCATATTCAGAACTTTTATTTGATATTTCAACCATTCTTTTAGAAAATAGTAAAATAAGTCAAAATAGGGTCTCAGGAGTTGAATTATTGTAAACAATCACTTTTCATAAATTCAACATTTTCATTAATTTCAGAATATCGAAAATAGCCTAGTAGAATATATAATTTATTCCTGTGGAGTCCCGAACGAATTTTGGATGTCCGTTCGGAGACATTTCAAACATGCAAAATCTGCAACTTTGTTGATTTCTGGGGAATGTTGATCCTTCGTAAACACGAGTCCCTAACTGCAAAAATGGAGAAGGATGCTGTCTTTCATCGCGGCCGTGAGGTGGTCATCACGATCAGAAGGGCTTATTGGGATTGAGTCGAATTACTTCATTAATTGCTAACGTGACCAGGGGCTATCACGAATGGGAGAGGTTGACCACTAACGTGAAGACCAATTAACTGGCATGGTCATTATTGACCCTCGCAAATGCGAAGGGTTGACCGCGTTCATGAATTACTATTCATAGAACAATACAAGTAGTTTCCTTCGCGATTTTGATCATATTTGGATCTTGAAGTTGTGGAAAGGGGCAATTTTTAGCATTTTCTTCCCCATTTTTGCTTGGGTAATCTCCAAACTCTTATTTTCATTAATTATTTATGATTACTAAAATTTAGGGAGTTATCTATAAACTTTAGAAATTGTGTTTCTTCTATTTGAACATCAATTTCAAGTAGGTTTTCATCTATAGATTTCTTTTGTTATGGAGAACATTTACAATAAAATTTTGGCTTTACATTTATCAATTTTGAATCCATTTTTCAAACTAGTTCTGGACCCATTTTAATAGTCGATATGTGTATCATAAGCTTTATTTTGATACATAGATTATGTATTTGATAGTTTTAGCTCATTCCAAGATAGTTCAAAAGAAAAAGGCTCTATGTTGAAGGGTTTAGGATTGGCTTTTGACACTTTGAGGTAGGTTATGGCTTAACTTTCTTCAGACGGAGTTGGGTAGTTAATGAACAAGTAAAACATATGGTTGGGGTATTAGCCATGAGAGTTATCTTTTGAGGTTATTATTATTATCGTGTGTTCTTTGAGGAGGATTATATGGTGTGTTGACTATATGGGGGCTTAATTTGACATCATAGGACTTATTTATGCATTAAATGTCATATTTATTGTTGTGATTTCTATAAGGGTGGGGGTCAAGAACAAGTATTATAGGCCTTCTTTGATCATTATTTGCCTCTATCATGATAGTAACCCGAGTGAGGGGTTTGAAATGATAATATTGATGTCTTACATGACTATTCATTTTAGTAGTGTCAAGCGAGGGTTGATATTATGAGTTATTGACATATTGAGTTGATTCCAAACTCGCGTATACTTTGAATTGATTATCATCTTCATATTAATTAAACGTGATCATTACATCCTCATTTCATTCATACATATTCATGATATATTGGTACAACTGAGAAACTCTGATTTTGAAGAAACTAGAACACTTTATAAAATTCTTGATCTGTGAACAATAGCCGGAGAGGTGAATGAGATATTTTATCAAAACCCTTGATCTGGGAATATTAACCGGAGAGGAAAATTGAGATACAAGAAAGTATATAAATTATGAACCCCCATGGGTCCTATATTGGAAGTGCTGAGGCTCAAAAGGTGTATAAAGAAAGTCATCCAATGACTTTCAATCATTCATCATAATTCTACTATCATTGCATTGCATCTTCTGTGTTTCTTTCATGTACTCTTGATGTGTATTTTGTTTCCTTATATATTTCATGTGTAGTTGTTCATTTTGATCTCATATTATAGAACTATTAGTGAAGATGGTGTGAGCTATTGTTTAATAATTTTTCTATTTGCAGGTGATGTGCTCATAGTATCTTTTAATTGTATTATTTTTTACTTTGCTCAATCGGCCCGTGATACCTACTAAGTATAAGTGGTACTCACTCCTACTATGCTATTGTCATGATCCAATTCATGAGTCATGATGGAACCAACTAAAACCCACCAGTAGGTAAGCCAACACCATAACCCAGTGCTAAGAAAATGGGTTACTTTAGTAGAGACGCCCGACAAAGGCCTAAAAAAATTAACACAATCATGAACAACAATGTTCCATAGAAGACAATCAAATATGGATACCAGTCCTATGACTGGTAATATCAGTTCAAGAGCATCTAAGTATGACAATAGTAAATATAACCCAAAAGTCTAAATAGTCTATACATTCGTCTTGAATACAAAAGGCTGAATAAAGATAGGAGGGAAATGGGCAATTCGAAACTCCAAGATATCAACCTATCTCCGGAAGATCAATACTGCACGAACTCAACTCAGTGGCAACATCTAGTACTCGGGTCTACACCAAAAAGCTACATAAGTGTAGTATGAGTACTAAAATAATGGTACTTAATAGGCATCATCGGCCAACTAAGCTGAATTATGATTTAAAGATGATATAATGCATGACAATATCTCAAAGTCAAGGTACATAATCAAACCAGAATTATCTTCATCATCACTGTACAAAGTAACTAATCAACTAGAATAATAATACGACATCTCATATCAATACTTCCCAATACCGTCATATAAAATGAGTAATCAATCTGAAAGCGTAAAGCGACACTAAAATGATTACAACTGCATAAATACCAAGTTCGATGCACATACATCTATTAAAGTATAAAGTAAAATAACCCACCATGTGTCCCATACCAATAGGGAGTACATCCAAAAGAACATAAAGTAAAGAACACATCATGGCATTCTATACCACTGGAGAGTGCATTAAAGTATCGAATCATCAAAGTATATGGGCATATAACCAACTTCTCAATTCCCACGGTTTTCACAATTCCCATCAACGGTCATTTACCAAGATTCATAATCATCATAATTACCTCAATTGAAATAACATATACCAAGGTAATCATAACCATAGCCATATATCCATTTAGATATCTATGACATCAATACACTCTATTAGCTCGTTATTAATTAACCAACACTTATTATCATTAAACTACTAATTCACTCGTTTTCATAGGATTTCCAATCATAGCCTAACTGATTCTTTACCAAATCCTTATTCACGCGATAGCACTAACTATTATTCACTAAATAGATAACATCCATATCTAGTCAAGTTGCACTACTAATCCATAGACTCCATTTGACCAAAGCTTATTTCTAGTTATCATAGGCACACTAGTTATCATATGGGAAAAAGGTTACATATCATTAAATACACGTATCCATCTATCACCCAACTCATCTTACTATCTAGCATCATAATCAACAAATCCTCATTTAGTAACCATACAACATTATACTTTAGTCATCAATACCATTAATCATCACCAATTCTAACCTATTATCACCATTGACTACATAACAACCAGAATTGCTAATTATCACATTTCAACTAACAAGGTCCATTATCTAGTATTCTAGACTTCTAGTCATCAAAGCAAAATAGTCACTTAGTAGACAACTAGTTACCATATAACTCACTTTAATCAGCAATATACCTTACTTAATCCATTTATCCAATGATATCTAAACTCACTAGGTGAATCCTCAAATTCCATACAATATCCCATATAACAACTAGAACTCTAATTTGTTATGCGGCGTAAATCACTTGTACTCACTATTCAACACTAGCAAGAACTACACTGCTTAACCAGTGATTAGTATCAGCAAAGTATAACTGACATTCTAAGAATAACATCATATCTTCAAAACACATACGGATGTAATAATACAAAGGCATAATCACACATAAACATATATACGCGTGTTTACCATACATAACATCAATATATATTCTCCAGACTTACCGGACATCACCATAACATTAATATATCCTCCAGACTTACTGGGCATATAATATCATCAATATATCCTCCGGACTTTTCGAGAATCGTAATATCATCAATATGTCCTCCGAACTTGTCGGGCATCATAATATTATCAACATGTTCTCCAGACTCATCGGTCATCATAATATCATCAGCATATTCTCCAGACTCACCTGGCATTATCATATCATCATTATTCACCACAACATCAATATTCATCATAACATCTATATACATATGTGCAATCAAGTCCATAATAACTGCAAGCCCCATGAGGGATTGAATGAAAGAGGCATAAGGGAAAACATATTTTCATACCTTATCATTCTTTATCAACACAATATATTAGTAGGTGCATGGATAAGTATATTCATATGATATAAACACTCACTACTTAACCGTGCTTAACATAATCATTAGCATTTCCAAGTACAAGCCTTATTTATATCTTCCAAAGCCCTTCTTTATTAGTATGATTCACATTATTAGCAAAAGAGGGCTTTTAGCGCAAACCTTAGTTTAGTTATTATACTTGAACATAATATGAGTAATAACATAATCCAAGGCTCAAATAGTAAGCTAGCCAATAGGTTGAGCGATAACATAGCCATAGGTTCAATTTACAAGACTTTCCATTGCTATCCAAGCAATGACAACAAGATAACCATCAAGTATGAACATTATCAATATCATGAATAACCTATTTATTGGGTTTATCTACCATATTACCAAGGCATATTCTAGGAGTTTAACAAGTATCTAGATTGCTAATGAAGCTACATAGTTCAAGCTTAAGGTGGGTCAAGTTCCTTTTCTAACATCCCAAATTATCTTCTTCAAGTCTAACTTCTTCCCAGAATTAGACTAAGTTATCTATATCATGTCTCAAAGGTTTATCAATCCACATTAGTTCTATAGGACAATTCTTCCTCAAGTATTACTCTTAAATCATCCCAACAATATAAGGCCAATTTCACAACTATGCATATCTAGGTCAACTTACTCTTAAGAAGAGTGAACAAGGTCACTCCCATCTAACTAGAGCAACTAGACCATTCTCATGCTATTCAGGAGATAACAAGTCCAACGAACCAAGGTCCTAAACTATGAGTCAAATATCACACTTTATGATTTCAATAGACTAAGTGATTTAGCTAATCCCAAACATTACCATCTACCATTTCAACATCTAAGACCCCGCCCAATCTTCTCAAGATATCAAAGCCATGCTATAATAAAGCTCAATCTAACAAAAGTAAGCCTAACCTACCTCGAATCCCAATATAACTCATGAACCAACAATCTCTGTTTTCTCTTTCCTTGAAGCTTTTTCAAGGAGCCAACCTATCAAAAACATAGTCTATGCATTAGTACAATAATGTCAACACCCATATTGCACCATTGTACTTCGCATCCAAAATAACACCAAAAATACCAAGTGGGTCCCACATATAAAAAATGAGTTTTTGAGACCAACCCATTGTAAAAAAAACCATTAGGGAGTTATAACCCTCAATCAAGTGAGTATTAAGCTTATTTTGGATAAAATCAAGCCTCAATCCCTTTGGGGTTCTGGGTCAAATAATCAAGAATTCAACACTAAAATTGAAGGATTCATGCCATAGATTAGATGTTAAACACGAATATGCAAGTTATTCAAGCTCCCAGTTAACACCCAAGACTCAATTTGGGGTCTACACACTCTATTAGGGTTTTGGGACTCAAGACAATAGAGAAAATGACCAATTCTCAGCGAAAAAGAGTATTTAAACAATCCCTTCCCAGGCTCTCAGATAGGGCGATTATGTACCCACGCTATCCATGATTGCAACATTGAGATCTCACTAAGGCCTCCACAATTGTGGTACCTTGCCGCTCTAGACGATAGCTAAAACTTGGAATTTGATTCCAAGTTTTAGCCAATGCCTCGGGATGCATTCGGAGTCTAATATGAGCAAATGAGATATGCAACCACACTGATTTCGACATTATGGATGGACTGTAGAATTTGGATTTTCCATTCGAGGTTGTTTCAACCAAATGTGGGCCCCACAATCAAATTTCTAATTTCACAACTTTCAACCAACAGGTCAAAATGAGTTAGGGTGTAGCAAAACCCAAACCAAAGGTCTACCAAACCTAAATAAATATTCTTGAACTACTGGCGCAGTCAGAATTTGCATCCGATATCATTTTATTAAAGCTTTTGCTTGGTGGACATTTAGAATCAATAAAGACTTCTAAACTAGAAATTGGTTCTAAACACCAAACAAACTACCCGCTAACCAAATTATCAGTTCCAGCAAGTCATAAATAACTAGGGAAAGGTAAGGGAAAGCTTTAACAAAAAAAATAAGTGGAACATGTGAAATGATTACAATATCCAGTACTAAGGAATTTTTATCCCCGAAAGATAATGATGGAGAAAGTACCTGAAGTCTCGAAGAGGTAAGGATACTAGGCCCGCCTCTCATTCTCTATATCCCAAGTTTTCTCCTCTAATGGGTGGTTCTTTCACTGAACCTTAACTATAGGAATGTCATGCCCCGAGACTATCCCTGGATATTACATAGTGCTTAAGACCACAAGTGATCCCAACCTTGTACTAGAATATTGCCTGAGCTACTGATTTAATTACATAAAACTGGGAGTAATGCACTGAAGATCTATCTTTAGTTGAACATATTAAAAAGAAAACTATTTAAAATGATTACAACTCTAGTTGTACAAAACAAAACTGGAATCAAATACACCAACTCTACTAACTATCTATGAAGCCTCTACTAATATTAACTATAGGTAGCCGGGACATTACCCCCAGCTATCCCTATTCAATATGACTGAATAAAGGAAATAAGATGCTACTCGAACAATGATTGAATCAAGCCCTCGAATTAGGACTATTCATCTAATGACTTAAGCTGCACACTGTCTGATTATGATGGGTGGGCTACAACTGGTACCTACATTATGAGATAATATAACACATAGACATATATGTGGGCCAATACTTCTGGAATGTACTGAGTATGTGAGGATGAATGCATAAGCAAGAAAATATCTCAATATATAAATATACTTTCAAAACAATGCAAGCTAAATGTAGAAGACACACCCAGGGCTTCAATAAAACAACGACTACAGAAGTATAAACATGAGTAATGAAGCATAAGGATAAACTTTGAGAGACATAAATTTTAGTTTCTAAAAGATTTACTTTTTGTTCTATCTTTTGAGTGGTTCTTCTAACCGACATAAACCATGTGAGCTATCATGGAGTCTAATGTCTTACCCATGTTGTGGAGAGTTGTTCTACCCTTGCTATCAGAATAGAATATTAACTTATGTGATCACTATACTTAGCCTACTATGGGCACTTAAACCTATGGTGGCACGTAGTTATAGGGTATATAACCTTTGACTCATACCCAACTAGGTGATAAATACTACTCCCATCTTACTTATATGCTCATACTTTAGGAAATCCACCTTAAAATAGCATAAAAGTTTGTATAATGAAAACCAGTTATGCTTCTCTTTGCTTTAATTCAAACTCATGATGAACAAATATGGATTCCATATCTTAGCTTAGGATCAAAAGATCACTTATTTATTTTAATCTAGGTATAAAATTATCAAAGAAAACTTATGAGCATGATCTTCTTGAAATCTCAACTCTTAAACTTAGAGCTTAAAATTCATGGTAATTCATAAAAAAAATTTCATGCTCAATACAAATCTTGAAATACTTCAACAATATCAAGTCAAGATAGTGTACTCTCATGCATAATATAAATCTTATAAGTTAAAACATAAACATAAGCAACTCTTGATATACTCAAAGCTTTAAATCTCATGATAATTGCATGCTTTAAGAATATAGAAACTTGGGTATCAACCCAAATTTAAAACAATTAACTTGAATCTTAAAATCATGCAATTTGGGCACAAGGGTGAAAGGATACCCTTGTTCATAACCCCACATACCTTAATTTTTCTTAACTTGAGAAGAAAGTTTGAATCTTGGGACTTGAATGATGAACTTGTGATGGAAACCCTATTTTTGATGTCTTTTTGAATATTTTCTTGAACTTGTAAGCTTGAATTCTTAGATTCTTGGGAAAAGAAAACTTAAATTTCTTGTTCTTAGGAAGAAACCCTAATTTTATTATTCTGGAGAATGGAGAGGAGTTATGGCATCTGAAACTGATAAGTAATGGCTAATAACACCTAATGATGCTTTAAGTCATGGGAGGGGTAGTGTTTGAGGTGAGGAAAAGACCGAAATTCCCCTACGAAACTAAATCAAAATTGCTAGAATTTCTTTAGTTAATGACTTGGCTAATGCCTTTCCAACTGGTTGATAAACTATCATCCAAGTCATCAAATCCCCTTCATGTTCTAGTTATGGGTGACGACTTGGCTGATAGTTTATCAACTGGTTGATAGCCTATCAGCCTTGTCGCCAACTTCTTCAGAGTTACTGCCTAAGGTTGATGACTTTGGTTGATGGCTTGTCAACTGGTTGATAGCCTATTAGCTTAGTCGTCACCTTCTTCAGTAATTCTACCTAAGTTTGATGACAAGGCTAATAGGTTATTCAACTGGTTGATAGCCTATCAGCCTAGTCATCACCTTGATGATAGCTGTATATATTGAAGAAAAATAGTCATAAATTCCCACTCCGATGTTGGATTAAGGTAAAACTAGATGCATTGGAAAGAAAACTCGAATACCTTTGATTTGATATATAGTAGGATACCTGAATAAATTTATTATAGGATATAGACTTATCTAAAGTGGATCATACCTGGAGCATTTGTCAAAACTCTATCGATAGAAAAGTCCTAAACTCGTCTTTGAGTTAGGAGGGTATTATTACCTTGATCAATATACAAAGATATCACCACACTATATATTTGATAAGCACACATACATATACATAGAATAATTGGGTTCAAGTTTGAACACATAGGAACAACGGTTTGAATTTTAGCCAAAAAATATGGGGTGCTACATTATTGAACATTCATCCTCGAAAGAGACTAGTTCGACTGAGAACCCTAAGGAAACTGAGACCGTATACTGAGCATGTATGACTTGGAACATGATTGCATAATTAATTCTAAGCACAATACATGAACTGAATTGATTTCATGAACACAAGCAATTATATGAGAATGGTTATAAAGCTAATAGAGAGACGAGAGAGTCAACTTATGAGTAACCATTACCTTAGGTTGGATCTAGTTTTGTGAAAAAAAGTAGAGAGGCCAAGGACATGAAAACTCGTGGTATTACAACATCTTACCCTTAGGACCATTCATCCACCATTTAAGTCATACTTGGCTAAAATACTTAGGAAAGACTGAGATGATGCACGGGATACTTACAAATTGAATCATGACTGACTATCTAAATTTGAAACATGATGCATAAACTGAAATAAATTCATAATTTGCATAAAAGTGAATGAGTTACCTTATGGACTAGACATATTTATGAAACTTCGGATAGTAAGACTAAATGGAAAGATGAAAACCGTAGGAACTTGTCTTTCTGACTGCTGAACTAGATTTTTGGCTATACGAACTGAATTATATTGAAATCTTATACTCAACTGAGTGTTTTTTGACATTCTTTCTAATAAACTCTAATAACATTAGGGAGCAAAGAAATTTGGCATGATCTGAATAATATTGAGTAAGGACTCTTAATATGGATATAACTTCTGTAACATGGAACGTAGTCCTATGAATCATAAAAAAGGACAGAATTACTAGGCCTTAGGCAATGCAACTACCCAATTCAAATTTAGCCTCGCTCCTTAAATCCTCGCATGGGTACGTATAACTACTCTAGCCAAAGTCTAAGTTAACTACTTGCTCTCACCATGTTTAAGCCTACTAAAAATTTCACGGTACTGCACATAACACCATAACACTAGTCTGTACCATGACAACAAAAAACACTTACTCTCTCCCATATAAATAATTATTCATCATCACTATCTTAACCTAAGAAGAGGTCACTGAAAGGTTAGAACATGAGATCGTAAAGTATGACAGAATGACTTTGATACTTAACTGAAGCTTGAGTACTAGACAATCAACGACATGAATTTATTAGAGAGATCTAAACAGAGGACATACATGATATAATCTAAGTTTTTCTAATCATTAAGAGTGTATCATGAGTACCTGGAACTGGTCATTTTGTAAATCATAAGAATGTGAGTCATGAGTTGTATGACCTGAGTTTGGAGTTTATAAATTCATGAAATTATTCATACTGATGAGTGAATTGGAACTCCTTATATACAGAACTGGAAGTACATAGGATTCTCTATGATGTGCATGAACATAAACTATGATCATGGGGCTGAAATGTAAGGCATAAGTAGATATCGTGATAACTGAAGTACAAATACTAAAATAAGACTGGGTTGGGCCTCTTCCTCACTAGTGTTTTTCTGCAACACACTGGCATTACTACTAGAATCTGAGAATTTGACTTGGTTCCTTATCCTATCATTTCCCCCTTAGCTTTAAAATATCATTCTAAGGCTGTGGAACCCTTTAATGAACTCTAAACAGAACTGCAACTACTTTACTCTAAAGTTCAGGAGATGAAAATACACATTAATAATAAATTTACTCCAAAAGACTATACTTGAAAGTGTAAAACCCATTGCTAATACTTTCATCTGATACAGTTCTAGTCTTTCTACAAACCCAATAGTCATCATATAATATCTTGAACGCTTGCTAACTTAGAATCTTCATGAGCATCACCATACCCTGAGTTCACACAATTTAGAGCTTCAAATCTTCTTTCTTTTAACTCAATTATCCCATATTCAGGCTTAGATTCTAGCACTTAACATGTATATCCCCAAACCTGTAACCAACTGTACTAACTTCATTCTTGAATACTCATTAACACACACTATCCTTAACTTTCCTTAGCTTCAGCATTCATCACATTCTTACACCCTTCTTGACAACATTCTTAGCTTAATAAACACATAATCTGCCTCCTTTCCATCATAGCCTACCATTATCACATCTCTAAACTTATATTCTTTCCTAAACCACGATAATCAAAATCATTCAAAAAGTCTCAACATCACCTATCCATAACTCCTTAACTTAGCTATTAAGAACACCATAGACTATATAATTAGCCTTCTTCCCGTTTAGCAACTCAGGGGTACTACCAACCACACACAACACTTAATAATCTTAGAAAATAATGCAACCCCATATAACCTTGTGCAAACCTCTACATCATACCTACAACATCATACTTAATTACGAATAAATGAACTTAAATTCTTGCATACACTGTTCAAGCCTACTAGATCACTTCCATATAACAATCATCCCTAACCAAGAAATAATAATTTCCACCTTGGTGATCATCCACTATTCAAACTTAGTGTCTAGTTCTATACATGATTAACCACCCAACCTCACATACTATTTTCACTTGGAAGCAATAAAATAAAACCTCAAGAAACACTAGTCCACTAGAACCTCATAATAACAATAATTGTTCATGATCAGATGGGCCTATTTTATTATAATTCACTAGTACATACTCCTTCTACACATAACTACTATTCACCAATCTATAACTTTAATTAAATTCATAGCTTTTAAAGCATCAACCAATCTTCTTTTTCATAGCCGCGCGGGGAAGACTATATTAACAATACTTAATAACCTAATACCTTAATTAGTGACCTATACTTTTCTAAAACAATAAAATACCATCAAGATATCCTTTCCTACATCAAGCAGACCACAATTCACCTTAACTAATAACTATTTCTCTACCTTCCACTAGGAAATAATTACCACATTCATTACCCCTAAGCTGACACACAAGGACATATCACCTTAACACAAACTTAATTCCATGCATAAGTTCATCAATATACTTTTGATCAATCAACATTCCTACCTTTCTTTTCACTACACTTCTAAACTCATACTTCTAACTATTAGAAGGTTCTACTACTTATAAATCATAATACTCTAGGTTGCAGTATCCCTTTAATGCAAACTCTATTTAATGATCTAGGTTCAAACTATTTTATCTCATGAGAATTATTTGTATTGAAGGGTTAACGAGAAGTAGGAATACATATTATATTGTCTTAACTAAACAACTCATATGGATGAGGACATAAAGTTTCAACTTATGGAACTTGTAACACACTAGCGAGCTGATGTCAAGCCCCTTGTATGACTTCAGAATTTACTGATAGTAAATCTGAGAGCATCATCTTGGGAGGAATTGGAATCTATTACTTATGTTATCTCAGAAAGTCATAGATAGAGAATTATAGAGTAAAAAATGAATCAATAGAGGTTTCTAAAAGAACAATTTTACCGCATGATCTAGAGTATGAAAGAAAGAAAACTTTTCTTAAATGCCTTGTAGCATCTCAAAGAGAAGTTCAGACATCTCCATACCATTCCGCAAGACTCTACTATATACGGCTTCATAGATACCCTAGGACACTTAAACTTTGTGCTCTAATACCAAGTTTGTCATGCCCTGAGACTACCCCCCAGACGTCACACGGTGCTTAAGACCACAAGTGATCCCAAGCTAATCCTTGTTTAGGCATATTGCTTGAGCTACTAATTTAAATACATAAAACTGGGAGTACTGTGCAGAAGAGCTATATTTAGTTGAGCATATTAAAAACAAAACTATTTAAAATGATTCTAAGTTTGGTTATGCAAAAAAAAAAACTAAAATCAAATACATCAACTCGAGTGACTATCTATGAAACCTTTACTAATATTGATTATAGGTATTCGGGAAAATGACCCTTAGCTATCCCTATTCAATACGACTGAATAAAGAAAATAAGATGTTACTCGAACTATGATTGACTCAAGCCCTCAAATCAGAAGGACTCTTCACCTGCTGATTGAAAGTTGTACACTATCTAATTATGATATGTAGGCTACAACTGGTACCTACATTATGATGCAATATAAAATATAGACATATATGTGGGTCAGTACTTTTAAGAGTAAAGAGGATTAATGGTATCTCAAACTGATAAATAATGGCTAATAACACCAAATAGTACTTTAAGTCATGTGAGGGGTAGGGTTTGAGGTGAGGAAAAGACCAAAATACCCTTACGAAACTAAATCCAAATTACTGGAATTTCTTTAGTTGATGACGGGCTGATGACTTGTCAACTGGTTGATAGCCTATCAGCCTAGTCGTCAACTCCCTTTTATGTTTTGGTTATGGGTGACAACTTGGCTAATGGCTTATCAACTAGTTGATAGCCTATCAGCCTAGTCATCAACTCCTTTCAGAGGTACTGCCTAAGGTTGATAACTTTGACTGATGGCATTTCAACTGGTTGATAGCCTATCAGACTAATCAACACCTTTTTCAATGATTTTATCTAAGTTTGATGACTTGGCTAATGGCTTGTCAACTGGTTGATATCCTATCAGCCTAATCATCACCTTGATGACAATAAGATATGCTGAGGAAAAATGGGCATAACTTCCCACTCCGATGTTAAATTAAGGTGAAACCAGATGCATTGAAAATACAACTTGAAGACTTTTCATTTAATATATAGTAGGATATGTAAATCAATTATTCTAGGATATACATTCATCTAAAGTGGACCCTAGCTGGAGCATTTATCAAAACTCTATGGATAGGAAAGTTCTCAACTTGTCTTTGAGTTAGGAGGATATTATTATCTCAATCAATATACAAAGATATCACCACTCCGTATATTTGATAATCACATATATATATATATATTAATTGGGTTCAAGTCTGAATGTATAGGAACAACGGTTTGAATTCTAGCCTGAAAATATAGGTTGTTACATTATCTCCCCTTGGGAATATTCATACTCAAACAGGACTTGTTAGATATAGAAAACTAAGGCAATTAAGACCGTATACTGATAATGAATGACTTGGAACATGATTGCATAACTGATTCTGAGCATGATACATAAACTGAATTGATTTCATGAACACAAGTAATGACATGAGAATGGTTATAAAGCTGAGATAAAGATGAGAGAGTCAACTTATGAGTAACCAATACATTAGTTTGGATCTGGTTTCGTGAAGAAACGTTAAGAGGTTTATGTAACGACACGAGACTACCCCTAGTTGTTACACGGTGCTTACGATCCTAAGGGATCACAAGCTAACCCATGAGTTGGTACCTACTGTGAGCACTGAATAATATAATCATGAATGCAGAAGAATAACTAAATTGCCATATGGTTTTAAAAATGAAAAAACTACTGAATTATAAATCTGGTAAAATACTAAAATCTGAATAGTATGAATAACTAACTGTAGTGTCTAGAAAGCCTTTAAATTGGATACAGTGAGTTGATAGGACAGACCCCAACTAACTCTATTAACTACAGAGATAAGGACATGAAGTGATATAATTTTTCCTCGAATAATGAGGACTCACCACTGCTATAGTTCTGATGATAAATTTGAGAATCTAGGTGCGATACAGGAACTGAGCGTCAGCACCTATGATATGAGACATCATAGTGCAAAAGGAAAGGTATGGGATCAATACTTTGAATGTACTGGTATGCTAAATGAGGTAGGCTGATATGCATAGTCTCATGAATAGGAATGATAATAATTAACTGGACATATATGTAAAGCATGGAGTACTGAATAAAGAGCATAGAATCTATAGATATTGAAAATGTAGGAAAATCTGTAAATACTGTTGATGCATGACCAAGCATATAACATGAACTGAGTAAAATTTGTAAACTGATATACTGAGATAAATGAAATCTGTATGCTTTGATCAAACAACACTAAAACTGAATAACTGAGTTGGGACTGTAATTGAGACTATATCTGAGACTGTGGGAGATATTATCTAACCGATATTCCCTATTTTAAGCTAATCGGGGTCCAACCTGTAACCTAAGTTGGGAGGGTGTTAATACAAATCCATAAGTACTAACAATGGTTGTGTGGATCAACTAAACATATATAATGTCCAAAGGACTAAGGATGTCAAGCCTGAACTGACGGGTGGACCCTGCGAGATAGTCAAGCCTAATCTGACGGGTAACTACTCATATCCTACTCTGGCTATGTAGTTTTGGAGTATAGGTACTGCTACTAATGAATCTGCCTAACTGACAGGGAATCCTCCATTCCTACTCTCACTCGGTGCTAAATCCTACTCCCAACTGAAAGACACTGAGATACTAGACTGTACTGAGTTGAATAACTGATATCTAACTATTCTGATAATGCTTATAATTTAATCTGGAGACTATTTTGTAATATACTGAGATCATCCTAAATAAAAATCTATGATTTTTGGGTATTCAATACCCCCAGGACACAAAACAACAATACTGGAAAGACACTAAAGCTTGAAGGCTAAAACATGAAGCTTCTTATTAAATAAATCACTCTTGTAGGCATTTTATCAAACACTTGTACTTCATAGTTTAGTCAATTCATAGGAATAGTATAAAACTTGAAATAATAGCATGACTTTAACATTTATAATACTAAATCATGATCTAATTTGAAGAATGACAATATTAAAACATGGGGGATTTGATAACAACGATAATTCCATTAAAGTATGGTATAAAAATCAATATTCAAGGAAGTTCATGGAGATTCATAGTTTTAAATCATAATTTAATAGCATAAATCTTGAAAAGATGATAGATTTTTAGTTAAAACAGATACTTGGAATCCATGGATGAAAGGAATCCATGGATAAACATCTAACATACCTGGGATGATGAATTTGGAAGGATTGATGGAGAGTTCTTGAGATTTGACCTTGATTCTTGAGAGCTAGGGTTTCTTGTTCTTGAAAGAGAGAATTTTTTTAATTTGAGAGAAAGTGAATAATGACGAGTATTTAGTCAATTGGGGGTTAAATTTTGTGTTTAGGGAAAGTTTAGGACTTAGGGAAAAGACCCAAATACCCTTAAACGAATTAAAAAACACAAGCTGGAAACTAAAATCCCAATTTTTGGCCTTGATGCGATGCGCCACTATCGCGCCAAGCCACTGGAAAAGGGACAACTAGGACCTGGATAAATGCCGCGATGAGCCACTATCGCGTTAAGCCTGTAGATTCCATTTTGGCCATCTCTGTGATGCGCCATGATCACGGAGGTCCACTGGATATTGACAAACGAGAAATAAGCCTGCTCCGTGATGCGTCATTATTGCGGAGTCACACTGGAAATCGAAAAATGTCAAATTGACCTATGGCGCAATGCACTAGGATTGTGGACCCTTACTGGATTTTTCCAAATGGGAGATTGTCCTGCTCCACGACACACTACAGGTTAAAATGATGGGGTTTTGTGACTGAAACTTAAAATAACCATAACTTTTTACCCGGTTATCAAATTTAGGGAAATTTTATATCATTGGAAAGCTAATTGAATTTCCTATGCAATAAAAGGCTCTAAACTAAAAAATAATGAGTGTTTCAAAAATTTCATATACGAATACTCATGCACTGGGTCTTAGATTATTCTAGGGAAATACAGGATGTTACAATATCTCCCCCTTGGGATCATTCATCCCCAAATGAAACTGGTTAAGCTGAGGGAACTGATAGACTGAGCTACATATTGAATATTCATGTATGATGTATGGAATGTATGACAGACATGAACATGATGTGCAACTAAAACTGAGCACGATAGAGAAAAAAATTAAGAAGATTTGGTACCTTATAATGAATTTGGATTCTTGGAGAAGAGATGACGGTACTTAGTCCACATATCTACCTCTGCTTCCCAAGTGGCTCCCTCAACGGACTGATTCCACCAAAGAACTTTGACTAGTGGAACTTCTTTGTTCCTTAGTCTACGGACTTGATGATCAAGAATTTCGACTGGAACTTCCTCAAAGGAAAAACTGCTATGAATATCTACACTTTCTAAGGGAACAACTACATCTGGATCATGAATACACTTTTTCAACAACGAGACATAGAACATTGGGTGTAGTGAGGCTAAATCTGAAGGAAACTCTAGCTCATAAGCTACCTTTACAAAATGACTGAGAATTCTGAAGGGACCAACATATCGAGGACTCAGTTTCCCATTCTTGCTAAATCTCCTCATTCCCTTCATGGGGAGAGATTTTCAAGAACACAAGATCACCAACCTCAAACTCGAGATTCTTTCTCCTCACATCTGTATATGATTTTTGTTGCTCTGGGCATCCCTAAGCCTTTCTCTAATTAACTAAACCTTCTCTAATGTATCAAATAACAAGTCAAGCCCTACTACTACGGCCTCACCTACTTCAAACCAACCAATTGGAGATCTACATCTCCTACCATAGAGAGCCTCAAATGGATCCATACGGATACTGGAATAATAGTTGTTATTGTATGCGAATTCAATCAAAGGAAAATGGTCGTCCCAACTACCCTTGAAATCAACAACGCATGCTCTCAATATATCCTCAAGAGTCTGAATGGTCCCTTCTGCTTGACCGTCTGTCTGAGGGTGGTGAAAGGTTGTACTGAGGTGGACTTGGGTACTAAGACCCTTTTGGAGTACTTTTTAGAAGTGAGAGGTAAATTGAGTATCTCTATCTAAGATAATAGATAAGGAAACACCATGCAACCTAACCAACTCTCTAAGATAGATATTAGCATAATCCTCGGCTGAGTAAGAGGTATGGACTGGCAAGAAATGAGCTGATTTGGTAATCCTATCTACGATAACCCAAATAGAGTCATCCTAATGATGGGTACGAGGCAAACCTATCACAAATTCTATGTTCACTTCCTCCCATTTCCACATGGGAATACTGAACTCCTACATGGACCCACTAGGCTTCCGGGGCTCAATCTTAACTTGTTGTCATGTAGAGCACTTATCTACAAACTCTTCAATATCTCTCTTCATCCCACTCCACCAATAGATCTCCTACAAATCACAGTACATCTTAGTGGCCCCTGGATGAATAAGTAACACACACCATACACTTCTGCAAGAATTCGTTGCCTCAACTCATCTACACTAGGCACACATAATCTACCCTGACAACGCAAAACACTATTTTTTCCTTGAGAGAAAACCTCCACTTTCTGATCTCTGACTGATTTTTTCAACTTAACTAGACTGGGATCTCTATCCTGCTTTTTCTTCACCTTGGAAACTAGAGATGACTCTGAGCTACTCTGTACCCATACACTACCTTCTGCTGAATCGAGTAAATGAACACCTAGTCAAGCAAACTAATGGACTTCCTAAGCCAACTTCTTCTTACCATCCTCAATATGAGCTACACTACCCATAGACATTTTACTGAGAGCATCAAACACTACATTGTCCTTGCCTGGATGATATAGAACACTCATGCCATAATCTTTCAATAACTCTAACCACCTTCTTTGACGCAAATTTAAATTTTTCTGAGAGAACACATACTGAAGGCTTTTGTGATCTGTGAACACATCCATATGTACCCCCATACAAGTAATGGCTTCAAATCTTTAAGACGAATACGACTGCTACTAGCTCAAGATCATGAGTTGGATAATTCTTCTCATGAGGTTTGAGATGTTTGGAGATGTAGGTTCTGACCTTACCTCCCCGTATGAGGACACAACCCAAACCTACTCTGGATGCATCATAGTACATGGCAAAACTATCTGAACCATCTGGTAGAGTAAGAACTGGGGCTGAGGTAAGTCAAGTCTTCAACTCCTGAAAACTCTTCTCACATGAATATGACCACTGGAACTTAAATTTCTTCTAAGTCAATCTAGACATGAGGGATGCAATAGAAGAAAACCCTTCAACAAACCAATGGTAATAGCCAGCCAAACCCAAGAAACTCCTAATATCTAATGGAGAGATAGGTCTAGGTTAGTTTCTCACCACCTTGTTCTTTTGAGGATAAACTCTAATTCCATCACCAGAAATAATATGGCCAAGGAAAGCTATTGATCTTAGCAAGAATTCACACTTCCTAAATTTAGTAAACAACTGATGGGCTCTAAGAGTTTGCAATACTATTCTAAGGTGATCTGCATGATCATTTTTGCTACGTGAATAAAAAAGAATGTCATTAATGAATACTATGACGAGAATGTCGAAGTACTGCTTGAACACTTGGTTCATCAAGTCCATGAAGGTTGTTGGGGAATTGGTAAGACCAAAGGACATAACTAGAAATTGAGTTTGGAAAGCTATTTTTGGGATATCACATTCTCTAACTCTAAGTTGATGATAACCTGATCTTAGGTCTATCTTTTAAAAGTTACTGGCACCCTGAAGTTGGTCAAATAAGTCATCGATTCTAGGAAGTGGATATTTATTCTTGACTGTGGCCCTGTTCAACTGACGGTAGTCTATGCATATTATGAGAGAATCATCTTTCTTATGCACAAATAGAACAAGTGCGCCCCACGGGGAAAGACACGGCCTGATAAATCCCTTATCTAGGAGATCCTTTAACTATTTTTCAAATCTTTGAGTTCAGCTGGAGCCATTCTGTATGGCAGAATAGATATAGGCTGAGTATCTGGGAGAAGGTCTATTTCAAAGTCTATTTCCCTTTTGGGAGAAACTCCGAGAAGATCTTCAGGAAATACATCTGAGAATTCATTTACTACTGGAACTGACTCAAGAGTTGGAGTTTCTAAGTTAGAGTCTTTGACTCATAAAAGATGGTAGACATACCCCTTGGATATCATCTTTCTGGCTCTAAGGTATGAGATCAACTGACCCCTAAGAGCTAGAGTACTACCTTTCCATTCAAGGACTGGTTTATTTGAAAACTAAAAATGAACCATTCTATTTCTACAATCAATTGAGGTATAGCATGAGTGGAGTAAATCTATGTCGATAATAACATCAAAATTCGTCATCTTTAACTCCACGAGATCAACTAAGGTAACTTTCTGAAATATTGTAATCGAATATTTCCTGTATACCTATCTGGCTACAATGAAAATGCCTACTGGGTAGACACTAAAAAGGGCTTTCTTAGAGTTTTGGGACTAACTTTGAAATTGACAGGTATATATGGAGTTACAAAAGAAAGAAAAGCTCCAGGGTCTAGTAAAGGATAAACAAGTATGTGAAAGACCTGCAGCATACCAGTAACTATGTCAGGAGAATTTTCCTAATCTTAGTAGGACTGAAGAGCATATAATCTGTTCGGATGCTGACCACTGGAAGAGGTACCCTACTGAGTTGGGTTGAATGGATGGAACTGACGACTGATGGGGACTGGCCATGTTAGCGGATATCCCTACCTTTATAAGAAACTACCCGACACTCCCGAATCCGATGGCATGTCTTACCACCCCCGAAGCACATATTACTACCCACTCTATACTCACCCTGATTATGTCTGCTAGACTTCTGACATAAATGATTTGTACGAGCACTGCTAACACTGACCTGGGACTTAGAGCTTTATGCCCTATCCCTATTGTCATTTATGAATTTAGGTACTGGGACACTGGCTTAAGAAGGTACTGGGGATGAAGACCTCTAATGAAACTGAAGATGGTTACCACCTTTTGGCTTCTTGAAATTAAAACTATCCATTCTAGCTCTCTTATTTTCTCTCTCCCTTTTCTTAATCTTCTACTCCTCTATCTGTTGAGCGTGGACCATCAGTCTAGAAAAATCCATCTCACTAATCATCATTGCATTCCTACACTCCTTGACCATACTATCAGACACGCCAGACACAAACTTACTCATCTTGGACCTACTGTCAGCCATTACAAGAGAAGCATATCTAGCTAACTCAGTGAACTTGAGAGAATACTCCCTCACACTCATGCTGCCTTACCTTAAATTAATAAATTCTAACACTTTGGCCTCTCTCAACTCTAATAGAAAGAATCTGTCCAAGAAAACCGTGGAAAACTCCTCCCATTCTATAGGCCCTGCATCAACACCTCTATTAACTTTCCACTACTTAAACCAAGTATGGGATACATCTTGTAATTGATATGTAGCCAACTTGGCACTATGACTAGATGTCACCCCCACACACCCGTGACCTTTTGAACCATAACTAAGAATTCCTATGGATCCTCTTTAGACTTGGATCTCATGAAAGAAGGAAGATTCACCCGGGTGAAAACCCAAATTCTAGTTGTAATAGTATTGGCCACTGGGTTGGCCAGAACAACGACTGGCCATTCATTCTGTGTTGCTATAGAGTTTACTAGAGTAGTGAACGCAGCCCTGAATTCTGCGTGAGAGACATGCTCATCTAGAGGATCTGCCTGGATGGGCTGAGGGGCTGACTGAGTTCCTGTTCTTCTTGGGAGGCATATTCTATAAATGGAAGAAGGAAACAGATTAGACTGAGAGTTTAACTTGTGCTCATACTCAATCGCACGACATAAATACTTGAAAGAAAGGAAACTTTTTCCTAAATGCCTTGTAGCCTCTCGTCCATAAGTGTGGCGCACTACACACCCATGCACAAGACTCTACTCGATGCAGCTTTTAGACTTCCTAGGAAACTTTAAAACCTTAGTCTCTGATACCAAGTTTGTAATGACCTGAGATTACCCCTAGTCATTACACGATGCTTACAATCCTGAGGGATCATAAACTAACCCATGAGCTGGTACCTGCTGTGAGCACTGAATAATATAATCATGAATGCGGAAGAATTATTGAATTTCCATAAGGTTTTAATAATGAAACAACTAGTGAATTATAAATCTGGAAAAATACTGAAATATGAATAGTCTGGATAGCTAACTGTAGTGTCTGAAAAGCCTCTAAACTAGATACTGTGAGTTGATGGGATAGACCTCAACTAACTCTACTAACTACTAAGATAAAGACATAAAGTAATATAATTTTTCCTCGAATGATGAGGACTCACCACTGCTACTGTACTACTGATAAATCTGAGAATCTAGGTGCGGTCCGGGAATTGAGCGTCAGCACCTATGATATGAGACATCATAGCACAAAAGTAAAGGTATGCGATCAGTACTTTGAATGTACTGGTATGCTAAATAAGGTAGGCTGATATGCATGGTCTCATAAATAGGAATGATAATAATTAACTGGACATATATGTAAAGCATGGAGTACTGAATAAAGAGCATGGAATTTATATATACTAAAAATGCAGGAAATCTATAAATACTGTGGATGCATGACCAACCATATAACATGAACTAAGTAAAATTTGTAAACTGATATACTATGATAACTGAAATTTGTATGCTTTGGTCAAACAACACTAAGACTGAATAACTGAGCTAGGACTATAATTGAGACTATATTTGAGACTATGGGAGGTATCATCTAACCGACATTCCCTAATTTGAGCTAATCGGGGTACAACCTGTAACTCCAATTGGGAGGGTATTAATACCATGCCACGGTTACTACTACTAAACTGATATAATGTCCAAAGAACTAAGGGTGTCAAGCCTAAACTGATGGGTGACCCCTGCGAGATAGTCAAGCCTAATCTGATGGGTGACTACTCATATCCTACGCTGGCTACGTAGTTTTGGAGTATAGGGACTGCTACTAATGACCCTACCTAACTGACGGGAAATCCGCCATCCTTACACTCGCTTGGTGCTAAATCCTACTCCCAATTGAAAGACACTGAGATACTAGACTGTTATGAGTTGAACAACTAATATCTGACTATACTGTTAATGCTCATAATATAATTTGAAGACTATTCTATAATGTACTGAGACTAGACTAAATAAACAACTTTGGTTTTTGGGTATTCAATTCCCCCAGGACTCAAAACAATAATACTGGAAAGACACTAAATCTTGAAGGCCAAAACATGAAGGCTCTTATTAAATAAATCACTCTTGTAGGCATTTTATCAAACACTTGTACTTCATAGTTTAGTCAATTCATGAGAGTAGTATAAAACTTGAAATAATAGCATGACTTCAATATTTTTAACACTAAATCATGATCTAATTTGAAGAATGACAATATTAAAATATAGGGGTTTTGATAACAGCGATAATTCATTAAAGTATGGTATAAAAATCAATATTCAAGGAAGTTCATGGAGATTCATAATTTTAAATCATAATTTAATATCATAAATCTTGAAAAGATGATAGATTTGTAATTAAAATAGATACTTGGACTCCATGGATGAAAGGAATCCATGGATAAACATCTAACATACCTGGGATGATGAATTTGGAAGGATTCATGGAGAGTTCTTGAGATTTGACCTTGATTCTTTAGAGCTAGGGTTTCTTGTTCTTGAAAGAGGGGATTTTTTTTTAATTTGAGAGAAAGTGAATAATGATGAGTATTTAGGTCAATTAGGGGTTAAATTTTGGGTTTAGGGCGAGTTTAGGACTTAGGAAAAAAACCCAAATACCCTTAAACGAATTTAAAAACAAAAGCTGGAAACTGAAATCTCGATTTTTTGACTTGGCGCGACGCGCCACTATTGCGCCAAGCCACTGGAAAAGGGACAACTGGGACCTGGATAAGCGTCGCGATGCGTCACCATCACAATCAGCCTGTGGCTGCCATTTTTTCCATCTTCACGATGCGCCATGATCGCGGAGCCCCACTGAAAATTGATAAACGGGAAATTAACCTGCTCCGCGACACGCCATTATTGTGGACCCTTACTGGATTTTGCCTATTGGGAGATTTTCCTACTCCGTGACGCGCTAGAGGTTAAAATAATGGGGTTTTACAACTGAAACTTAAAATTTCCATAATTTCTTACTCGGTTAGCAGATTTGGGTGAATTTTAAATCGTTGGAAAGCTAATTGAATTTCTACGTAATGGCAGGCTCTCAACTAAAAAATAATAAGTGTTTAAAAAAATTCATATATGAATATTAATACACTGGGACTTAGATTATGCTAGGGAAATACAGGGTGTTATAGGTTAGGACATGAAAACTTGGGGTATTACAACATCTCCCCTTGGGACCATTCGTCCCTCGAATGATACCGACTTGGCTGAAATACTAAGGAAAGACTGAGATGATGCATGGAACACTTACAAGCTGAATCATGACTGAATATCTAAATATGAAACATGATGCATGAACTGAACAAAATTCATAATTTCCATGGACGTGAATGAGTTACCTTATGGACTAGCCATGTTCATGAAACTTCGAATCGTAAGACTAAATAGAAAGATGGAAAACCTGCTTAACTAAATTTCTGGCTATACAAACTGAATTATACTAAAATCTTATACTCAACTAGAGTGTTTCTTCAACACTTTTTCTAAAAACTCTAATAACATTAGGGAGAAAAGAACTTGGGCATAATCTGAATAATATATATATAAGGACTCTTAATATGGCTATAGCTTTTGTAACATGGAACATAGGCCTATGAATCATAAAGTAGGATATAATTACTAGGCCTTAGGCAATGAAATTGCCCAATTCAAGCTTAGCTTCGCTTCTTAAATACTCTCATGGGTACGTATAACTACTCCATCCAAAGTTCGAGTTGAACTTTCTACTCTTACCATGTTCAAGCCTAACTCAAAATTTAAAGGTACTACACATAACACCATAACACTAGTCTATACCAAGACAACAAGAAATACTTACTCTCTCCCATCTAAACAATTGTTCATCATCACTATCTCGACCTAAGGAGAGGTCACTGAAAGGTTAGAACATGACATCCTGAAGCATGAAAGAATAACTTTAAAACTTTACTGAGGCTTGAGTACTAGAGTATCAACGACATGATTTCATTAAAGAGATGTAAACTGAGAACATACATTACACAATCTAAGTTTCGCTTATCAATAAGAGTGTACCATGAGTACTTGGAATTGGACATTGTATAAAGCATGAGTACGTGAGTTATGACCCACATGACCTGAAATTAGAGTTTGTAAATTCATGGAATATGATTCGTACTGATGAGTGAACTAGAACTCCTTATACAAGGAATTGGAAGCACACAAGATTCTCTATGATGTGCATGAACATGAACTATGATCATGGGGCTGACATGTAAGGCATGAGTAGATATCGTGATAACTGAAGTACAAATACTAAAATAAGACTGGGTCAGACATCTTCCTCGCTAGTATTGTACTGCAACATACTGGTATTTCTACTAGAATCTGAGAATTAACTTGGTTCTTTTTCCTACCATTTCCCCCTTAACTTTAATCCACCATTCTAAGCCTGTGGAACCCTTTGATGAACTCTAAACTGAACTGCAACCACTTTACTCTGAAGTTTGAGAGATGACAATGCACATTAATAATAAATTTACTCTGAAAGACTATACCCGAAAGTGTAAATCCCATTGCTAATACTTTCTTCTGATATAAATCTAGTCTCTCTATAAACCCAATAGTCATCATATAATTGCTTGAAAACTTTCTAACTTAGAATCTTCATGAGAATCACCATACCTTGAGTTCAGACCATGTAGAACTTCAACTCTATTTTCTGTTAGCTCAAGTATCCCATATTCAGACTTAGATTCTAACACTTAACATGGATATCTCCAAACCTTTAATAAACTATACTAAGTTTATTCTTGAACACTCTCATAACACACACTATCCTTAATTTTTCTTAGCTTCAGCACTCATCACATTCTTACACCCTTCTTGACAACATGCTTGCCTTATTAAACACATAATCTGCCTTCTTTCCATCATAGCCTACCATCATCAATCTTCAAACTTATATTCTTCCCTAAACCATGAGAATCAAAATCATTCTAAAAGACTCAACATCACCTATCTATAACTCCTTAACTTAGCTATAAAGAACACCATTGACTATATAACTATCCTTCTTCCCATTTAGCATCTCAAGGGTACTACCAACCACACATAATACTTAATAACCTTAGAAAATAATGCAACCCCATATCACCTTGTGCACACCTCTACATCATACCTACAACATCATACTTAATTATGAATAAATAAACTTAAATTCTTGCATAAACTATTCAAGCCTACTAGATCACTTACATATAACTAGCATCACTAATAGAGAAATCATAATTTCCACCTTGATGATCATCCACTGTTCAAACTTAGTATCTAGTGCTAGACATTATTAACCACCCAACCTCACATACTATTTTCACTTGGAAGCTATAAAATAAAACATCAAGAAACACTAGTCCACTAGAACCTCATAATAACAATAACTAGTCATGATCGTATGGCCTATTTTATTATAATCCGTTAGTACATCCTCCTTCTATACATAAATACTATTTACCTATCTGTATCTTTAATTAAATTCATAGCTCTTAAAGTATCAACTGATCTTCTTTTTCACAGCTATGCGTGGAAGCCTATATTAACAATCCTTTTCTATACTTTAATTAATGACCTATACTTTTCTAACACAGTAATATACCATCAAGATCTCCTTTCCTACCTTAAGTAGACCACAATTCACCTTAACTAATAACTAAGTAGACCACAATTCACCTTAACTAATAACTCTTTTTCTACCTTCCACCAGGAAACCAGTACCACATTCATTACCTCTAAGTTGACACACAAAAACATATCAACTTAACACAACCTCAATAGCATGTAAAAGTTTATCTATATACTTTTGATCAATTGTCATTCCTACCTTTCTTTTTACTACACATTAAACTTACACTTCCAACTAAAAAGGTTCTACAACTTAAAAATCATAACACTCTAGGTTGCAATATCCCTTGAATGCAAACTCTATTTAAGATTTAGGTTCAAACTATCTCCTCTCATGACCACCATCTATTTTAAAGGGATAACGAGGAATTTGAATACATATTTTATTCTGTCTTAAATGAACAACTCATATAGATAAGGACATACACTTTCAACTTAAGGAACTTGTAACACACTAGCAAGCTCATCTCAAGCCCCTTGTATTACTTCGGAAGTTACTGAGAGTAAATCTTAGAGAATCATCTTGGGAGGAATTAGAATCTAGTACTCATGTTATCTCAGAAAGTCATAGATAGATAATTATGGAGAAACACATAAATCAACAAAATTTTCTAAAAGAATAACTTTATTGCATGATCTAGAGTATGAAAGAAAGAAAAATTTTCTTTAATGCCCTGTAGCCTCTCAAAGAAAAGTACAAATATTTTCGTACCATTCCACCAGACTCTTGTGGACACGGCTTCATAGACACCCTAGGACATTTGAAATCTGTGATCTGATACCAAGTTTGACATGCCCGGAGACTGCCCCCTGGATGTCATACAGTTTTTAAGACTGCAAGTGATCTCAAGCTAACCCTTGTACTGGCATATTGCTTGAGCTACTGATTTAATTACATAATACTGGGAGTGATGCGCAGAAGAGATATCTTTAGTTGAACATATTAAAAACTAAACTATTTAAAATGATTACAACTCTGGTTATACAAAACAAAAATGGAATCAAATACATCAACTCTACTGACTATCTATGAAGCCTCTACTAATATTGACTATAAGTAGCCGGGACATGACCCCCGGCTATCCTTATTCAATATGACTAAATAAAGAAAACAAGATGCTACTCAAACTATGATAGACTCGAGCCCTCGAATCAAAAAGAACTCTTCACCGGCTGACTAGAAGCTACACATGGGCTACAACTGGTACCTACATTATGAGAAAATATAACACATATAAATATGTTGGTCAGTACTTCTGGAATGTATTGAGTATGTGGGGGTGAATGCATAAGTAAAATAATGACTCAATATATAAATATACTTTCAAACCAATGCATGCTAAGTGTAGATGACTCACCTTGGTCTTGAATAAAACAATAACTACAAAAGCATAAACATGAGTAATGAAGCATAAGGATAAACTTTGTGAACCATAACTCTTCGATTCTAAAAGATTTACTTTTGGTTCTATGTTTTAGCAGGTTCTTCTATGGAGACCAACGTCTTACCCACTTTGGGGAGAGCTATTCTACCATTGCCATCAGAATAGAATCTTAACTTAAGTGATCATTATACTTAGCCCACTATGGTCACTAAAACCTATGGTGGCACATAGTTCTAGGGCATGTGACCTTGGACTCTTACCCAAATCGGTGCTAAATACTACTCCCATCTTACTTATATGCTTATACTTTAGGAAATCCACCTTAAAATAGCATAAGGTTTTATATAATGAAAATCAGTTATGCTTCTCTTTGCTTTAATTAAAACTTATGATGAAATAATATGGATTACATATCTTATCTTAGGATCAAAAGATCACTTCTTTCTTTAAATTTTGATATAAACTTATCAAAGAAAACTTAAGAGCATGATCTTCTTGAAATCTCAACACTTAAACTTAGAGCTTAATATTCATGGTAATTCATAACAAAACTCCATGCTCAATATAAATCTTGAAATACTTCAACAATATCAAGTCAATATAGTGCAATCTCATGCATAATATAAATCTTGTAAGTTAAAACATAAACATAAGTAACTCTTGATATACTCAAACATTTAAATCTCATGATAATCACATGCTTCAATAATATAGAAGCTTGGGTATGACCCCTAATTGAAAACAAGTAACTTGAACCTTAAAATCATGTAATTCAGGCACAAGGGTGAAAGGATACCCTTGTTCATAACCCCACATACCTTAATTTTTCTTAACTTGTGAAGAAAGTCTGAATCTTGGTACTTGAATGATTAACTTATAAAGGAAACCCTATTCTTGATATTTCTTGAATATTTTCTTAAACTTGTAAGCTTGAATTCTTGGATTCTTGGGAAAAGAAAACTTGAATTTCTTATTCTTGGGAAGAAACCCTAATAATAGTGTTCTTAAGAGTGGAGAGGATTAATGGCATCTGAAACTGACAAATAATGGAAAATAACGCCTAATGATTCTGTAAGTCGTGGGAGGGATAGGGTTTGTCATGAGAAAAATACCAAAATACCCCTGAAAACTAAATCAAAATTGCTGGAATTTCTTTAGTTGATGACTTGGCTGATGGCTTGTCAACTGGTTGATAGCCTATCAACCTAGTTGTCAACTCCCTCTCATGTTCTAGTTATGGGTGACGACTTAGTTGATGGCTTATCAACTAGTTGATAGAATATCAGCCTAGTCGTCAACTTCTTCAGAGTTACTACCTATGTTTGACGACTTTGGCTAATGGCTTGTCAACTGGTTGATAGCCTATCAGCCTAGTCGTCACCTTGATGACAGTTGTATATGCTGAGGTAAAATGGGCATAACTTCCCACTGCAATGTCGGATTAAGGTGAAACTAAGTGCACTAGAAAGAAAACTCGAAGACCTTTCTTTTGATATATAGTAGGATACCTAAATCAATATATTCTAGTATATACACTCATCTAAATTAGACCCTAGCTAGAGCATTCATCATAACTCTATAGATATAAAAATCCTCAACTCATCTTTGAGTTAGGAGGGTATTATTACCACGATAAATATACAAAGATATCACCACACTATATATTTGATAATCACACATACATATACATAGAAAAATTGAGTTCAAGTCTGAATGCATAGGAACAATGGTTTGAATTCTCGCCCGAAAATATGGGGTGTTACATTATGTCCCCGTTGGGAACATTCGTCCTCTAATGAGACTGGTTAGATAGAGAACCCTACGACAACTGAGACTATATACTAAACATGCATGACTTGGAACATGATTACATAACTGATTCTGAACATGATACATGAACTAAACAGATTTCACAAACACAAGCAATGACATGAGAATGGTTATAAAGTTGAGATAGAGACAAGAGAGTCAACTGATGAGTTACCATTACCTTAGGTTGGATTTGGTTTCATGAAGAAAATTTGAGAGGTTTAGGACATAAAAACTTAGGGTATTACAACATCTCTCCCTTGGAACCATTCATCCCCCGAATGATACTAAGTTGGCTAAAATACTAAGGAAAGATTGAGATGATGCACAAGACACTTGCAAGCTGAATCATGACTAAATATTTGAATCTGAAACATGATGGATGAACTAAACTAAATTCATAATTTGCATGGACGTATATGAGTTACCTTATGGACTAGACATATTCATAAAACTTCGGATAGTAAGACTAAATGAAAACATGGAAAACCATAGGAAATTGTCTGTCTGACTGCTGAACTAGATTTCAGGCTATACTAACTGAACTATATTGAAATCCTATACTCAACTAAAGTGTTTCTTCAACATTATTTCTAAGAAACTCTAATAACATTAGAGAGCAAAGAACTTGGGCATGATTTGAATAATATACATAAGTAAGGACTCTTAATATAGCTATAACTTTTGTAACATGGAATATAGGCCTATGAATCAAAAACTAGGATAGAATCACTAGGCCATAGGAAATGCAACTGACCAATTCAAGCTTAGCCTCTCTCCTTAAATACTCACATAGGTACGTATAACTACTCCATCCAAAGTTAGAATTGAACTACATGCTCTCACCATGTTCAAGACTAACTTGAAATTTCAAGATACTGCACATAACACCATAACACTAGTCTGTGTCATAAATACAAGAAACAATTACTCTCTACGATCTAAACATAATTGTTTATCATCACTATCTCAACCTAAGGAGAGATCAATAAAAGGTTAGAACATGGGATAATGAAGCATGAAAGAATAACTTTGACACTTAAGTGAGGCTTGACTACTAGAGTATCAAATACATTAATTCATTAAAGAGATCTAAACTGAGGACATACATGACATAATCTGAGTTTTGTTGAATATTAAAAGTGTACCGTGAGTACCTGGAACTGAATATTTTGTAAAGCATGACTACATGAGTCATGAGCTGTATGACTTGATTTTGGTGTTTGTAAATTCATGGAATATGATTCGTACTGATGAGTGAACAGAGCTCCTTATACAAGGAACTGGAAGCACACAGGATTCTCTATGATGTGCATGAATATGAACTATGATCATGGGGATGACATGTAAGGCAGGAGTTGATATCATGATAACTGAAGTACAAATACTAAAATCAGACTGGGTTAGAGATCTTTCTCACTAGTGTTGTATTGCAACACACAAGCATTACTACTAGATTCTGAGAATCTGACTTGGTTCTTTTTCCTACCATTTCCCGCTTAGCTTTAATCCATCATTCTAAGCCTGTGGAACCCTTTAACAAACTCTAAACTGAACTGCAACCACTTTACTCTAAAGTTCAAGAAATGACAATACACATCAATAACATATTTACTCTGAAAGACTATACCTGAAAGTGTAAAACCCATTGCTAATACTTTCTTATAATATACAACTCTAATCTTTCTATAAACCTAATAGTCATTAGATAATAACTTGAATTCTTACTAACTTAGAATCTTCATAAACATTACTATACCCTGAGTTCACACTATGTAGAGCTTCAACTCTTCTTTCTGTTAGCTTAATTATCCTATATTCAAGCTTATATTCTTATACTTAGCATGAATATCCCCAAACCATTAACAAAATATTCTAACTTCATTCTTGAACACTCCCTTCATACACACTATCCTTAACTTTACTTAGCTTAAGCACTCATCACATACTTACACCCTTCTTGACAATATTTTTGCCATACTAAACACATAATCTGCCTCCTTTCTATCATAGCCTACTATTATCACATCTCTAAACTTATATTCTTTCCTAAACCACGAGAATCAAAATCATTCTAAAAGTCTCAACATCACATATTCATAACTCCTTAACTTAGCTATTAAGAACACCATAGACTATATAATTAGCCTTCTTCCCATTTAGCAACTCAAGGGTACTACCAACCACACACAACACTTAATAACCTTAGAAAATAATGCAACCCCATATAACCTTGTGCAAACCTCTACATCATACCTACAACATCATACTTAATTACGAATCAATGAACTTAAATTCTTGCATGCACTGTTCAAGCCTACTAGATCACTTCCATATAACAAGCATCACTAACCAAGAAATAATAATTTCCACCTTGATAATCACCACAATTCAAACTTAGTGTCTAGTTCTATACATGATTAACCACCCAAGGTCACATACTATTTTCACTTGGAAGCAATAAAATAAAACCTCAAGAAACACTAGTCCACTAGAACCTCATAATAACAATAATTGTTCATGATCAGATGGGTCTATTTTATTATAATTCATTAGTACATCCTCCTTCTACACATAACTACTATGCACCCGTCTGTAGCTTCAATTAAATACATAGATTTTAAAAAATCAACCAATCTTCTTTTTCACAGCCATACGAGAAAGCCTATATTAACAATACTTAATAACCTAATACCTTAATTAGTGACCTATACTTTTCTAACATAATAAAATACCATCAAGATCTCCTTTCCTACATCAAGCAAACCATAATTCACCTTAACTAATAAATATTTCTCTACGTTTCACTAGGAACAAGTACCACATTCATTACCCCTAAGATTACACACAAGGACATATCACCTTAACACAAACTCAATAGCATGCATAAGTTTATCTATATACTTTTGATCAATCAACATTCCTACCTTTCTTTTCACTACACTTCTAAACCCACACTTCTAACTATGAGAAGGTTCTACTACTTATAAATCATAACACTCTAGGTTGTAATATCCCTCTAATGCAAACTCTATTTAATGATCTAAGTTCAAACTATCTCCTCTCATGAGGATTATTTGTATTGAAGGGTTAACGAGAAATATGAACATACAGTGCTCTAATAATAAGTTTGTCACACCCCGAGACTACCCTTGGGACATCATACGGTGCTTAAGACCAAGTTTGTACAGGCATATTACTTGAGCTACTCATTTAATTACATAAAATTGGGAGTAATACATAGAATATCTATCTTTAGTTGAACATATTAAAAATAAAAATATTTAAAATGATTACAACTCTTGTTATACAAAACAAAATTGGAATCAAATACATCAACTCTACTGACTCTCTATGAAGCCTCTACTAATTTTGACGATAGGTAGCTAGGACATGACCCCCAGCTATCCCTATTTAATACGACTGAATAAAGAAAACAAGATGCTACTTGAACTATGATTGACTTGAGCCCTCGAATTAGAAGGACTCTTTGTCTTTTGACTGGAAGCTAAAAACTATATGATTATGAAGTGTGGCTTTAAGTGGTACCTACATTATGAGACAATATAGCATAATACATATATATAGGTCAGTACTTTTGGAATGTACCAAGTATGTGGGATGAATGAAAAAGTAAAACAATAAATTAATAAATAAATATACTTTCAAACCAATGCATGCTAAGTGTAGATGACTCACCTGGGGCTTGAATAAAACAATGACTGCAAAAGCATAAACATGAGTAATGAAGCATAAAGATAAACTCTGTGAACCATAACTCTTAGTTTCTAAAATCTTTACTTTCTGTTTTATTTTTTGGTAGGTTTTTCTAACAAACATAAATGACGTGAGCTATTATAGAGTCCAACGTCTTACCCATATTAGGAAGAGTTGTTATACCCTTATCGTCGGAATAGAACCTTAACTTAAGTGATCGGTATACTTAGCCCACTATGGGGACTTAAACCTATGGTGGCACGTAGTTCTGGGGCATGTGACCTTTGACTCATACTCAACTCGGTGCTAAATACTACTCCCATGTGCATACTTTTGGAAATCTATCTTAAAATAGCATAAGTGTTTATATAATGAAAACCAATTATGCTTCTCTTTGCTTTAATTCAAACTCATGATGAACTAATGTGGAATCCATATCTTAGCTTCGGATCAAAAGATCACTTCTTTCTTTAAATCTTGGTATAAACTTATCAAAGAAAACTTAAGAGCCTGATCTTCTTGAAATCTCAAAACTTAAACTTAGGGCTTAATATTCATGGTAATACCTAAAAAAACATCATGCTCAATACAAATCTTGAAATACTTCAACAATACAAAGTCAATATAGTGCAATATCATGAATGATATAAATCTTGTAAGTTAAAACATAAACATAAGAAACTCTTGATATACTCAAAGCTTTAAATATCATGATAATCGTATGCTTTAAAATTCTAGAAACTTTGGTATGAACCCTAATTCAAAATAAGTAACTTAAATCTTAAAATCATGCAATTCGGGCACAAGGGTGAAAGGATACCCTTGTTCATAACCCCACATACCTTAATTTTTATTAAATTGTGAAGAAAGTCTGAATCTTGTTACTTGAATGATGAACTTGTGAAGAATCCTAGTCGTGATGTTTATTAAAGATTTTCTTGAACTTGTGTGCTTGAATTCTTAGATTCTTGGGAAAAGAAAACTAGAATTTCTTATTCTTGGGAAGAAGCCCTAATCTTATTGTTCTTGAGAGTGAAGAAGATTAATAGCATCTAAAACTGATAAGTAATGGCTAATAACGTATAATGATGCTTTAAGTTGCGAGATAGGTAGTGTTTCAGGTGAGGAAAAGACCAACATACCCCTACAAAGCTAAATCAAAATTGCTAGAATTCCATTAGTTAATGACTTGGCCGATGACTTATCAAATGGTTGATATCCTATCAGCCTAGTTGTCAACTCCTTTTCCTGTTCCCATTATGGGTGATGACTTGGCTGACGGCTTATCAACTGGTTGATAATCTATCAGCCCAGTCGTCAACTCCTTCAGAGTTACTGCCTAAGGTTGACGACTTTGGCTGATGGCTTGTCAACTGGTTGATAGCCTATCTTTCTAGTCATCACCTTTAATAGTGATTCATCATAAGGTTGATGACTTGGCTGATAGCTTGTCAACTGGTTGATAGCCTATCAGCCTAGTCATCACCTTGATGACAGCTGGATATGCTAAGGTAAAATGGGCATAACTTCCCACTCTGATGTTGGATTAAGGTAAAACTAGATACATCAGAAAGAAAACTCGAAGAACTTTCATTTGATATATAGTATCATACCTGGATCAATAAATTCTAGGATATACACTCATCTAAAATGGACCCTAGCTGGAGCATTCATCAAAACTCTATCGATAGAAAAGTCCTCAACTCGTCTTTGAGGCAGGATGGTATTATTACCTTGATCAATATACAAAGATATCCCCACACCATATATTTGATAATCACATATACATATACATAGAATAATTAGGTTCAAGTTTGAATGTATAGGAACAATGATTTTAATTCTAGCCCAAAAATACGGGGTGTTCAAGAAATCTCTCTAGTATGCAACTATCTCACATCACCAGCCAAAAGAAGTAGGGGCTTCTCCACGAAGATCAGATACTAATCCAACTGGACTTATTCCCACCTAAGCACATGAGATAGCTCAATAATATACTTTTGCAACATAGAGACATGGAAAACTAAATGAATAATAACGAAACCTAGAGGCAAGGCTAACTCATTAGCCACCTCATCAACTGCACAAAGAATCTCAAAAGGACCAATATATCAAGGAGTGAGCTTACCCTTTCTCTCTGAACTCATCGCACCCCTTTTGGGATAAAATATATAGGAACACACGGTCATAAACTTTGACTCTCAAGCTATAGAGCCCAGGCTGGCATAGGTTTTTTGCTTACTCTGGTTTGCTGTCACTTTATCCTAAATCCCCCTGACTCTATCCAATGAATCCTAAATCAAATCTATACCATGAGGTCTTACCATAAGTCTCAAACTATCCTATTGGAGAATAACATCTCCTTCCATACAAAGCTTCATAAGGCGCCATCTCATTACCCGAATGATAGTTGTTGTTGTACGCAAACTCTACTAATGCTAATTATTGATCCCACTGTCCTCTAAAATACATAACACAAGCTTAGAGCATATCTTTAAGTATCTGAAAAATTTGCTTGGACTGATCATCTATCTACTAATGAAAAGTTTTACTTAAATCCACTCGAGTTCCCAATTCCTCTTGGAATGCTCTCTAAAATTATGAAGTAAATATAGAACTTTGGTCAGATACAATATAAAAAAGCACTCTATGCAAATGAACTATCTCCCAAACATAAATTTGGGTTAATCTCTCAACATTGAAGATCATCTGAATAGGAATGAAATATGTCGATTTGGTCAAATAATCCATAATAACCCAAATACAATTAAGACCACGGGAAGTATGAGGCAAAAAACTGATGAAGTCCATAGTAATCCTATCCTATTTCCACTTGAGAATGGGAAATCTTTGAGACAACCCACTTAGACACTGATGCTCTGCCTTATCCTGCCCACAACATAGGCAATGAGCCACAAAGTCTGCTACATCTCTCTTTCTACCGTACCACTAGTAATGTTCCCTCAAATCTCTGTACATCTTAGTTGTATCAAGGTGAATAGAATATCAAGAGATGTGAGACTCATTAAGAATAGACTAAATCAAATCATCAAGTCGAGGAACACAAATACAATCCTAGATTCTCAAGATAGCCTCAGAATCAATGATGTACCTCCCAAACTCACCACTCACCACCTGATCATAGAGGAAGCATAGCTTGATATCCTTATACTAATAACTATGAATTTGCTCAAATAAGGAGAACCTTACCTCCACACAAGCCAAAATCCTTGTAGTATCCAAAATATTAAGGCAAACCATCAAATTAGCTAAAGACTTAATGTCTCATACCATAGGCCTCTAAAAACTGATATGCATACCAAGCTACCCATACTCACTGCCTCGCAACTCAAGGAATTATCTACCATATTTGCCTTACCCAGATAATACAAGATGGAAATATCATAGTTGTTTAGTAACTCTATCCATCTACACTGGCAAGCATTAATCTCTCGTTGGGCCATAAGAGCTGAAGGCTGCGATGATCGGTGAAAATCTCATAATGCACTTTCTATATATAGTTTTGATGATGAACAACTAAACTACAAAGGAACATGTACATAGATGTGCAAAGTATCATATATCTGGCACACAGTATCTGCACAGTTCTGTCGTCTAGTGTAAAAAACTTGTAGGTGTCATTTTGTACCGACTTGGACAGTAGGTCCAATGATATTCCATCCCTAATCATCACCCAACTATATAAAGAAAGATACGATTCTTCAACAATTGATTTTTTGCAATTCTAAAGAATGTAGTGAGGTAGCAAAAACCTAGTTCAAAAGCTACTCAAGTTCTTAGCTGATTATGTGAACTTAAATTGAAAGTGTTCTTGAGTGTTGATTTGTAAGAAAACTACCCATGTTATAAGAGTAGTGCTTTATTGTTGAGAGTGTTGCTTAGGTAGAGTTGCCTAAGTGTAAAGTTTATTAGAGTTAATCAGTAAATAGGGAGTCCTTGTTATAGTTACCAAGATGAGCTTATAGTAAAGTTGCTACTAGATCAAGGAGCCTAGAGTTAGGTTTAAATCTAGACTGTAATTAGGAGGTTGATTATAGTGGATTTTATTTGTGTTTGTCAGGGCAAGTCATGGTTTTTCCCATACTGGGTTTCCACATAAAAATCCTTGTGTTTTTTTACTTTTTATATATTGTCTTTCATTTTATTGTACTCTATTGTTTGATTACCTGTGTTTAATTCTGAGGGACCTAGTCCCTTACTGTACGGAGCAACCACAAAGGGTTTCAACATTTGGTATTAGAGCCTGGTCACTCTAAAAGGTTTACACCTAGAGTGTCCTGGTTAGAATAGCTGCTCCATCTAACCTAGAAGAAGGACAATCTACAACTAGACCACCAAGATCCAATGGATAGTACTATGGGTGGTGGAAAATAAGAATGTTTGACTTTATTATGGCTGAGGATAGTGAGCTTATGGATAGTATTCTAGATGGTCCTTATATGCCTATTAAAGAAGTCAGAGAAGTCAAAGAAGGAGAGGTTACAAAGGTGGTTGTTAAAAGCAGGAGAGAGTACAATGACAAAAATAGGAAAGAGATTGAAAAAAATTAATTGTTTGTGACATAGGACCGGATGAATACAAAAGGATTTTACCTTCTAAAACAGCTAAGAAAATCTAAGATTGTTTAAATACATCTCATGAAGGAACCACTAATGTGAAGGATTCAAAAGTTGATATATTGACAACTCAGTATGAAACTTTCACAATGAAAGAAGGAGAAACTATTTATGAAATGCACACCAGGTTCACCTCTATCACCAACAAGTTACGCTGCTTAGGTGAAGTAATTCCCTTGTACAAATAGGTGAGAGAAATTCTAGGGGTCCTTCCTAAATCCTAGTAAAGCAAAGTGGATGCTATCACTGAGTCTAGGAACTTAAAAAATCTCACCATGGATGAACTCATTGGGAATTTGAAAACTCATGAACTTAAAAATAGCAAGGGCGTAAGAAGATAGAGGTAGAAGGGATAAATCTTTAGCTTTAAAAGCTTCAATATCAGGTCCAAATTAAGATGACACTGATGTTGCCTACTTATCAAAAATAATTGTTAAAGTAATGAGAAAAATTGGTCAGTTCCAAAGAAGTGGAAGCAGCAGTAGAAAAAGAGCCTTTATGGAAGTTTGTCACAAATATGGAAGTCCTGAACACTTTATTACGGATTGTATAATTCACAAAATGGAACATAAAGATTATCAAAATACTGGAGGTGACAAAGTAAGATACAGGGACCAGGTTCCTGTAAGATCAAAAAGACAGGTTCCAGATGATCTTACAGTTAAATAAGCATTAGCTAGTTGGGTGATTCCTCTAGTGAATCTGATGAAGCCAAGAAGTTTGCAGATGTTTCCATGCTTGCAGTATAAGATGAGAAAGTAACCTTTGATTCCATGTTTGCCTTCATAGCAGACACTGAACATGAAGAAGAAAATGAGGTAACTATCTTTGACATTAAGAAAAAGCTGAAAATTTTTCTGAGAGAAAGATAAAAAAGACAACAAAAGTATTGATTGATACTATGTGTAAATTGAGTACTGAGAAAAATAGTCTGCAATAAAACATAGAGAATCATGAGCTTAAACTTATTACTATAACTTACCAGATCTCATAAATAGAAGAGCAGTGTGCTAGGCTAAAATTTAACAATCAAAGTTTAGTAAGCCAATTATAAAAGTAGATGTTTTTGATAGAAAAGGGAAGAAAGAGGTATCTAAATTTCATATTAATATTATAAAGGATATAAATAATTCTCAAGACCATCTCATAATCGTGCTTCAGAAGAATGAAGAGTTAGAAAGGGACCCGATGAAGAACTCAAAAATTCTCTTCAATAAACTTCAACCTCTCAAATCTCTCTAATTTCACTGATCAGGGAGTTTATAAAGAAAAGGGTCCTATATATCATTACAAAGGGCAAACGTCTGGGTCACATGATAAGTTCATTCAAGATGTTAAAAATAAAGCTCATAAACTATTATGCACTCACTATGGAAGAGATGGGCACTAAAGGAAAACTGTTAAAGCCAGATAAAAACTAAAATGAATGGTTCCAGGTATATTCAGCAAGGTAATGTACATTTGATTCAAGCTGTAGAAAATTATAAAAAGAACCTCTCTACCTAGATGGGACAAAAGGGATTTAGTAACACCATTATCCTCCTACTAGGAACTCAAACTCAAGCGGGTTCCCAAATTTAAATGGTGATCATGGATCTAGGAATGAGATAGGGGATTGTAATTAGAAATGGTTCATTGATAAGGACTCAAATTTTAACTCTAGAAGATCTGACTAACCTCTCTCTCAGGATATTTTATTTGTATATGTCATATGTTGAAAAGGTTGATTTTTATGGACCGGGTCCCTAGTGAAACAAAGTTGAAACTCTTAGACTAAGAAATGTATGGAGCTATGTATCCCTAGTGGTATTAAAGCATCTAATATTGAAGAAAGAAGTGGTGATGATAATGATAGTGAAAGCCATAAAAACATAGATGAGAGTGGTATCATGCGGTGTAAAGATTCTAGCAAGCTAATACTGAGAATGATCAAATCAGCCTGACATACTATTAAGAGAATCAGTGTCTCTTCATAAAATTGGCTATGTTTAGGAGGCAAGTATCCTTGATGAAGTGGGTGCACATTAGTCTAACTCAGTACCATGACCTTGCAGGAATACACCCATGGGAACGACTTTAAAAGTGAATAAATAGGATATTCACAAATGTAAATGTAATACCCCATATTATCCTTATATTATTTCAACTCCTAGTGCATACATAAGAAGCTAAGAACTTGAAAATTTCACTAAGTGATGAAGACTTAGTCATATATTTGACTCCTTAGCTTCACGAATTTTTAATTCGACCTTTGGGGTCTGAGATGATGGTTTTTGAGTTGATTCATGTTTAGGGGTGTAATTATCATGTCTCAAGAAAGTTTTGGAATTTTTGGATAAGGTTTAAATCATGTTCGGATTGTATTTCCAGTGGCTCACCACAATCACACTGCATCGCGATGAAGTGCTAAATTGCACTCGTTCTTTTTCTAGTGAAGCACTGTGATGGCGCTGTGTTTCTCCAAGGTGCAAAATTACACTCTTCCATTTCTAGTGATGCAACGTGATAAGCTCGCATCGCGCCAAACCCCTAAATCGCACTCGTCCTTTGAATGGCAAATTCCAGTAGCTCAACGCGATTCCACAACATCGTCGTGAAGGTGTATTTGCCATGTTCTTGATCAATAATTTGAAATGCATGTGTCATGACCATTATCCTAGTATTTGAAGTACTTATGAGGTGAATAATATTCCTAGAAATCACTTAGAACCAAGTTGAGCTAAGAACCTTAGATTCGTCCAAAGTTTAGGGTTTGATTCTACAAGGGTCTACTTTGAATGTATATAACTTTGTATATAGGTGGAATTTTTCAGATAAATACCAACAAAATTTTAGATAATTGAACTATCTTTCCAATGATACCAATTTCGCCTTAATCTGATACCCGATCTAAAAGTTATAGCATTTTTTGTGAGAGGCAGTAAGCTGCCGTGATGGTACCACATCGCGGTAAGGTGCAAAATCATAATCCGGGTTACAAATTTTTGATTTAAATGAGTGAGGGACAATTGGGTCTTTTCCCACCTTAACCCAGGTCGTAAAAATAGCATATTAGTCATCATTCTAAGCAACATATACTCATTATTCACCAAATTTCTCTCCAAGAAATTCTAAAACTCCAACTTTAACTCCAAGAAATCCAAAGTTTCACCATTCCTTTTTTAAAGAACAATCAAGAATCAAGTATCCCAATTCAAGAAAGTTTTCAAGATTTTGTTTCTTCTTCAAGATTAAAAGTTTTAAGGTATAAGGGAGTTCATCCGTGGGTTTCCTTTCACCCATGGAGCCCCAAAACCCTTTTCTTTTAATTAAAGAATGAAGTTTCCATTATTATGGTATTGTGTATGTTCAAGAAATATTGAATTTTATATTTTCATGGTGTTTTTAATTCAATTCAGCCTATGAGTGATCCCATGCAAGATTTTGAATTCCTCAGGCTATGAATTTGAGTTTCCCATGCTTTATTCAAGTAAATTCCATGATAGATCCTAAATTCATGATGTTTAGCAATATTCTCATGTTTTAACTTCATGTTTTCCACATGTTTGATGAAATTCCCATATCATGTTCAATCAATTTCAAGATGAATCCCCAAGGTATGAATTTTGACTTGTAACTCTATTGTTCCATCATGTTTAAGACATTCTTATATTCAAGCTATGATCTAAACGTGTTTTGATAAAAAAGGATATGTCCTATTTCAAGCGAATTTTATGTAAATCCCCCAATTCATGATCTTAGTCATGTAATCAGGTCATGCTCACATGTTTAACTATCACATGCTTTAATTCATGACCCTCAAGTATTTGATGAAATGCCTAAGTAATAATTTTCGAGTAATGCTTACTTATTATGGTTTCAAATGTTTTTATGTGTTCTTATTGTTATTTCTATCGAGTCCTGGGGGTTATGAATACCCAAAATGTAGCTGTTTACCTAGTTTCCAGTATCTATAGAATAATTTCAATTATACCATGGGAAATATCATTCAGTCAGTAATATGGTCAGTTGTGAGTCCAATTAAGTTAGCTCAGTTCGGTTTTAGTTTCTGTATGAATCTATACATTAATAATTATCTCAGAATCCGTATGCACTATTAATTTCAGAATACCATGACCTGAGCTTATCAATTATTACTTAACAGTGCATTCACCAGTTAGTATTCCAGTGTCATTCAGTTGGGAGTAGGAATTAGCACCGAGCGAACCCAGGGATGAGGGGCTCACCTTCCAGTAGAAGGTGTGACCCTTAGTAGCAATCCCTGTGTTATATAACTATGTAGCCAGCGTAGGTTTGAGATGTTAACTTGCCAATTGAGGGTAGACACATATCTCATAAGAGCACTTGCCAGTAGAGGGTAAATCTTTAGTCCTTCGGGACAACATTTCAGTAGATCCACACAACCAGCGTGTAACGCCCTGAGTCTGTACCCTGATGCTATATGGTGCTCATAATCCCGAAGGACCACAAGCTAATCCATGACTGGTACATGCTGCAATAACGGTGTAATAAATACTGTAATGATTGCGGAAATAGGCAAAAATATATGCCATAGGGTTTAAATCTATAAATAAATCTGAATGCGGTATCAAAATACCAAAACTAATTATAAGTACTGAAAAACTGAACAACAGTCTAAAAATACTTTAGTCTGAAAAAGCCTCTAACTGTCTGAACTATGGAGTTGATGGGACAAGCCCCCAACTAACTCCATCTACTGAAATAAAACTTAAGTACTGTAAATAATAAGCATTTCTCCAAACTATAAGGACTCACCACTACTCTAAAAGATGAGAATCTGAACTGCTAAGGGTGCTCTGGAGCCCGTGTGTCTGAACCTATGATATAAGACATCATAGTGAAGAAAAAATCAAGCGTCAGTACTTTAAATGTACTGTTATGCGCAGTGAGGTGGGATGATAGGCATGGGTTTATATGCATGCACAATAATAACTGAATAACATGAGTATAACTGAGTAAGATACATGCATGAAGACATAAACTATAACTGAGATCGTACTAATACTATGTACTAAATCTGAATACTGATAACCGATATCTAAATTTACAAATATTGTATTATTGATTATCTGAAAGACTGTATTTGATAGTTCTGAATACTTTGGAACAATATTGAGTTCCATGCTAAGCTGAATGACTATGTCTGATAGTCCTGATTCTATAAAACTGAACTAAGTACTATGTTGAGACTGAGACTGGAACTGATACTGTGGGAGGTAATCATCTAACCGATATGACCCTTCTCTAACAGGATTTAGGGTCTAACCTATATCCCCAGTTGGAAGGGTGTCAATACCATTCCATGGGTAAGGACAAGTTGTGAGTTAACCCTCTCTTACAGGAAGGTTTTTCGCTAACCTGTGCTGGCAGGATAACTCGGATGAAAAGTATCAACCCTCATAATGTATGGCAGAAAGATACCTAAACCTACACTGGCTACGTAGTTCTGTAATGTAGGGATTACTGTTAAGGGTCAAACCCTCTACTGACTGGAATGCCCCAATCCCTGGGTTAACTCGGTGCTAAATCCTACTCCCAATTAAATAGACACTAAATTGATTTTTAGTCTGTACTAGGCTGGACTGAATGGTTATTGAGATTACTGTTTAGCCGAACTGAACTAAGTTCACTGAGTTTTGTTGACTGACAAAATATTACTGAATTCTGTTAAATGATTGAGTTTACCAAGGTCTGAACTAGATATTGAATTGGACTGGACTAATATGGATTCTACTAAGTTTTCTTGAGTTCAATAACTGACTAAGAGTACCGCTGATTGTATCATGACTGATACTGTTCTATGACTGTCCATGGCTTTAGTTAATCATCTAAATTATCAGGTACAAGTACCCCCAGGACTTGATAGCATAAATTAAGAGGTATGGCATAACGTGAAACATGTAAACTATGAACTTGATCATTATTCATTCATTGGGGCATTTTGACAAACACTTGGATGATATAACTTGCACATAAGCTAACTTTGACATGATTTCATTCACTTAATAGTTCACATGGACAATTTATGAAGAACTTGGTGAGCATAGTGTATGCCATAGTATTGAACAACAAGTGAGCATCATAATTCATCTCTAATGTCTTAAGTCAAGGGTTTATCATGGATTCACATGAATCTACACATATAATGATCAATTTCACATGAGATATATATATATATATATATATATATATATATATAATCATGAATTATGAACTTAATCCAAATAGTAATCATGGATAAACTTTAATTCCAACCATGGAAATTATAAAAATCAATTACTTGAAGTTTAAAAGAGATTCTTGGACTCTAAGGGTGGAAAGAGCCCTTGGATGAACACTTCACATACCTTTGTTGAAGAATATCTGAAAGCTTATGGTTGAATGTTAAGTTCGTTATTTGAAATTGGATCTTCTACGGTTTTGTTCTTGAATAAATTTGAGAAAAAATGACTATATTTTCTCTATAGGGAGTTTAATTTTGTGTTTTGGGGCCTAGGAGTTGAGGGAAAAGACCTAAATACCCCAAAGAATGCTGTCTTTTAATGACTAAAAACTGGGTTACCAATGTGCAGGTCGATGCAGTGAATTGATGGCATTGATGTGATAGCCAATGCATCATACCATGTTCTCATTGATTCACTGGAATTGGATGCTGGTATCTGCGGAAAATAGTGATCAATGCAATAGTCGACGCGGCGCGCCAAGATTGCGTTGATTCACTATTTTGGGATTCCAAAGGAGCTTCAAACGAAGTCTGAAAAATCCAAAACTTGTCTGGAAACACCTACGGACATTCCTAATAATGAATCAACCTAAACATTATTATTTAATGGATGTAAAGGTCACGAAATAAGACTTCCAACCTTCATAGGTTAAAATGACACTAAGTCTGAGTACTTAACAAAAATATTCTAAGTCTGGAACCCCTTGACAAGCCTAAAGGACTGAATTAAGCTTAGGATTTTGTAGGGTCTTACATTATCTCCCTCTTGGGAACATTCATCCTCGAATGAGACTGCTGAGACTAAGAATACTGAGGGACTGAATTACTTATTGGAAAATTACTATATGATTGATAATACTGGTATTATGAATTATTATACTAAACATGCATATCTAATGCATAGATATAAATAAACATGATTCATGAATGCATGACTGAGATTACTGATAAACTAAATCTATATATTGACCATGCATATCTGATGCATGGATACATGACTGAACCAGCTCATTAACGCATAACTGAACATGCAATGGTAACTGATACCAAGTTTGTAACTAAAATCTAAACATGAAACTGAATAAGCTTAAGGAAAACTATTACCTTGAGCTGAGTCTGGATTAGCGGAGAATAGATTAGGATACTTGGTTTGCATGTCTGCTTCTTCTTCCCAAGTAACTCCCTCAACGGACTAATTCCACCAAAGAACTTTGACTAGAGGAACTTCTTTGTTCCTTAGTCTGCGAATTTGATAGTCAAGGATTTCGACTGGGATCTCTTCATAAGAGAGGTTGTTCTGAATATTTATGCCCTCAATAAGGACTATGACTGATGGGTCACCTAGCATTTCTTTAGGAAGGAGACATGAAACACTGGATGAACTAAAGATAAATCTGAAGGTAACTCAAGATCGTAAGCTACCTTTCTGAAACGGCTAAGAATTCGGTAAGGACCGATATATCGGGGACTGAGTTTCCCTTTCTTGCTAAAATACCTCACTCCTTTCATAGGAGAGATCTTTAAGTAAACATAGTCACCAATCTCGAACTCAAGATCCTTTCTGCGTATATCTGCGTACGATTTCTGTCGGCTCTGAGCTGTCTTAAGCCTTTCCCTGATCAATTGGATATTTTCTAAGGTATTAACACTAAGTCAGGATCTACCACTGCGGCCTCACCCACTTCAAACCAACCAATGGAAGATCTACACCTTCTCCCATAAAGCACCTTAAATGGAGCCATCTGAATACTGGAATGATAGCTTTTGTTATATGTGAACTTAACCGAAGGCAAGTGGTCATCCCAACTACCTTTAAAGTCTATCATACATGCTCTCAGCATATTTTCTAAGGTTTGAATGATCCTTTCAGCTTGACCATCTATCTGAGGATAAAAGGTTGTACTGAGATGAACTCGAGTACCAAGACCTTTTTGGACTGACTGCTTTCCAGAAATAAGAAGTGAACTGGGTACCTCTATATAAGATATTGGACAATAGAACACCATGCAATCTGACCAACTCCCTGATATAGAGTTTGGCATAATCCTCGGCTGAATAGAAGGTATCAACTGGAATAAAATGAGCTGATTTGTTCATCATATCTATAATGACCCAAATTAAATCATGTTGACGATGAATATGAGGCAAGCCCATCACGAAGTTCATGTTCACTTTTTCCCATTTCTAGGAGGGGATACTGAACTCCTGTATGAACCCACTAGCTTTTGATGCTCAATCTTAACCTGCTGACATGTTGAGTACTTAGCCACAAACTCTGCAATGTCTCTTTTCATCCCACTCCACCAATAGATCTCCCACAAATTGCGGTACATCTTTGATCCCCTGGATGAATAGAGTAACGTGCACTATGCACTTCTGTGAGAATTCACTGCCTCAATTCATCTACACCTGGCACACACAGATGACCCTGACAACGCAAAACACCATCTTCCCCTTGGGAGAAAACCTCTACCTTCTAATTTCTGAGTGATTCCTTCAACTAGACTAGACTGGGATCCTATCCTGCTTTTCTTTCTCATTGAAAACCAGGGATGACTCTAAGCTACCCTGAACCCACATACTACCTTCTGCTGAATTGACTAAGTGAACACCTAGTCGGGCAAGCTAATAAACTTCCTGGGCTAGCTTCTTCGTACTATTCTCAACATGGTAAACACTACCCATATACATTCTACTAAGAGCATAAGCCACTATATTAGCCTTTCCTGAATAATATAGAACACTCATATCATAGTCTTTCCATATTCCAACCATTTTTTCTGATGGAGGTTGAGGTTTTTCTGAAAGAACACATACTACAGGCTCTTATGATCAGTGAATACATCAACGTGCACAACATACAAGTAATGCCTCAAAATCTTTAAGGCAAAAACTATTGTTGCTAACTAAAGATCATGAGTAGGATAGTTCTTTTTATGGGGCTTAAGCTATCTAGAGGCATAGGCTATGATCTTACCTCTTTGCATCAAAACACAACCCAATCTAACTCTGGAAGCATCACAATACACAACAAAATCATTGGAAACATATGGAAGGTTCAACACTGGAGCTATGGTGAGTTGAGTCTTCAACTCCTAAAAACTCTTTTCACAAGAATCTGACCACTGGAACTTTACTTTCTTCTGAGTCAATCTAGACATAGGGGATATAATAGATGAAAATCCCTTAACAAACTCTTGGTAATATCTAACCAAACCCAAGAAACTCCTAATATCTAATGGAGAGATAGGCCTAGACTAGTTCCTCACTGCGTCAGTCTTTTAGGGATCAACTCTAATGCCATCACCGAAAATTATATGGCCAAGGAATGCTACTGACTTTAGCCAAAATTCACACTTAGTGAATTTGGTGAATAGAGGATGATTTCTAAGAGTTTACAATACTATTTGGAGATGGTCTGCATGATTGTGTTTACTACAGGAGTAAACAAGAATGTCATCTATGAAGACTATGACAAACATGTCCAAGTACTGCTTGAACACACAGTTCATCAAGTCTATGAAGGCTATTGGGGCATTGGTAAGACCAAAGGACATGACTAAAAATTTGAAGTGACTTAGCAAGTTTGGAAAGCTATTTTTGGGATGTCACTTTCCCTAACTCTAAGCTGATGATAGCCTGATTTGAGGTCTATCTTAGAGAAATAACTGGCACCCTGAAGTTGGTCAAACAAGTCATTAATTCTAGGGAGTGGATACTTGTTCTTTACCATAAATTTTTTTAACTGATGATAATCTATGCATATTCTGAGAGAATCGTCTTTCTTATGCACAAATAAAATTGGTGCGCCCCACAGGGACACACTGGGTCTGATGAATCCCTTATCTAAGAGATCCTTTAAATATTTCTTTAATTCTTTGAGTTTTGCTAGATCCATCCTGTATGGTGGGGTAGAGATGGGCTGAGTATCTAGGAGAATATCAATTCTGAAATTAATTTCCCTTTCGGGAGGAACTCTAAGAAGATCTTTGGGAAACACATCTGGGAATTCACATACTACTGATACTGAGTGAAGAGTAAAGGTTTCTGAACTACAGTCCTAGACTCGAATGATATGGTAGACATATCCCTTAGATATCATCTTTCTAGCCTGAAGGTAAGAAATAAGTTGACCCCTAAGTACTGAAGTACTATCCTTCCACTCTAGGATGGGTTCATTCGAAAACTAAAATTGGACAATTCTGTTTCTGTGTTGACTGAGGAAAAATAGGAATGAAGCCAATCCATGTCGAGAATGACATTGAAATCAGTCATCTCTAATTCAACTAAATCTACTAAAGTGACTTTCTAAGATATCATAACCAAACAGTTCTTGTATACCCGTCGGGCTATGATAGATTTACCTACTGGGTAGAAATTGAGAAGGGATTTACTAGAATTTTAGGACTGACTCCAAAATTAGCTGTTATATATGGAGTAACAAAATACAAAGAAGCTCCTGGATCTAGCAAAGCATAAACATACAAATGGAAAACTTGTAACGTACTAGTGACCATATCATGAGAACTTTCCTGATCCTGTCAAGACTGAAGATCGTAGAATCTGTTTGGGCGCTACCCACTGGTAGCACTGGAAGAGGTACCCTGCTGATTTGGTCGACTGTATTGAGCTGAAAGATAGTTATGCTGACTCTGCAAACCCACCTGAGGACACTGTCTGACTCTATGGCCTGGCTTACCATATTTGAAACACACATCACTGTCAGCTCTATAAATACCCTGGTGGTTTCTACTGCACTTCTAGGAAAGGGCCTTAGTTTGGGCACTGCTAACACTGCCCTTGGGTTTAGGGCCTGATGCCCTATCTCGATTTCCATCTCTGAATTTTGGCATTGGAGCACTGGCTAAGGAATAGTCTTGGCCTCCTCTATCTGCTGAGCATGGAACATGAACCTGGTTATGTCCATATCCTTAATAAGTATTGCAGTCCTACACTTTTTGACCATGCTGCTAGACACGAACTTACTCATCTTTGCTCTGCTATCTGCTACAATATGCGGGGCATATCTAGCTAACTGAGTAAACTTGAGAGAATACTTTTGCACTATCATATTGCCCTGCTTCAGGTTTATAAACTCCAAAACCTTCACTTCCCTTAACTTTAGCTGGAAGAATCTATACAAAAAACCAACTGCAAACTTTTTCCATTCTACGGACCCTGTATCTGCGGCCCTCTCTGCTTTTCACTATTTTAACCATGAGTGAGCCATATCCTATAACTGATATATATCCAACTTAGCATTCTCAAAATCCATCACCCCCATGATATCAGTAACCTTCTACACCTGATCAAGAAATTTCTGAGGGTCCTCATCTGACTTAGACCCAGTAAATGATGGAGGGTTCATTCGGGTAAAGTCCCAAATCCTGGCAACAGTAGTATTGGCCACTAGGTTAACTAAAACCACATCTGGACATTTATTTTGGACTGCCACAGAATGAGCTAGGGTGGTAAAGGATGCTCTGAACTCCGCATGGGTGACATGCTCGCCTAAAGGATCTAGAAGGACAAGATGAGAGGCTGACTGATCTCCCGTTCCTCTTCCCTAAGTCCTCTTTGGAGGCATATTCTATAAATGGAAGAGAAGCTAGGATTAGAAAAAGAGAGTAACTATAGCTCATTCTCACTCGCACGACATGAATATTGAAAGAAGGGAAACTTTTCCTAAAACATCTTGGAGCTTCTTGTCCATAAGTGTCTCATTATACACACCCATGCACAAGACTCTTCTAGATGCGACTTTCAGAATTCCTAGGACTCTGATGAACCTTAGGCTCTAATACAAAGATTGTAATGCCCCAAGTCTGTACCCTGTATCCTATACAATGGTCATAATCCCGAAGGACCATAAGTTAACCCATGACTAGTACCTGCTGTAATAACGGTGTAAAAAATATTGTAATAATTATGGAAATAGGCATAAATATATGCCATAAGGTTTAAATTTGTAAATAAATCTGAATGTGGTATCAAAATACCAAAACTAATTATAAGTACTGAAAAACTAAACAACTGTCTGAAAATACTCTAGCCTAAAAAAGCCTCTAACTGTCTGAACTGTGGAGTTGATGGGACAAGCCCCCAAATAACTCCAGCTACTCAAATAAAACTAAAGTACTATAAATAATAAGCATGTCCCCAGACTATAAGGACTCACCACTACCCTAAAAGTTGAGAATCTGAATGGCTAAGGGTGCTCTGAAGCTCGTTCGCCTGAACCTATGATATAAAACTTCATAGCGTAGAGAAAAACATGCGTTAATACTTTGAATATATTGGTATGCTCAATAAGGTAGGCTGATAGGAGTGGGTTTATATGCATGCACAATAATAAGTGAAAACATGAGTATGACTGAGTAAGAGTATTGTATAAATACATAAATTGTAATTGAGATCGTACTAATACTGAGTACTGAATATTGATAACCTATCTGAGTTTATGAATAATATATTACTGATTATCTGAAAGACTGTATCTAATAGTTCTACATACTTTGGAACCATACTGAGTTTCGTACTGGGCTGAGTGACTATGTCTGATAGTCCTGAATCTGTAGAACTAAGTTGAGTTCTATGCTGAGATTGAGACTGGAACTGAGACTGTAAAAGGTAATCATCTAAATAATATGCATCTTCTTTAATAGGATTTGGGGTCTAACCTGTAACCCCAGTTGGAAGGGTGTCAATACCGTGCCATTAGTAAGAATAAGTTGTGAGTTAACCCTCTCTGACAGAAAGCTCTTTCATCAACCTGCGCTGGCAGGATAACTTAAATGAGAAGTATCAACCCTCATAATATCTGGCAGGAAAATTTCTTAACCTACGGAGGCTACGTAGTTCTATAATGCAGGGATTACTACTAAGGGTGAAACCCTCTACTGATAGAAATGCCCCCATCCCTGGGTTAACTCGATACTGAATCCTACTCCCAACTGAATAAAAACTGAACTGATTTCTAGTCTGTACTAGGCTGTACTGAATGGTTACTGAGATTACTGTTTAGTTGAATTGAACCAAGTTCACTAAATTCCATTGACTGATGGAATACTATTGAATTTTGTTAGCTGACTGATTTTATCGAGGTCTGAATTGGCTACTAAATTAGACTGGACTAATATAGATTCTACTTAGTTTTCCTGAGTTCTATAACTAACTGAGAGTACTACTGATTGTGTCGTGATTGATACTGTTCTATGACTAACCATGGCTCTAGGTAATAAGCTAAATTGTTGGGTACAAGTACCCATAGGACTCGATAGCATAAATTAAGAGACATGTCTTAACATGAAGCATTTTAACTATGAACTTGATCATCATTCATTCATTGGGGCATTTTGACAACACTTGCATGATATAACTTGGACATAAGCTAACTTGACATGATTTTATTCTCTTAATTGTTCACATGGACAATTTATCAAGCCCTTGGTAAGCATAATGTATGAATATAGTATAGAACAACAAGTGAGCATCATAATTCCTCTCTAATTTCATAAGTCAAGAGCTTATCATGGATTCACATGAATCTACGCATACAATGATCAATTTCACATGATATATATATATATATATATGTGTGTGTGTATATATATATATATATATATATATATATATATATAAAATCATGAATTAGGAACTTAATCCAAATAGTAATCATGGAAAACTTTAATTCTAACCATGGAAATCATAAAAATCAATTACTTGAAGTTCAAAAGATATTCTTGGACTCCAAGGGTGGAAGGAACCCTTGGATGAACACTTCACATACCTTTGTTGAAGAATTTCTGAAAGCTTATGGTTGAATCTTGAGTTCTGGATTTGAAATTGGATCTTCTAGGGTTTTGTTCTTGAGCAAATTTGAGAAAGAATGACTATATTTGCTATATAGGAAGTTTAATTTTGTGTTTTAGAGGATGAGAGTCGAGGCAAAAAGACCTAAATACCCCCAAGAATGCTGTCTTTTAATGACTAAAAACAGGGTTACCGATGCACAGGTCGACGCGGTGCGTCGATTGAATTGAAGCAATAGCCTACGCGTCGCACCATATACACGTTGATTCACTAAAATTGGACATTGGTAACTGGGGAAAATAGTGATGAACGCGATAGTCGACACGGCGAGCCAAGGTCGCATTGATTCACTGTTTTGGGATTCTAAAAGGAGCTTCAAACAAAGTCCAAAAAATCTAAAACTTATCCGAAAATGCCTATGAATATTCTTGATCATAAATTAACCTAAACATCAATATTTAATAGACGTAAAGATCATGAAATAAGACTGCTGACCTTCGTAGGTTAAAATGACACTAAGTCTGAGTACTTTGCTAAAATATTCCAAGTTTGGGACCCCTTGAGAAGCCTAAAGGACTAAATTAAGCTTAGGATTTTGTGGGGACTTATACAGCGTTAGTACCCGTGGCACGGTACTGATACCCTTCCAACTAGCTCATATGTTGGACCCCGATTAGCTTAGATTAGAACATGTTGGTTACATGATACCTCCCTTAGTCCCAATTACAGTACTCAATACAACATGCAGATTAGTTTATCTAGACCATAGTGCTCATTATTAGTATTTTAGTATTTTAGTTTATAGACTATTTCAGAATCATATTATACTCTTGGTATTGCATTCTCAAATATTACAGTTTTGGTGCATTCTTGCTCAGTTATCTCATGTTGTTTTGATAGTCCTTACCTCATAAGCATAGTACTTCACAGTTTTAACCCAGTTATTCAGATTAAGTATAGTTCATCCTTACATGATGAGTATTCATCTATCTATGATTTAGTTAATCAAATAAGCTTAGCACATGTTATGGTTGGTTCTGTGTGTTTATACATTCATGATCTGTATGATTTTATATTCAGATCCTCGAGTTATGTCATTCTCTATCACATAGTTTCAGACCTGGTATTCATATAGTATCCATGTGTTTTCATATCCTAGCTTCAGTTCTACTTATATTATAGAAGTACATTTTTAAGTAACTAAGTGTAGTGATTCACCATTTCATCAGATCATGTTTGTTACTCATGTTTTAAGATAGTTCAGCTTTCAGTTTATTCCAGCCTATTGGTGAGTCTACTTACACTTAGCATGCATGTTTTAAGATTACGTATGAAATCAGTTTTACTTATTGCATTCACCCCTGCATACTCAGTACATTTTAGAAGTACTAATCCATATATACGTCTGTGTGGCTACATTAATTCATAATGTAAGTACCATTTGTATCCCACACATCATGATTAGACAACTGTAGTTTCCAGCCAGTAGGTGATGATTTCTCTTATTTTGGGAGCTCTAAATAGTTTTAGTTCATGTACTGTTTATTTATTTTCCATGTGTATTTATTAGTGGTAGTTAGAGGCATGTCCCAGCTACTTAAAGTCAATATAGTAGAGGCTTCATAGATGTCAGTCAAAGTCAATTATGTAATTTTATTTTCTTCCTTCAGATTTATCAGATTGTAAAGCTTTATCAGTATTGTATCTATTTTAGATTTTTAGTATGATTATGTTTCCGCACAGCAAAACCTATTATTGAATATATTCTAATTCAGCTACTTAATAATATGTCGTTCATGGGTTAGCTTGGGATCACTTGTGATTCCAAGCACCATGTGGCATCCAAGGTGTACTCTCGAGGAGTTACAAACTTGGTATCAAAGTACAGAGTTTAAGTGTCATAGGGTGTCTATAAAGCCGTGTCTAGTAGAGTCTTGTGAAATGGTACAGAGACGTCTGTACTTTTCTTCAAGAGGCTACAAAGCATGTAGGAAATGTTTTCTTTCTTTCATGTCTCAGATCGTTCTATAGAAAGGTCCTTTAAGGAACTTATATAGATTCTCATCATACTCCATTTTAATTTATGCCAACTTTGCCTTGGTTTTGAGGTAACAGATTAGCCAAGCTCAAATTCCTACAGGTAGAGCTTTCTCAAACAGTCCTTATAGAAAGCTATGGGATTTCATGCAGGCTAGAAAGTGTCCCAGCCGTTCTTTTAAGTTCTGAATTTTAAAGGACTTTATTCATGTTCATAAAAATTATGCGTTAAGCCAAAGTCAAATGTGCTTTTTGATCCTTTCTCAGAATCTCTTTCATAGTATGTGATCTAGAGTTAGAAGCATAAACCCAGAAGTTTAGCAGTAGTAGAGTTGGGATAGCATTATCCAGATTGAGCAGATTATATATTCAAGGGGCTTGTTGTATGAAGGGTGAATTAGTAGGCTTGAAATAGTATATGCAACAATTTAATCTTGTTGATTCAAAATTAAGTATGATGGCGTGGATGTGAGTTAAGAGATGTGATATTATTAGTCGATGAAGAAACAAAAGTAGATGATCTATTTAGTAAGGAAAGTATGATTCGAGAAGAGTGTAATAATGTGATGATGATTGCAGAAGCTAAAAAAAGTTAACGATAGTATATTCTATGGGAGTTTAGTATTTATGTGTATTGTTATACCTTGGGCTCTATAGTAAAGTGGTTGCAGTTCGGTTGGAGTTTATTAAGTGGTTCACAGACTTAGAATGATGGCTTAAAGCTAAGGGGAGATAATAGAACAAGTAACCAAGTCAGGCGCTTAGATCCTAGTAGTGATACAGTATATGTAGAAAAGCAGTAAGGGAGGATGATACCTGACCCATTCTTATCTTAGTGCAAAGTTTTGTACTTTAGTCATCACGATACCTATGCATGCTTTACATGCCAATTCCATTAACATAGCTCAAATTCACTCACTTTCCATAGATTTATGTACGTTTTCAGTTTATAGTATGAGGAGTTCCAGTTCACTCAGCAGTACAAATCATGTTCTATGAAATCATGAACTCCAAACTCAGGTCATGCAGTTCATGACTCATGTACTCATGCTTTACAATATGTTCGATTCCAATACCAATGTTACACTCCTTATGATTAGTGAAATTCAGTTTATCTTATCTATGCCCTCAGTTTAGATCTCTTTGATAAATCCATGATGTTGATACTCTATTCCTCAAACCTCAGTAAGGTGTCAAGTTATGCATAGTATCCCTTCGTGTTTCAGGTCCTCGTGTTCTAACCTTTCAGTGACCTCTCCTTATGTCAAGATAGTGATGATGAGAAGTTGTGAAAGCACAGAGGGTATTAAATTCATAATTCAGATTAGTATTACAGTATTATGGGTTCTCTTTGTAGATTCGAGTAGGCTTGAACATAGTGAGAGAATTTAGTTCAGCTCAAACTTCAGTAGGTAGATTTATCAGTGCCCATGTGAATATTTGAAGTAGCCTCATATGAAGTAAAATTTTGAGGTTCAGTATAATTTAGTCCGTATATCCAGCAATCCAATCTAGCAATCAGACAAACAAGTTCCTATGGTTTCCATCTTTCCTATTTATGAGGTAATTCATTCACGTCTATGCAAATTTTGAATTCAGCTCAGTTTATGCATATGCATCAGTTTCAGATTCCGAATATTCAGTCATGATTCAGTTCGTAAGTATCTTGTACATCATCACAGTCTTTCCTTAGTATTTCAGCCAAGTCAGTATCATTCAAGGGATGAAGTATCCCAAGGGAGATATTGAAATACCCTGAGTATCCATGTCCTAAACCTTTCATATCTTCCTCATGAAACAAGATCCATCTTGAATTAATGGTTACTCATAAGTTGAGTCTCTCATTTCTATCTTATCCTTATGACCATTCTCATGTCAGTGCATCTATTCAAGAAATCAGTTCAGTTCATGTATCATGATCAGACTCAGTTATGAAATAATGTTCCTAGTCATGCATGTTCAAAATATGATCTTAGTTACCTTAGCATAGTACTCTTATTCTAACTAGTCTCATTCAAGGACGAATTTTCCCAAGAGAGAGATATTATAATACCCCGTATTATCCTTAGTTCAAATCAGCTCCTAGTGCATACATTAAAAGCTTAGAACCTAAAAATTTCACTAAGTGGTAGAGACTTAGTCATATATTTGACTCCTAAACTTCACAGATTTTTAATTTGACCTTCTGGGTTTTGAGATGATGGTTTTTGAGTTGATTCATGTTCAAGGGTATAAGGAGCAAGTCTGAAAGTTTTGGAATTTTCGAATGAGGTTTGAACCATGTTTGGATTATACTTCCAGTGCTAACTGTGATCACACCGCGACATGGTGAAGTGCTAAATCGCACTCATCATTTTTTCGGTGAAGCATCGTGATGGTGCTGCATAGCACCAAAGTGCAAAATCACACTCATCCATTTCTAGTAATGAAATGTGATAAGCTCACGTCGCGCTAAGCCCCTAAATCACACTTGTCCTTTGAATGGCAAATTCCAATAGTTCAACGTAATTCCACCATGTCTCGATGAAGGTGTATTTGTCATGTTCTTGATCCATAATTTGAAATGCATGTGTCAAGACCTTTAGCCTAGTGTGTGAAGTTCTTATGAGGTGAATAGTGTTCCTAGAAATCATTAGAGCCAAGTTGAGCTAAGAACCTTAGATTTGTCAAAAGTTTGGGGTTTGATTCTATAAGGGTCTACTTTGAACATTTATAACTATTTATATACGTAGAATTTTTCATCTCAATACCCACCAAATTGTAGATAATTGAATCATCTTTCCAATTATACCAATTTCTCCTTAATCGATACCCGAACAAAAAGTTATAGCATTTTTCGTGTGAGGCAGTAAGTTGCCGCAATGGTACCACATCACGGTAAGGTGCAAAATTGTGATCCGGGTTATGAATTTTTGGTTTATATGAGTGAGCGGCAATTGGGTCTTTTCCCACCTCAACCCAGGTCGTAAAAACAGCATATTAGTCATCATTCTAAGCAACATATACTCATTATTCACCAAATTTCTCTCAATTAAACCCTAAAACTCCCACTTTAACTCCAAGAAATCAAAAGTTACACATTCCAATTCAAGAAAGCTTTCAAGATTTTGTTTCTTCTTCAAGATTTAAAGTTTTAAGGTATGTAGGAGTTCATCCATGGGTCTCCTTTCACCATGGAGCCCAAAAACTCTTTTATTTTAATTAAAGAATGAATTTTCCATTATTATGGTATTGTGTATGTTCAAGAAAGATTAAATTTCATGTTTTCATGGTTTTTTTAATTCAATTCACCCATGTGTGATTCCATGCAAGATTTTGAATCCCTTAGGCTATGAATTTGAGTTTCCCATGCTTTATTCAAGTAAATTCTATGATAGATCCTAAATTCATGATGTTTAGCAATATTCCCATGTTTTAACTTCATGCTTTCCATATATTTGATGAAATTCCCATATCATGTTTAATCAATTTCAAGATGAATCCCCAAGTTATGAATTTTTCCATGTAACTCTATTGTTCCATCATGTTTAGGACATTCTTATGTTCAAGCTATGATCTTTACATGTTTTGATGAAACACCCATGTCCTATTTCAAGTGAATTTCATGTAAATCCCCCAATTCATGATCTTAGTCATATAATCATGCCATGCTCATATGTTTTAACTATCCGATGCTTTAATTCATGACCCTCAAGTGTTTGATGAAATGCCTAAGTAATGATATTGGAGTAATGCTTACTTATTATGGTTTCAAATGCTCTCATGTGTTCTTATTGTCATTGTTATTGAGTCCTGGGTTATGAATACCCAAAATTTAGCTGTTTACATAGTTTTCAGTATCTACAAAATAATTTCAATTATACCATGGGAAATATCATTCAGTCAGTAATATAGTCAGTTGTGAGTTCAATTAAGTTATCTCAGTCCGGTTTTAGTTTCTGTATGAATCTATACATTAATAATTATCTCAGAATTCATATGTACTATTAATTTCAGAATACCATGACCTGAGCTAATCAGTTATTACTTAACAGTGCATACACCAGTTAGTATTCCAGTGTCATTCAGTTGAGAGTAGGATTTAGCACCGAGCGAACCCAAGGATGGGGGCTCACCTACTAGTAGAGGGTGTGACCCTTAATAGTAATCCCTATATTCCAAAACTACATAGCCAGCATAGGTTTGAGATGTCAACCTTTTTGACACATATCTCACCAGAGCACCTGGTAGTAGAGGGTGACTCTTTAGTACTCGTGGTACGGTACAAACTTCCTTCCAATTGGGTTACAGGTTGGACCCCGATTAACTCAGATTGGGGTATGTCGATTATATTATACCTCCCATAGTCTCAATTACAGTACTCAGTACAATATGCAGATCAGTTTCTCTAGACCATAGTACTCATTTATTAGTATTTTAGTTTATAGACTATTTCAGAATCACATTATACGCTTGATCTTGCATTCTCAAATATTATAGTTTTGACGCATTCACGCTCAGCTATCTCATGTTGTTTTGATAATCCTTACCTCATAAGCATATTACTTCACAATTTTAACCCAGTTATTCATATTAAGTATAGTTCAGCCTTACATGACGAGTATTCATCTATCTGTGATTTAGTTAATCAAATAAGCTTAGCACATGTTATGTTTGGTTCTGTGTGTTTATACATTCGTGATCTGTATGATTTATATTCAGATCCTCGAGTTATGTCATCCTTTATCACATAGTTTCAGACCTAGTATTCATACAGTATCCATGTGTTTTCATATCCTAGCTTCAGTTCTACTTATATTATAGAAGTACAGTTTTAAGTAACTAAGTGTATTGATTCACCATTTTATCAGATCATGTTTGTTACTCATGTTTTAAGATAGTTCAGCTTTCAGTTTATTCCAGCCTATTGGTGAGTCTACTTACACTTAGCATGCATGTTTTAAGATTACGTATGAAATCAGTTTTACTTATTGCATTCACCCTGCATACTCAGTACATTCCAGAAGTATTAATCCACATATGTCTGTGCGGATAATTTATTTCATAATGTAGGTACCATTTGTATCCCACACATCATGATCAGACAGTTCCAATTTCTAGACAGCAGGTGATGAGTTCTCTTATTATGGGAACTCCAGACAGTTTTAGTTCATGTACTGTTTATTTATTTTCCATGTGTATTTATTAGTGGTAGTTGGAGGCATGTCCCAGCTACTTATAGTTAGTATCATAGAGCCTTCATAGATGTCAGTCAGAGTTAGTCATTTAATTTCAGTTTCTTCCTTCAAATTTATCATATTCTAAAGCTTTATCAGTATTGTATCTATTTTAGATTTTTAGTATGATTATGTTTCCTCACAGCAAAACCTATTATTGAATGTATTATAATTCAGTTGCTTAACAGTATGCCAGTTCATGGGTTAACTTGGGATTACTTACGGACATATCCCCTTATCAAGTCTATAGCCACAACCCTCAACATAAAGGAGATATCACCACATACTTAAACTCTAAACTCTCCCTGAAGAACTATACTCTGAAGGCCTCAATTTTTGAAATGGCTACTCTTAAATTTTGCTAGCCTCTATAGCCATCACTCTACAACTCCCACTCTCATGAGCGTACACATCCATACTCCTCATCACAAAAGAGAGGGGTATCAATATACATATGAACATAACTCCCCTCAATAATTTTGATATAAAGGCACTAGATTCTTTCTAAGACTTTCCCTCCAAGGACACTAATCGAAATATCTTCTAACTCCCAAAGTCATCAACTTACGACTACCATTATCATGTATATAGACACCCCCACTTTTGAACACTTAATACTCTATCTTCAATTCCTTAGAATACTCACATTACACCTAAATCACATAACTTACAACTTAAAAAAGATTTGTAAAACCATACCCAAGGCTCATATTGCCTACCCATTTTTTTAATTCAACTCTAAAGAGCACTATACAACAAGTTCCCAGACTTCTCCATACGATAAACTTCAAAAACACAAGCTGGGTACACATGACACTTATACCATACAACCTTATCTAACAACATGCTATCTTGGGTTCAACTTATTCTTATAAAACTATCACTCTTATCATCTTAATGACTCAACCACAATTCATAATTTTTTTAATGCTAGTCCTCCAGTATATATATATATATATATATGTGTGTGTGTGTGTGTGTGTGTATGTATATCACCATTTATCCACTCTTTTTTGTCACAAATTGCCAACCTAGGCCATTTCACACATCGCATCAAGTCTACTAGTTAGTCCACAAAACAGGCATCATCAGTCTTAAGCAATTATTCCCACTACTACACTCCACACTTAAACTCCACATCTAGAGTTCAAGCATGTTGTCTATCCTCAATTATATACCACTGGTAAAGTAGGCCATATACTATACTAGTCCATCAAATTGGGAAATCAGCCCAAATACTTCACTTCACTTAGCTACACCTACAATCATCCCTCCATAACCTCATTATTACAACTCAAAATTCACTACATAGCTTCTTTCATGAAATACTAGTTTACTATTACTAAAGGAAATACCATTAAGGGGGTAAAGTCATACAATAGGATTAATCGATCTTAATCTTGTAATATAACCCATTTCAGTCTTATCAACATATTCTAATTCCTCACATCATACTCACTTACCTAATCATACATCACAATGATCTTCAAAATTCAATAAACACTAATGAGCCTCTACCAACAACTTATTAACTAATCTACCCCTTTTCTCTTACCACTTATAAATGATTTCTACAACCACCATAACTATCAACTTTGAGCTCCTTCTCTATTTTGAACAAATAATAATCATATCCATTCACTTCCTTCACAAACTACCATACAATCTACAATTATTGCTACCACACTAATCTAGCACTATAAAATGGAAAACCATCCCTCAATCAATGGTTATACAACCAAAACTCTCTATTTACACAAAAGTCGCCCTCACTCTGACTTCTAACCTTATGAATCCATATCATGAACTTTCGAACCAACTCGCTACCAATAGGTCATGACATTTTAACATACACTACTATTCGGGTGAAAATACAGTTCCAACATTCTGCTATACATCATTACCCTTATGGAAGACATCTGCAATAATAATTTTAAAAGGGGACTGAATAGACTTTGTACCTCAGGCTGAAAGGCATGATTTTATCAGAATAAAGGCATACACTCAAATCAATACAACTTGAAGCACTAATGGACTCCTCTCAAGTCCTCATGTTATCTCATAACTTTATGGATAACTGAATCAAAGAGAACCACATTGTTGGGGAAGCTAGACTCTTACACTTGTATCGCCTCGACAATGGGGCATGGCCCATGAAATTAGAACAAGGAATGAATCTGGATAACTTTCTTATGGACAACTCTATAGCACGAACTAGAGTATGAAAGAATGGGAAACAGCTCTTAAATGCCAGTAGCCTCCTAATTATAAGTGTGGTGCACAACACACCCATAAGCAAGACTCTACAAGACACAATTTTGCAGACACCCTGGGACCATGAACCTGGCTCTGATACCAAGTTTTTCATGACCCAAGATGGGGCCCTGGCCGTAATGAGCATCCTGAACCATAAAGGCTCAAGCGCTCTTCTAAATATGATAATCATGCACAATATTCATATAGCATAAAAAAATTATGAAAAATAATACAAAACGGTACCATGATCAAACACATAAACTTGAACAATTTGAAAGGAGTTCTGAATATTGTAGACATATGACACCCGTCTGCGAAATCTCTAACATTAAAAGATTCATCATAAGTCTGAAACAAAACTGGGACAAAGCCCCTAGTCAGACCCAAAAACAAAATGTAATAACAATGCTCTAGAACAGGCCTTCCAAAAGAAAGAAGACTCACCAACTGCACACTGTTGTCTAACACTTCTACGATTTAGCACGACCCCTAGAATGAGTTTCAAACCCTGAAATATAGGGGGTCAATACAAAAGTACCGGTACACAGAGCAATCCAAAATAATAAATTTATATATATAACATAGGTGAGAGCAAGTCATAAAAATAATGTACATGAAGTAGTTTAAAAACACATGGGCAAATCTTAAATGATCTTAAAATAATCTTGTAAATGCAATTCTAATCTTTGTCTTACTTCTGAGTTAGGTGGTACACCCTATAGTTCTACGATCCCACGGGCTATATGGAGTCCTTCGTTAACTCGGCGGCCAAGCCCCCAACCCAAGTTTGCCGCAAGAGTTGGAGTTTCGGAATCTGATACGCTATAGGGCACTAGGCCAACGTATAATCCCTCTAGGGGACATAATAACCCATATCAACAAAACATGGTTTCGGGCAATGAGTTATCTGAACTCGTTCCTTCTTTGGATAACCACCTAATATCTCTTTATGTCCATTTTTAACCTTTTCTGAACATCCATAGTTCTAAGTTCAAAATCTGAATATCTAAATGAAAATTTGCATTTGTCCTATTTTGAATTACCATGGCATTAGCTGTATTGGTATCGCCATACCAATACTTGCAAGTTATATATCTGAGCTATAAAGTATCATGCAAGATTCTTTCATTTAAAATAATGTTCAGACCACAAAATCATTCAGACAAGTATAAGAGAGTTCATATTTCAAAACATAAGTCAAAATCATGCAAAGATCCTCATCTTTTCAAAAATTCCAACAAACATGTGGTGGTCATGTATTTTTTGACAAAACCATGCAATTCTTTCATTATATATTTCGACATTTATCAACATGTAAAAACCCCTCTCTTGAATTCAAAACCATAATCAAGTCATAAACAATAATCAAGACATTTGTATCATGCTTCTCAAAATACATTTAAAATAATCCATATCGTATGAAAAGAATGAGAAATCATAGCAAGAGAGGGATTCTATATCTTTATGCTCTCAATTAAATATTCAAACCCAATTTCATACATATATGTATACAAGTACAAATAATTTTGGGGGAAAGGCCTCAAGACCAAAACAATAATATCATTAAAGAATTTATAATGCAAGATTGTATACATAATTCCAAAATCCTTCACAATTTAATGATTTCACAATGTTTAAATATTGATGAAACAATTTTTTATGCCCATGTAGTTTTAGGAAAACCCCACGTATCGTAGATTTCGTAGTTAGAAGAATAGAATCAGAATCTTAATCAGTCTTCTTGGAATTCTTGATCCTAGAGATGAGTTCTTGATATTTGGGGAAGGAGTTAGGATTTTAATTTTTGAGAGAAAGAGTGAATAATAGGCAAATGTTGGCTTCTTGGGGCTGAAATTCTATGTTATGGAAGAAATTTGGGTGAGGAGAAGTGACCAAAATGCCCCTAGACCCATTAGAAAATTTATTTAATGAGTGAAACAGTTCCCTGATGCACTGGCCGATGTGTCACATCGACATCGCATCGTCTTACTACCTCACACGGAAAATGTCATAACTTTCCGCTCGATTATCGGATTTTGGTGAAATTGGTATCGTTGGAAAGCCAATTCAATTATATACAATTTGGTGGGTCTTGAGATACAGAATTATCTGTGTATCAAAAGTTATACACGTTCAAAGTAGACCCTTGTAGAATCAAATATCCAATTTTGGATGAATGAAAGATTCTTAGCTCAACTTTGCTTTAGGCCATTTCTATGAATATTTTCACCTCATAAACACTTTATATACTAGGTAAAAGATAAGTATACATGAATCTAAACATAAAATATGATATTAGAGCTTACATAAGTAGGAACGACGATTCAATTTCTAGCTCAAAAATATGGGGCGTTACATTAGAATAGGTATAGGTTGAGGAGGAGGATAACATTTTAGTCCAGTAACTATGACAAACTCCTTCCAACCAAAACAAATAGGCATTCCACAGTAATTTATCCATATCTCATCCATCTTATCTTTATTTCCATACATAAACCTACGCTTGAGAAGATCATATACCATGGTCATTTAGAAACGAGCATTGTTGTCCTCCGATAAATCAAGATATTACCCAAAGCAGCTGTCCCTAAAATAACCATCCAATTTTTGATCTCGAAGTATTTTTATGAAGGTATCAAAAGATTTTCCCATGGCTGACTTTACCATGAAATCACTAGTTAAATTTGTGGCACCATCTCTCTACATTCTCATAAGATAACTATCAATGCTGAAAGTTTTGACCAACTCTTCAGTGGAAGGGCTATTAGCATTTGGATCATCTCTTTTGAAACTTTTCTCATTCTCATGTTCAATTTTTTTTGCTTCTAATTGAGATATCACTTGTAAATCAAGCTCAGAAGTGGTGGATGTATCCTAGCTGCTTCACTTATTCTTTTACTTGGACTTATTTTGGTTTTTTTTATTTTGGGAGCCTTATTATCTAAAAATAATAGGAAAATAAAAAAGATTATAATTGATTAATGCATCATTAAAAAGGAATAACAGTTAATCAAACAAGTACAACACAAAAAATAACAGTTCCAATAGATCACTCATCTGTTGCAACAGGTGAGTTATTCTTTTGCAACATATAACTAACTTCTTGCAATGGATGAGTAATCTGTTGGAAACAATAAAAATAGTTTCAATACTGTTGTGATTTCTTTCAATAGATAACTTGTTTATTGAAATAAATGATTGATCTGCATAACAGATCATTCATCTGTTGTAATATATGAGTGATCTATTGGAATTGTTATCAAACTGTCAATATTGTTTAGATTTCTTCCAATAGAAAGGTTATATGTCGCAATAAATGAATGATCAGTTGGAAAAAATTAAAGTCTTGGACATATCGTCTGTTGGAATAGTTGATAGGATTTTATCCAATAGAGGGTTCATCTGTTGCATTAGATGGTTTATTTGTTGCATCAAATGGTTAATCTATTGAATCAAATGGTTCATCTATTGCATCAGATGGTTAATTTATTGCATCAGATGGTTCATCTGTTGTAAAAAAACAAACCAGTAGAAAATTTGTTCAATAGAACAACATTAATATCACCATTTAATATCAAATACGCAACTTTACCAAGAATAACAACAAAACAAATCAACCCAACAGCACCAACACAGCACACACACCAAGAATATCAATATTGACCAAAAACACCAACATTGTTGTTTTATTTGTACAAATACAAACAACAAAAAATAAAATTCAAAAAACACAACAAACACCAATAAATCGAATCAGTATTTCGACAACAAGAACTACAGTAACAATAAAAAATCATATTTTACTCCGAAAAGAGAAGAGAAGAAATACCACAAATTAGGGCTTTCTTCAGTCCCTATTTCAAATTTAAGCAACAAATATTGAAATTGTTAACCAATACTAGAAGAGAAGTTGGCTCAAGTTTCTCTTTTTCTTCAAAACTAAAAAATCCTAATTTTTTACCTATGGAAGTCAAAAAGGGATGATAAAGAACTTGAAGTTGTTGTCGGTGGAGAGCAATATTGTCAAATTGATTGATGGTTGAAAGATAAAAAAAAAACTTGAAGCCCAACTATTTATCGCCGGAGGTTGAAATCACCAGTGATTGAAGGGAGAAATTTACAGAACTGTTGGTAGGAGAAGTTTGAGAGAAATGGTTGAGAGGGAGGGGATAGAGGAGAGAGACAGTTGATTTAGAGAGGAGAGAGTTGTGGATTGATTTGTATTTTTCAAAAAATTAGAAAGTTTTGAAAATATTAATTAAGTCTATAATTAACTTAATCAAATTTATTAATTATGTTTGACCCTGTAAGTTGGTCAATGTCACCAATCCTTCATTCAAGACTTAAAAGACACATCTCCTTTAATTTTCTCAAGTTACCTTTTCTCATAGATGTTACACATTAAATTATTTAATCAAGCTAAATTTCAAATCTTAATATTAAAAAATTATTTACTATTTTCTCTAATTTGTTCCATTATTTCTTCTTTTTGGATATCGACATCGTTTATAATCCTGCATATGTTATTGACCGTGCAAGGAAATTCGGAGTAATTAACTCCACATGTATAAAGAGATAATAAATAGTTGAGTTTAGCTAAAAATCTCTCAACTTTGTATTATAGTTCGAAAGTCACTTGGCTAAATAGTTTCATCAAATTTTCTACTAACCAAGTAATAATTTGGCAAAACAAACTGTGTAATTACACAATTAAATTCAAATTCAATTCTCAGGTAATTTTCCAAACAGACCGTTGATAAAGAAAATAAAAAGAATAAAAGTTGATTCTTATGTTTGAGGTTAGGATTCAAATAGTCCTTGTATTTGAGGGTAGATTCGAAATATCCCCATAACTATGCATTAAACAATTTTTGTCTTTTAAGTTTATCAAAAATAAATTATGCTTGTTAGATTTGGCGAACAACGTAAGCAAAAAAAATTAACCATAAACACCTACAAAGTCTCATAAAATCCTAAAATATGTGATGTAAAAAGTTGTATTAAACACCAATTTAAAAAAAAAAAAAATAGCAAAATCTACACCTAAAAGTTGCATCAAACTCTAAAACTAGATCTAAAATAGCAAAAGCTACAAAAAAATGGCACCTCTAAATGTGAGTAATCACTTTTTTTTAGAGTTTTCGTCACCGTCAAATCTTAATAGATCGCTTCTGAAAAAATTTACGCAGATTAAGGCGTTTGGCCATGAAAATCAAAAAAAAATTAAGTTGGAGTTGCGATTGTGTTTGGCCATGAATATAAATGGGAATTATTTTTGAATTTTTATGAGAAAAGTAAGAGTGAAAAGAATGAAAACAAGTAAAAATACAATTCCAAATTATATTTGAAATCTCATGACCAAACACTAAATTAAGAGTTGTATTTGAAATATAATGAAAAAGACAAAAAAATTCATGATCAAATAAGAAATATTACTCTTTTAACAAATTTAAAGGACCAAAAATTATTGATTACATAGTTATGAGACTATTTTTAACTTAACCTCGAACTCAAGAGACTTAAGTATTATTTTGTCATTATAGTGGCAATTTCTAGTATTTGTTGTTGTTGTTGTTGTTGTTGTTGCTGTTGTTGTTGTTGTTGTTGTTGTTGTTATTGTTGCTGTTGTTGTTGTTGTTGTTGTTGTTGCTATTGTTGTTGCTGTTGTTGTTGTTGTTGTAGACTCCACAATTTTTTTCATAACTTATCATAAATATTTTGTGTCAATGCTAATCAAAAATACTCATTTCAATTTACTTTTTTAAGTGGTGAAATTTAAATTTTGTTTAATTCTAATGAAATATTCACAGACATACAATTTAGTTTTTCTTTGCAAATGTGATTACCTACAAATTAGTTATTCGGAAGAGTAATAAAAGAATATAAAAGATATTAGTCAATGTCTAAAAAACATTCATCTATCCACAATTCATACTATTTGGAAATAATTTCAAGTTGAATTTTTTCACAATATCTAAAAATAATTTTAAAAATATGATTTGTTAAACCTTAGATTAATTTAAGTGATAAGTTTGAATCATAATTTATATATTTAATTATTTAATTTTTTTAATAAATATAAATAAAATAATATATAACACCCTGGGTTTTCGACCCTTAAAAAATTTTCTGAATTTCTTGTTTCTGGATAAGATACGACTAGGGGGAACGAGTCATACACTGGGGTACGAGTCGTATAGGTTGGCCGTATGCTGACCAATGTTGGTTGGTGGGATGGATTTGGTTTCTGAAATGGATATGACTTGGGTGGTAGGAGTCATATCGGTGGATACGGATTGTTTGGTTAATTCACTTAATCTTAGACTTAGTGACTTAAGTTGGATCTGAGTATGAGCAGCCCACCATGAGTCGTAAGCCAGGTTACGAGTCGTACCATGGACTCATGTGGTGGACAGTGTTCAATCTTCTTTTAATTCTATTCTGTCGGGGGTACAGTTCAGAGATACAGGTCATATGCTTTGGGTACGATTTTGTTTGGGTGAGTCGTACCTTGGACAGTGTTGGGTACAATAGGGAGGCCTAGGATACGAGTGGTGGGTACCACTCGTATTGGAGGGTAGGACTGGCATGATTAGTCGTACCCCCTGACGGGAATTTTATACAGTTTAAGTGAGGGCAATCTGAATATTTTTTCACTTAACCTAATAAGGCCCCACGACTTTTAACTCACTTGAGAGGTTATTTTTCCTATTATTCTATTCATTAACACTTAGAAAACACTCTCTAATCCTCTCTAAAGTTCTTGGGCAAAGGAATCTAGGGTTTTATCTTAAGGATTAATTTAGGGCTTGTGTTGGTGATTTATCTCCTTTATCTTCTCAATTAAGGTGTGTACTCTTCCCTTATTGTTAGTTCCAACTAAGGAAATGGTTTTATATAATGTTTTCATGGCATGTTTTATTGTATGGTTTTGAGGTTTTCAAATATGTGTGGGGGTTTTGCTTATAATATATTTGTTATGATTTTCCCATGTTCTAATTATGTTTTTACATATTTTAATTGTGGTTTTGGATAATTGGTTGCATGGGAATGGTCACATGGTAATTGGTTTTGGTTTTAGAAATACTATGCCCCCAATATATTTGATAAAATACCTATGATAATGCTTTTACTATATTATTGAATTTTTAATGGAACTATTGCATGGTTTGAACTTGGTAATAGAACCTTAAATGGTTTAAATGGTTTGGAATGATTAAATAGAATGGTTTGGTTGTCATGGTTATGGTAAATTGAATAACCTTGTGGTGTACAATGGAATCCCCCAAGCAAACATAATGAAACACTTGTGGGGTACACGGGACTCCCCCAAGTTAACTTGGTAAATGGGTATGCGAGAATCCCTTTACCTTAAAAGGTTGGCTAAGGACAATACTTGCAAGTTATAGGTGGTATGACGATACCACTCTTAATAGCTTGGTTCATAATAATAGAATGATGGATTGGTTGGTTAGAAATGGTTTTAATTGGACAGTAATGGCGGGGTATGATAGCTAACCGTGAAGGTAGGAGCTCAATGAACAAACATTGGAAACTCATGTTTGCCGACAAAAGAGGTTGGTCATGGCAACCATTTATGATACTATGAGGTAGGGGTGTACATAGGTCGGGTTGGTTCGATTTTTCATTAAAATATAACCAAACCAACAATGTCGGTTTTCTAAATCTATAAACCAAATCAAACCAATATACAATCGATTTTTATATTTCAATTTTAATCGGTTTCTTTCGATTTTTTTGGTTTTTCGGTTTTTTTCTCGATTTTTTTACAATTATAATGTGATTGAAGAAAAAATTAAATGTTTTCTCTAAAAAGATTAAAAAAAATAATGGTCATAGAGTAGTTTCAATTAAAATTAATTTGGCAAATTACTAAGACGTTTAAACTACTATCTCTCAAAATAATATTATGTGGATACTCAGTGGTTCAATTTAAACTACTATCTCTCAAAATAATATTATGTGGATACTCAGTGGTTCAATTTGTAAGTCACTAGTCACAATAGCTTGTCTGAAAGTTTCTTTCACATAAAATGTAAGCATAAAGAAGAATGAAGAATTGGAGACAACTTATTAAAAATTTAACTCCATAAAATAATTAACTATAACATAATTCCACAAGAAAAAAGAAAGAAAGAAGAGAAACAAACCTAAATCAAAACTTGACGAATGGGGAGAATGAGAAAAGTAAGATGAAAGTAAGATGAGGAAATAATGAGAACTCTCTGAAAACTTGGGAAGTAAAATGTAAAGTGAAGCAATTGAAGAGTTATAGGTTTTTATATTAATATTGGGTTTTGTATTAATTTGTTACTAATGGATAAATATTAGGGAAAAGGATAGCAATAGCACCTAAAACTAAAATAATATCATAAAAATAGCACCCAAAAGTAAATACCCTATAAATAGCCACAAACTAATTTCACTACCTAACCTTCGTTGTCATACGCTTAAACTTAATCGAAAATATCGTTAAAGTAACTTTCTCTTTCTTTCTTTCCTTTTCATTCACAATTTCCTTTCCATTCAAACTCCCAAACCTCCATTCTTTTACCTTTTTCGATACTTCAATTAATCTTTCTTATTCCATAAATTTTGTATAAAATCTCCAAAAATTTGCATTCAATTAGCTTCCTATAATTTTTTACCATTGTAAATTTGCTCAAAATTGATACAAAATAATGGCTTCAACTTCAGTTTTAATTTCAGTAATGATAAAATACGGAGGTCAGTGGATATCTGATGTTTAATTTAAGTGTATCAATGTGGTATAAAAGAGTATCAACTGAGTATAGGGATTGCATGTGCATGCAAAGAATTCCCTCTCCCTTTTTTAAAAAGTATATCAATGTAGTATAAAAGTGTATCAATGTGACATAAAAATGTATTAAATGGGTATAAAGACTGTATATGCATCCATAGGTTCTCCTTCTCTTTTTTTTTTTAAAGTGTATCAATGTGGTATAAAAATGTATCAAACTGGTATAAAAGAGTATCAATTGGGTATAGAGACCGTATGTGCATGCAAAGGTTCCCCTTCTCTCTTTTAAAAAATGTGTATCAATCTAGTATAAAAGAGTATCTATTGGCATATTCTTATTTTTATCTTTACATGCATCAAAACATCTCCAACTCACCGTGATTGAGTCAGCCTCTAAGAAGAATATCTCCGACTCACCATGATTGAATCAGCCTCTGCGAAGAACATGGACCTAGACATGGCTTTTCTCTTAACTTGAGACCTCATTATTTTATTTTTTTGTTCTTCAAGTTTAAAGAACTATGGCATTGCTTCAAGTACAAACCTGTATGTAATGATTCTGTAAAATAATCATCATTAACAACAAATTTGAGGTCAAAATTGATCGCTTTACCCGTTAATTTTAACTTTTCTTTATTTCCTATTTTTTGCTTCATGTCCATAGTTTTCAATGCACCAATGCAAGAAACAATAATTTAATTTTTGATATTGATCATAAAATACAGTAGATTGATCGATACATAATAGAGGAGAAAAAAAAAGAAGATTTGAGAAAGTATATTTAGAAAAGAAAAGTGATTTAAGAGTAACAACTATAAAGAGCATTTAATTTCCTTAATTGTGTAAAGAGAGTGGTTTTGGGCCAAGAGGCTAAAAAAAGGAAATAAATTGGGCCGACTGGCTCTAATTATCCATATTTTCATAGCGTGGGTCATTTCTTTTTAAAATGGTTAGTTCATGTCCTTTTCCCTAAATATTATAACTAAAGACCCAAGAATATATATCTCTTTTCTGAATATAAAAAAGTTATAAAAGTAATTAGAAAGTAGATTATAAGTAATATTTTTTTACGTATAAAAAATTAAAATTATATATGTATTATATCGGTTCGGTTTAGGTTCGGTTTGATTTTATTTTTGCTAATACCAAACCAAACCAAGAATGATCGGGTTTTTTTTTAACACCAAACCAATCAAACCAAACCGAGGAAAAAAATTGACTTATGGTTTGGTTTGATTCATCAGTTCGGTTTAAATTAATGGTTTGATTTGTACACCCCTACTATGAGGTACAAGGGAATCCTCTAAGTACATTGTACGTATGTATCATGGAGAGCAGAGGGTACTTGGGAATCCCCTACTCTTATGGTATCTCCGGTTCGTGCGACTACATATATCAAGGCCCGTTTAGGGGGTTACACTGGATCCATATATCCCTTAGGTGGTTAAGCACAGTTAAGCTACATATACCCAAGTTAATGGTTCCAAATGCATGCTAAACCCAGTTCCTTTTTTCATCATGGTTATATATATTTATATGCATGGTTTGTATGCATATGGATAGCTTACTTGGTTTTACAGGATGGCATTATTTTATCCTTATCCTGAGTTTATGCTAGCGTTCACCCGCTAACCCATCTTCGGGCGGCTGTATCCCCATGCAATGTAAGAATCGTTCGTTCTACTCCTTCTACATAGTGATTGAATTTCAAAATCAGCTTTTGGATTGAAGTGGTGAGCTTTCATTTTTTTGGAAGGCTCCAATTCATGTTATGGACATTTTTATATACTTTGGCTATTTTATGGATATAGGTTTTGGTTCTGGTTGGGGGCATATCCCAATCGAATATTGGTTTTCTTTTGGTTAGAGGCTTTTGTGGAACTGCTATGGGTTGAAATGGGTGGGATCGGTATAGTGTCAGCCTTAGTATCGGCATTGGTATTAGTGCTGACACCAATTAACATAATATTGGTTGTTCTCTCCTTTTTTATTTTGGGATTATATAATTATTATAGAACTCATATGGTCATGGGTTTGGATTATATTTTGGTTTGGTATTGGTTATTGTTTAGGTATCGGATGGTTGAACTCATTTGGGTGGTCATGGATATAGACCTATCCCAGAGTCTTGGATTATGTAATAGCGCTATCTTGTTCTATGTTTGAAATTTATCCGACTCAGGCTATGCGTGGGTCGGTTGGGTTGGGTAATGGGGATGGTCTCATGGAATATTCTTGGTAATCTATTTTAAAGCTTGGAGTCTAAGTCCTGGAATCTTCTTTAATCTTTGTCTGTTCGATTTTTAGATCATGCCTCGACAATCTGGAACACAAGAAAACTCTTTTGTCTCATCTGGGGACCATATGAAAGGGACACAGGGGATCCATACTTGGTCTAGGGGTCCAATCCCTAATATTTTTGGATTTCCACCAGTTGTTACTAGTCCTTTTCGGGATAAGGTGACGAATGTGGAATTTCGTCAATCGATTCATACTATTGCTTAGTTGGTTGCTGCTCAGGCTGACCGAGATGCATATGGTGTTTCATTTGTTGAGGCCACAAGGGTTGGCCAATTATGAAGATGAATCCTTTTACTTTTACTAAAGTAAAGATATAGAAGAATCTGTAGGGTTTCTTGGATGTAATGGAGAACATCTTCAGGGTAATGCAGGCCACAAATGTGGAAGGGTAAATTTTGCAGCTTATCAGCTCAAGGATATTGCATACCAATGGTACGTAGGATAGGGATAGAGGTGATGTTAAGTAGCTATCCTTGTGGGAGACTTTCTTAAATACTTTTCTGGATTGCTTCTTTCCTCAGGAGAAGCTGAGAGAAGCGGAGATAGAGAAGTTTGTGAATATTAAGCAAGGAAAAATGTTTGTTAAGGAATATGTCTTGAAATTTCATCAGCTTCAATGTATGCTCCATACTTGGTGTCAGATATGAGGGCGAGGATTAGAAAGTTCACTTTTGGACTAGCTCGAGATTTGATCCTTGAAAGGAAGACTGTTTTGCTGATTAGAAAGTTCTTCATACCCTCCTTGCTGGTTTTATGGTCATCTTCATCGGGAATTTTACGATGAAGGAAGGGATAAGTATTTTAAAAGTGGTTAGTCAGGCCATATGCTCAGGAATTTTACAGTTGGTATGGGTGCTTCGACGGCGGTCAAAGCTCCGATTGCTTCGTCTTCTGCTCCTGCACCTAGTGTGTTATTTGTATCTGCTCCTATTTTTGGCATCGGTGCTAGTCAGAATAGGTTATATGTTCTTGCATCTCGATAGGAGTCTGAGACATCACCTAATGTTGTTACTGGTATGTTATAACTTTTTTCTCGTGATGTGTATTATATGCCTAATCCATGGTCTACTTTTTTTTATGTGACCCCATTTATGGCTGTCTGTTTCAATTTTGATCCTGAGGTTATTTCGAATCCATTTTTTGTTTCTACCTCGGTAGATAACTGGATTAGTGCTAAGAGGGTCTATAAGGGGGTTGTGGTATCTGTTGGTAGTAGGAAGACTTTGGTGGATTTATTTGAACTTGATATGGTGGATATTGATGTTATTCTAGGTATAGATTAGTTACACTCTTGTTACGCATCCTTAGATTTTTGGACCCGTAAGGTTTTTTTTAGGTTCCCTGATGAATCGGTTATAGAGTGGGAGAGTGGTTCCCTAGATCCTAGGGGAAGATTTATTTCTTATCTTAGAGCTCGGAGATTAATCTCTAAAAGGTGTCTTTATCACTTGGTTTGGGTTAAAGATTCTAACTCGGAGGGTCTTTCTTTACATTCGATTTTGGTGGAAAGTGAGTTTCCTGAGGTCTTTCCGAATGATCTTCCTGGTGTTCCTCCGGATAGGGAAATCAAGTTTGGTATAGATTTGGTTACAGAAACTCGTCCAATATTTATTTCTTCTTATAGAATGGCTCTGGCTGAGTTGAGAGAACTCAAGAAGCAACTTAAGAATCTTCTCAATAAGGGGTTTATTCATCCTAGTGTATCTCTGTGGGGTGCATCGTTGTTGTTCGCGTGCAAAAATGATGCTTTCCTTCGGATGTGCATTGACTATCGATAATTGAATAAGGTAACGGCCAAGAACAAGTATCTTCTTCTAAGGATAGATGACTTATTTGATCAGTTATAAGGTGCCAAGTTCTTTTCTAAGATAGAACTTCGATCTGGGTACATCATCTTAAGATTAGGGAGATGGATATCCCTAAAATAGCTTTTTTACTCGATATGGGTACTTTGAATTCTTGGTGATGTCATTTGGTTTGACTAATGTCCCAGTGGCATTCATGGATTTGATGAACAGGGTTTTCAAGAAGTTCTTAGAGATTTTTGTCATTGTGTTTATTGATGACATCTTGGTGTATTCTAAAAGTGAGGTGGATCATGCCAATCACCTTTATGTGGTGTTACAGACCTTAAAGGAACAACAGTTGTATGCCTAGTTCTCCAAGTGTGAATTTTGGTTAAACGTTGTGATATTCTTGGGTCATATTATTTCTAGTGGGGGGATTATGGTGAATCTACAAAAGGTGGTTATCGTTAAGAAGTGGCCTAGACCTACGACTCCAACCAATATTCGAAGCTTCTTGGGTTTGGCTTGGTATTATAGGCGGTTTGTGGAAAAAATTTCAACGATAACTGCCTCATTGACTAAGTTGACTCAGCAGAAGGTAAAGTTTTCTTGGTCGAATGCGTGTGAAGGAAGTCTCGAGAAGCTTAAGGATAAGCTAACTTCGGCTCCGGTTTTGACATTACCTAAAGGTAATGAGGGTTTGTGGTTTATTGTGATACATCTCGGGTGGGAGTTGGTTTCCTGTTGATGCATCATGGAAAGGTTATAGCCTATACTTCCAGGTAATTAAAGGTGCATAAGAAGAACTATCCTACTCATGATTTGGAGCTGTTAGCGGTGGTTTTTTCTTTGAAAATCTAATGGCATTATTTGTATGGAGTGAAAATGGACATCTTTTCTGACCATAAGAGTCTACAATATGTGTTCACAGATGGTTGGAGCTTCTCAAAAACTATGATATCAGTCTTCACTACCACCCAGGTAAAGCTAACGTAGTTGTTGATGCTCTCAGCAGGTTGTCCATGGGGATTTTGACTTATGTAGAGAAAGGAAAGAGAGAACTAGTGAAGGATATTCACCACTTGGCCAATCTTGGAGTTTATCTCTTGGACTCCAAGAATGGTGGGGTAATGGTACAGGAAGTAGTTCAGTTATCTCTTAGTGCGGAGATTAAGGAGAAGCAAGTATTGGATCCTGTATTGATGAAAATCAAGAGTGATGTTGGTAATGGTATTTGAGATTGGTAGTGATGGTACTTTGCGGTACCAAGGAAGGTTGTGTGTTACGATGTCGATGGTTTGCAAAAAAGGAATTTGGCTGAGGCGCATGAATTGCGCTACGTTGTTCATCCCGATTCGACAAAAATGTATCATGATCTCAAGGAGATGTATTGGTGGAATGGTATGAAAAAGAATGTGGCTGATTTTAAAGCCAAGTGCATGGTGTGCCAACAAGTCAAAGTTGAGCATATGAGGCCTGGTGGGTTGTACCAAGAAATTGATTTGCCCGAATGGAAATGGGAGGTAATCAATATAGATTTGATTACCGATTTTCCTCGGTCTCGGAACCAATTTGATTCGATTTGGGTCATTATGGATATAATGATAAAGTCTGCTCACTTCTTTCCAGTGAGAACTACCTTTTTCGGCGTAGGATTATACAAAGTTGTATCTTTATGAGATTGTAAAGCTACATGGGGTACCTCTTTCGATTATCTCTGATCATGGTACGCAGTTTTTATCTCACTTTTGATAGTCTTTTTAGAAGGGATTGGGTACTAAGGTTAGTCTGAGTACTGTTTTTCATCTTCAGGCGGATGGGAAAGCAGAAAAGATTATTCAGATGTTGGAGGATATGATTCGAGCGTACGTGATTGATTATGGTGGCAATTGGGTTGAGAACATACCATTGGTAGAGTTTGCTTACAACAATAGCTATCATTCTAGCATTGGTATGGCCCCTTTTGAGGCATTGTATGGTAAGAGATATAGATCTCCTATTGATTAGTTTGAGTTTGGTGAGGTGGATATGTTTGGCCCAAATTTAGTTTATTAGGCCATGGAAAGAGTGAAGGTGATTCGAATCGTCATAAGTTGCCTAAAGTCACCAAAATTCCTATGCGGATGTAAGCCATAGAGACTTGGAGATTGAGGTTAGGGATAAGGAGTTCCTAAAGGTGTATCCCATAAAGTGGGTAATGCGGTTTGGTTAAGGGGGAAGCTCAGTCCCCGATTTGTTGGTCCTTAGGTTTTGTGGAGGGTTGGTAATGTGGCTTATGAATTAGAGTTGCCTTCTAGTTTAGGCTTTATTCATCCGGTATTTCACGTCTCTATGTTGAGGAAGTGCATTGGTAATCTTTCTTCGATTGCTCCTTTGGAAGGATTGGGTGTCTTAAATTCTGTCTTATGAAGACGTCCCCATTAAGATATTGGACTGGTAGGTTCGTCGATTACGGACCAAGGATGTGGCCTCGGTTAAGGTTCTATGGTGGAACCACACTGTGGAAGAGGCTACATGGAAAGTGGAAGAGGACATGAAGTCCAAATATCCGCATCTTTTTTTTGCTCCTGGGATTCATACAGAAGGTATGTGTTCTTCAGCATACATTTGTTTTCAAACTTTGTTAAAGGAAAGATTACTATCTTTGCATCTTTATTTTCTAACTTGGTTAAAGGTTGGATTGATATTTGATAATGCAAATGAATTGTGCTTGTGTTTACCCTACCTTTTCTATCATTCGAGGATGAATGTTCCTAGTGGGGGAGACTATAACACCTTAGGTTTTCGACCCTTAAGCAATTTCCTGAATTTTTAATTTATGAACTAGATACAACTAGAGGGGAACGAGTCGTATATTGGGGTTTAAGTCGTATGGGTTGGTTGTATGTTGACCAGTGTTGGTTGGTGGGTTGGATTTGGTTTCTGAAATACGACTTGGATGGTATGAGCCGTATCGGTGGATACGAATTTTTTGGTTACTTCACTTAATCTTAGACTTAGTGACTTAAGTTGGATCTGAGTACAAGTGGCTTACCATAAGCCGAAAGCCAAGGTACAAGTCGTACCATGAACTCGTATGGTGGACAGTGTTTAATCTTTTTTTGATTCTATTTTGTCAGGGGTATAGGTCAGAGGTACGGGTCGTATGCTTTTAATATAATTTGTGTGGGTGAGTTGTACCTTGGACAGTGTTGGCTCCAAGAGGGAGGCCAAGGGTACGAGTGGTAGGTACCACTCGTATTGGAGGGTACGACTGATATGATTAGTCTTACCCCCTGACGAAAATTTTATGCAGTTTAAGTGAGGGCAATCTGGATATTTCTCCACTTAACCTAATAAGGACCCACAACTTTTAACTCACTTAGGGGGTTATTTGCCCTATTATTCTATTCATCAACACTTAGAAAACACTTTCTAATCCTCTCTAAAGTTCTTGGGCAGAGGAAGTTAGGGTTTCATCTTAAGGATTGATTTAGGCTTATGTTGGTGATTTCTCTCCATTATCTTCTCAATTAAGGCATGTACTCTTCCCTCGTTATTAGTTCCAACTAAAGGCATAGTTTTATACAATGTTTTCTTGGCATGATTTACTGTATGATTTTAGGGTTTTCAAATATGTGTTTGGTTATAATGGCTTGGTTATGATTTTCCCATGTTTTAATTATGTTTTTACATGTTTTACTGGTGGTTTTGGATAATTGGTTGCATGAAAACGGTCAGAAGGTAATTGGTTTTGGTTTTGAAAATACTATGCCTCTAACATGTTTGATAAAATACCTACGATAATGCTTTTACTATATTATTGAATTTTTAATGAAACTATTGCATGGTTTGAACTTGGTAATGGAACCCTAAATGGTTTAAATGATTTGGAATGGTTAAATGAAATGGTTTGGTGGTCATGGTTATGGTAAATTGAATATCCTTGTGGGGTACAACGGAATCCCCCAAGTAAACATATTAATGGACAACTTGTGAGGTACATGGGACTCCC